>NW_012115600.1:538515-592380 GCF_000951035.1 Colobus angolensis palliatus
GGCAGCAGGATTACTTGAGCCCAGGAGTTTGAGACCAGCCTGGGCAACATAGTGAGACCCCATCTCTACATAAAATACAAAAAAAATTAGCTGGGTGAGGTGGTGTGTGCCTATGGCCCCAACTACTCAGGAGGCTGAGGCAGGAGAATCACTTGAACCTGGGAGGCAGAGGTTGCAGTGAGCCAAGATTGTGCCATTGCACTCCAGCCTGGTCGACAAGAGTGAAACTCCATCTCAAAAAAAAAAAAAAATTAAAGGAGAAAGAAATGATACTCACCACATGGATTTGTTGGCTCATCTTTATGTATTTACCGAGGACCCACTGAGTGCTGAATGTGAACATTGCTCAGTGAGGCTAGTAGGGCACTGGGGCCAGGTGCTCAAGCTTATCTGAGAAACAACAGAGAGGCCATTGCAGCTCAGGGTGATGACTGCCCTAATGCAAGTCAACATTCAAGGTGCAGCGGGAGCAGGAGGCGGTGTCCCCTACACTGCCTGGAGGAGGTGGGCTTGTGTACCTATGCAGGGTGATGCTGGAAAGGAGTGGGGGGCACAAATGGAAGGAAACAGACACCCACTAAGCACCTGCTCTGTACCACACTCTGCCTTTTCCATCCATTTCCCTGTCAAGCCTTCTTGCACTGCATCATGGTAGCCTCCTCATGTCCACTTTACAGATGAGGCCACTGAGGCTCAGAAAACTGAATGCACTTGCTTAAGGTCACACAGCCAAGAAGCCAACCGCAGCTGAGGTGCATCTACCCTCAAAGCCACTGAGGTTGGGTGAGTGGGCCTGAGGTAGGGCCCAGGGAGGCTGGGAAGAAGCAGGGGCTCCAAGCCCAGTGGCCCAGGAGCTATGTTCTCACCAGGCCAGCCAAGGCCACTGGCAGCCATGGTTTACAAGGCATGGGGCTGGCCTGACTGCTTTGCTTCACAAATGCACGCCGGCTCATCTGGGGTACATTTGCGCCTTTATGAGTGTTCTTCAAAAGCCCAGCTCGGCTCTGTGCCTGTAACCATGGAGACAGCTCTGGGTGACTGGAACCAGTCGCCCTCTATGGCCACGCGTGAAGGCTGCCAGGTGCTAGGGCCGTCACCATGCTGGGTAGGGCACCCATAGAGGCCTTTCCTGAGAGGTGCTTGTGGATGCCAAGGGGTGAGGGTTTAAATCCAGTTCGCATGAAAAGTGAAAAGGTCAAGTCTGCTTCATTGACAGCAGAGCCATGTGGGCCAGGGCCACCCCTCTGTCCCACCACGTGCCTGCTCTTCCTGGGTAAAGGTGGGCTTTCCCTTAGTCCGCCACCCTTGGAATCAGGACAGGCTAGAGATGGAAGGTGGGGGGTTGTTGTGGGGGTGGGTACAGGGGACTGGGTTTGAGTCCCAAAGTGCAGCCCCACAAAGCCTAACACCCTCACACCGAAATTCCATTTTCCAAATAGGGAAACCAAGGCCCATAGAAAAGAAATGAGTTGCCCAAGGCCACCCATCAAGGTAGAGGCCAGAGAAAGCCTGGCTGGACCCTGACTCTGAGTTCAGTGCTCCTTCCAGGCCACCATGAAGCTTCTCAGTGAAACCTGAGGTGGGGCTGGGCCCAGGATCTGGCCGTGGCGGGTGCAGCCAGCCCCCGCTGGAGGCTGGCCTGAGCCCCGCGTTGGCCCCAGGCCCTTCTTGGCTCTCAATTTTGGTCCAAGTCTCAGGGGCTGTTCAAAGATTCCAAAGGCATGTGAACATTTTGGAAGCAATTTGTCAGTCCTGGAAGCTGCTTGGAGGCTCCAAAGACTGTTTCAAGATTCCAGAATCTGTTATATTTGTAAAGGCTGTTGTTCATAGTTTCCAGAGTGGTTTGCAGGCCCTGGGCGAAGGTCCGGAGGCAGTGTGGGGGTCTGGGGCTGGAAGCATGGCTGGGAGCCCGGGGCAGTGCTGGAAGTGGAACTGATGGCTGTCTAAGCTCCCAGTTTTCTCTCCAAGGGCTCAGTCTGTGAAGCTGCCATGTCCATCGGGCATCTGCTGTTCTGAGAGGCAGAAGGTATGTGGGTGTTGGCAGCAGCAGGACAGGATTTAAAATCCAACTTTACCATTCACATGCTGTGTCACCTGGGGCCAATTACTTAACCTCTCTGGGCCTTCTTTTCCCCCATCTATACAGTGGGACTTAGTCCACCTGTGCTGCAGGCCTGACTGTCCACCACCCATCTCATCTCAGGCATCTGTGGGATTAGTCAGAGAACACCCCCATCCAGAACTAGTTAACACTGTTCCTGGGTGTGGACTTGGGGTCTCTATCCAGGGTGGAAGCCTGCCCTTCTATCATAGCCCTGCCAGCCCTCCTAAAACCAGACCTCTCTGAGCCCCAGCCTTGTTTTGTCTGTCACTGGGGAGGGGCCATGCACTGTGCCAAAGGCCCTGGTTGACCAGGATGTCGGTTCCTACCCATGCCCCATGGAAGTTTCTGGCTGGTCACAATCCCAGTCCTGCCTCCTGGCTTCTTCATACCCCATTGCCTTCTCCAGCACTCTTCCCTCCAAGCCCGTTGACCAAACTCCCCCATCCCCACTTGCCAGTACCTTAGGTCTCAAACTTGCCCTTGCCGTCCTCTGGGCCTTGGCTCATGCTGTTCCCTCTGCCTGGAATGCCTGTCCCATCTCTGCCATTCCCCCTGCAACCCTCCCACCTGGACCCCTGCGATTCCCTCTCCTCCAACCTCCACCCTGTCTCACGTTGCTGATTAGAGTGGCACAGTCTACCCTCCAGGTCTGCGTTGCCTCCTTGCCACCAGGTAGCCCCTCATAGCAACTGTAGGATGTAGGCCTGGGGTGTGGAGTTAGACTGGCTAGGCCTGTTACCTGTAGTGTGACCTCAGGCAGGCTGGTGGCTGGGTCCTCCTGAGCCTCAGTTTCCTCCTCTGTAGAGTGGGAATGGTAACTCAAGCTCTGCCAACTCCCGGAGTGGTCATGAAGGTCAGATGAGATGATGGATAGGCAGGAGATGTATGAAGTCTGAAGTGATGAGGCTAATGGTGGCTGAGTGATTTGCCTAAGGTCGCCCTAGGGGGGATGGGGGCCAAACCAGGACCTCAGTCCACGTCTCCTGGCCAGGATGTTGACCACTAGAGCCCCAGACCATCATGGGTGCCCCTCTGAGAAGTTTTACTTTTCTCCAACTCCCTGACCCACTTGCAGAGCTGCAAGCAGGCAGGCTGGCTCCCAGCTGGGATAATCACTGGCCGCTGGCTGATGTGTTAAATGCATCGTGCCTTCCGGTAGACAGGAAGATCAATACCAAGGTGGATGGGCAGCCTCGCTCGATGCCACAGCCAGCCCCCAAGGGTGAGAACGGGCCAAGAATAAATATAACCAGGCCTGCTCCCTCCACAGGGTCAGAGCAGGCCAGACGAGAATGCTGCAGCTTTGATGGGACCACCTGTGGCATTATCCCATCATCATCCCGAGCAGCCTGATTAGACATAAACTCTCCTCAACTTGTTTGTTCCTAACGTGTTAACTCACCGAATCCTCATAACCACGCTCTGAAGCAGGTCCTGACATTATTCCCATTTTACAGATGAAATGTGGCACAGAGAGGCTTATGGCTCACCGAAGGTCACCGTTAGATTAGAACCCGCAGTTGCCTGGCTCAAAGCCCATGCTTGCTGCTGGGAGAGTCTGCTGCCTTTTTAGTCATCTGGACCATCCTGTGGCCACACCTGCCCACAGCTCCTTCCTGTTCAGAAATGGCAAATCGGGGGACTTGTCTCCAGCCCCCGGTGTCCTTTGGGCACAGGGGTCTTCCATGCCTGAGCTTCTTGGAGTTTTCAGAGCTTGGACTCTGCTTTAGCCAAGAGCTCCTTGACAGGTACAGACACCTACCTAGCAGATGCCCATGCTCAACCGCATTCTTCCAGAGCTCAGAGCAGGCAGGTTAAGGCGAGCCTGACCCCCGTAGACACTCTGGGCATGAGTGACCCCCTGCCTGGCATGAACTCTCAGGGATCCGAGCCCTTGGACTGCAGTGGTCTCAGCCTCACTGCCCATCAGCTAGGGGCCTGCATAGCCATAGCCAAGGATGGGCCTACCTGATGGGCAGGACGGGAAGAGGACTCCATCCCCGAGCTTCCTGGGGTTAGACTGGGAGGTGAGACAGAGGTCAGCGCATAAGCTGTGGAACTGCTGAATAAGAAGGGCCCAGCCCATTTATCTTTTCCCTGAAGGGCAGCCCGAGTGATAGGAAATGTCTGGGCTTTGGGATTCAAGCCAGCAAAGCCCCTGCCTTCTGTGTCATCTGGGCTTAGACACTTAACCTCTCTGATCCTTAGTCTGTCACCTCCCTTACTACAGCTGGCCCTTTCACCCTCTGTCAGACCACGTGGTCCACCTGCCTTCAGGTCCTTGTGCTTGATCCATCTGTCTCAAGCTCAGTGTACCTGGCCAGCCCCCCACGACCTCTTCCTCCAGTCCCACCTGGAGTCATCCTCCAGCCCTCCCTCACCTCAGGCTAGCTATGGGGACAGACACCAAGTCCTGCCCATTTTCTCTCCTGAATATCCCTGAGTAGTCACCTTCCCTCTAGGCCCCATAAACCCCTGCCCTGGCTCAGCAGACCCTGTCATAATTCTGGATTTGGGCAGCGGTCTCCCTGCGGCCCCTGCCTGCCCTCTTCCCCATCCAGCCATTTCCCTCTGGCAGCTCCAGAATCATCTTTCTAAAATGGAAATCTGGTCATGGTGTGTATCTACCTAAAACATGTCCTGATTACACACAGTATAAAGGTCAAACTCCTTCCCTTCCCACAAGGAAAACCCAACACCCTCCGGCCCAGCCTTCCCACTCACCCCTGCCCTGGGCACTGCCACTCTGCCTTCAGCCATGCTGTGCAGCTGGGATGTGCTGAGTCCTACCTCTGAGTCTTGGCACGTGCTGTGCTCTAGGCATAGAATTCCCTTATTTCTCTTCCCTCCCCTGCGCCATTCGTCTTAGCACCGTCAGGTCTCAGTTGTGACGTCACCTCCGAGAATCCTCCCTTAACCACTCCCTCCCCCAAGACTGGGGTAGTTGGCCATCCCCTGAGCTCCCACGCTTCATGCCTCTCCTGTCACTCTGAGCTGTCACCATCTGTTTATGTGTCTTTCTCTCTACTACACAGAGTCCCCACCCTCAGGCTCAAAGGTGGCCCCCATAGGTTAGAGTGAATACCCTCCACCCCCGACCTAGGCTCCCCTATCCCAGGGGAATTCTTACTTCCTGGCTCACTGGGGGCAGCTAATGAAGTTCTAGTCCCAGCTCCCCTGGAGTCATGCTGTGAAACTTCAGGATAGTGTCTTCCCCTCTCTGTGCCTTCACTGCCGAGGAGCTATAAAAAGACAAGCCTGAATTAGATGACTTCTCAGGGCCTTGCCAGCTCTGCAGTTCCACAGCCTGGTCGCCCAGCAGATGTCTGTCTCTCTCTCTCTCTCTCTGCTGGTCTTTGTGCCTTTTCATTCTGCCTCAAAACTCTGTCTCCAGCCACCGCCTCTCACAGCCTCCGTTCCAGCCTCTCTGGCAGCGACTCCTTTCCCTTTCTGCCCCAAGACTTCTCATGAAGCCTGAGGCCTTCTTTATGGAGTTCCAGATCCAGGTCGAAGGGCAGTCCTAGAAGCCTCTTGGTACCCCCACCCATCCTCCTGTCTTGGGACCTGCCATCTGCATAGCCCCAGTAGGGCCATTAAGTCACCATGAGTCAAACCAACTTATAAATAAGTAAAGGGGTGAGGGTCCCCAAGGGGACTCAACCCCAGATGGCTGCCCCATCTCTGGCCAGATCTGGGGTCCCAACCACCCCGGGACAGACCCAGCCTGACAGATCTTGACATGTCATCACTGTCCCCGGGGAGTGATGGGGAAATCACCAGGCCTCCCCAGCTCCCATTAGTGTCAGTAATTGCCAATCAATTTCCTGGGAGCCTGGTGAGGAAGAGGCCCCTGGGTACCTCCAGTGAGGAAGCCGCATCTAATGGCTTTTATTTGGATTGCTACAAATTGATTGGTTTTTTTTTTTTTTTTAAATGGAGCTTTGGTTTTCCTCCCCATGTCTTAACCACCCCCTCAGGGCCAGTTAGACCAAAAGATGAGTGATGGCGTGACTTTCTTCTCTGGAAGAGCCGAGACCAGCCTAGTCATACCCACACCACTCATGTATCCTCCATGCTGAAGACAGGCACTTCCTGAAGCCATAGCCACAGCTCCCGTTTCTCCAGCAGTAACCCCGCCCCGGACCCTCCCCAAGGCTATCAGGTTGAAACCGCAAAACAACCTTGTTGAGATATATCTCACCATCCCCAGGAAAAGGGGAGGCAGGCTCAGAAAGGCGGTGAGACCTAGCTAAGATCACACAGTTAATAAATGGTGAAGTTGAGATTTGAACCCAGGTCTTTCTGACATTGAAGCCTCGGTGTTCCCATTCTTATATGCGTCATCCCAAGTATAACACAGAGTGAAGATGGTTCCCCTGAAAGCCAGAGAGTGACAGGAGTTACAGCTTTCATGGAGCTCCTAGGGCAGAGATTAGCTGATGAGAATAATCATGATAGCTACAACAATAGCAGCTATTGCTGAGTGTGGTGGCTCATGCCTGTAATCCCAGTACTTT
This sequence comes from Colobus angolensis palliatus, assembly GCF_000951035.1. Lineage (NCBI taxonomy): Eukaryota > Metazoa > Chordata > Mammalia > Primates > Cercopithecidae > Colobus > Colobus angolensis. The sequence goes on from NW_012115600.1 coordinate 545,137, forward strand.
GGGAGGCTGAGGCAGCAGGATTACTTGAGCCCAGGAGTTTGAGACCAGCCTGGGCAACATAGTGAGACCCCATCTCTACATAAAATACAAAAAAAATTAGCTGGGTGAGGTGGTGTGTGCCTATGGCCCCAACTACTCAGGAGGCTGAGGTGGGAGGATCACTTGAGCCCAGGAGGTTGAGGCTGCAGTGAGTCATGATTGCACCACTGCACTCCATGCACTCCAGCCTGGGTGACAGAGTGAGAGCTTGTCTCAAAAAAAAAAAAAAAAAAGCAACTATTATTTACTGAGCCCTTAATTTTGAAACACAGACTATGCCAACGGGTTTACATGCGTGTTTTATTTTCTCCTGGGAACTACACCAAGAAGTATTTGTTATTATAACCATTTCACAGATAGAGAAACCAAGACTTAGAGGTTAAGTGACTTGCATAAGATTGCTCAGATTATTGGTGCCAGCAGAACTAGGACTTATGTTTGAATCAACGGCACGCACTTTTAACCGTTTGCATCAGTTTGGATTGTGAGTAAGGAAAATAAAAATAACCGTGGCTTAAACAAGATGGGAGTTTATTCTTCCCTCAAGTAAATGAAATCCAGAAGTAGGCACCTGGTACAGCTCCATAATCGTGAAGGACTCAGGTTCCTGTCTTGGTCCCAAGATCTAAGCTGGCTGCCAACCCTCCAACCATCACATCCATATTCCAGCCAGGAGGAAAGAGGAAGCGGTAAAGATAGACACACATGCTTCTTTTGAGGACACTTCCTAGAAATTGCAGCTACCATTTCTGCTAACATCTTATCAGCCAGAACCAAATCACATCACTATGCTACCCAGATGCAAGACAGATGGGAAGCGTAAGCTTGATTCTGGAATGCCATGTACCCAGCTAAAAAGTAGAGCCTATTGTTAAGGAATAAGGAGAGGTCAGATACTGGGACAATCATCAGTGACTTCCATCAGCATTATTCTAATGCTGATGTTTAGACGGAAATTTACAGTGCAGTCTGGTAAGTCATCAAATCCAGCTTTCTGGTATCCCAGAAGAGGAACCTGAAGCCCAGAGAGGGGAAAGCACTCACCCAGGATTGAACAAAAAATGGGAGCAGAATCATGTTCGGAAACCTGTCTTAGTAATCACAAAACCTGAATTATTGGCACAAGAAACACCCTTTGTCCCTCCTATATGCTGGGACATTTCTTCTGGTTCTTGGATTGTTTCTCTCACTTTCCCATTTTCCTCTCTCCCTTGCCTGGGCCTTAGGGTATTTGCCCTTTGGGGCTTCTACTAACCTTTGGATTGAGTAACAGAGCATCTGATTCTGTTCCCAACATGGACACAAAAGATGTCTGACCTTGGCCTTTAGCATTCTGGTCTGAGGATCTTAAAGATCTTTCCTGCTCTGACAGTCAGTTTACGAGATACTCTGAAGCTAGGGGTGGCTTTTGCTTAGTGGATGTGGTTACTGGTACCAGCAGATCCATATATTCCTCAGCGTATCAGGCTTCAGAGGTGGTACTTGTGGAAGGAGCGATGGATAAGGGAGAAAAAAAAACTAAGGTCCTTGGATGATGCCAGGAGGAAAGAATGATCTTTGTTAGACATCTCCTATGTACTAATTACAGTGCTACAATAAATGTAAGTAAGTATCTCCTTATTGCTAGACAGTGACTCTTAGATACGGTTAAAAAATAGAATAAATCCAGCTACATGATCTTTTGAAAGGACGCATCTAAAGCAAAATGGAGAAGGATCAAAGGTAAAGGGATGAGCCGGGCTCAGTGGCTTATATCTGTAATCCCAACACTTTGGGAGGCCAAGGCAGGAGGATCACTTGAGGCCAGGAGTTTGAGACCAGCCTGGGCAACATGGTGAAACCCCATCTCTATTTTTTAATTTAAAAAAAAAAAAAAGAAAAAGAAAATGATGGAAAAGACCTACCAAACAATGCTAAAATTAAATTTAAAATGAAGATGAGAAAAGAAAGCAAGAGCAACAATGTTAATATCATGCCTATTTCACAGTTGAGGCTCAGAATGATAAAGTAATTCCCCTGAGGTCATCTAGCCCCTCACTGGCAGAGGTGTGATTTGAAGCCAGGTCATTCTCTCTCTTAAATTCCTGCTTCCTTGGGAACGTCTGGTTGCCTCCAATGAAGACGGCCAGCCTTATGACCTTGCCCTGATGGGATACCGATCTGGATCCAGGTGCCTACCATCACAGAGCAGACTGGAGCAGGCAAAAGTGAAAGGAAGTCCCTATTGGCCAAAGGGACCAGTCCTGGGTCAGGGCACGCACTGGCATCTGAACCAGAGCCCGGACCGACTCCCAGAGAGCCAGCCATGTGCTACTGTGGCCTGCCGTCCAGCTTCAGGCCCAGTGCCCGCAGGGGTCTCCACTCCCTGCCTTCCAATCCCTAGTCTCAGGCAGAGGCTGGGATGATAGAGGACCCGTCCCACAGAGCCACATGGCTAAGGTTCATGCCTGGAATGTAGTTCCCTCTGCCTGGCAGAGAACAGCAGGCCTGAGGCCGCCAGGAGACAGTCTGGCCATGGTTCGGCCGAGCCCTAAGCTAGGAGGCACTGAGACCTACATATACCCTATCCATTCCCAGAGTGAGAGCAACAGTGGGGCCATCGGCAGGTCCTCGTTGTTTCTTAGGAAGAGCCAGACAGGAGACCTGGGTCCAAGTTAGCTCTGCCACATCCCCTGCACACATCAGGCTCCAGTCATCCCAGGTGGGCCTACCAGGGCTCCCAGAAAGCACCCTCGAATGCCTCGCTCCTCTAAGTTTTACACACGAAACACAGTGTGCAAATGGCGGTTAGCTAGCCTATTTAGCTAACCTTGCCCATCCTTCATAACTCAACTTGGGTATCACCTCCTCCAGGAAGCCTTCACTGACTCCTCTTCACGTCTGTATTATAATGTATAGAACACTGGGTTTGGCTTTCTCTTTACTTGTATGTCTCCCCAGCTAGCCCCATGGATCTTGACCTAACCTGTGTGGATGGCCTTTAAGGAGGTTTGTGAACTTACTGAAATTGTTCACAAAATGCTTCCTGAGTGGATATATGTGCATTTGAGTGGGCAGCAGTAATAACTTTCATCAGAGTGTCTTGAGAATTACCACTCTAGACTGTGATGCTCGTACAGTTAGGAACTGTGTCTGTCACTGAATCCTCAAGTGATACATAATAATACAAGGAGGTGATATAATAAATATTAATCAAGTGAACATTGGAAGAATAATTTGCTGGGTGACCTTAGGCAAGTAACTTCACCTCTTTCAATCTTGATTTTCTCATCTATAAAATAGGAACAAAAGTGAGGATTCCACTGTCTAAGCTTTTCCTCATCTCTGTTTTCCTCCTGTACCCCAGCACCTAGCATAGTGCCTGGCACATAGTAGGTGTTCATAGATGTGTATGAGAGGAATGGAAAGATGAGCAATTGGTAGGCAGGTGGAAGAATCAGTGTTTAGACGAAGGAATGACAGTGAGCAAGTGAGTGGCTGCTGTATGTGGGTAGAAGACCCAGCAGATGTATTGGTAGGTTCACTGGCTGGACAGGTAAAACAGTGCCTAGGGAGATAGGTTGATGGATGGGTGGAGAGAGTGAGTGGACATATTCGTGCTAAAGGAATGGCTAGGTGAATGGCTCAGCAAAGGGAAACTTCAATATTTGGGAGGGGCTGGATAGGTAGGTAGATTTTTTATAAAATCATCAGTGGATGGGAGAAAATGATGAATACATGGATCATAGATGGATTTGTGAATGGATGTGTAGATACATGATTGGATGGATGGATGGAAGGAAAGAAGGAAGGTCGGTCTAATCGATGGATGGGGGAAGGGAGAGAGGGAGGGAGGGAAGAAGGAAGGAAGGAAAGAAAGAAAGAAGGAAAGAAAGAAGAAAAGAAGAAGAAAGGCCTCCATCCGACTCAGGCCAGTGAGTAGGAAGGCAGAGACAGAGGGTTGCCTGTGTGCAAGGCTGGCTTACAGAGCAGGTAAGCCACCTTCCAGAGCTGCTGTGTGTTGGGCCCCAGCTGAGCTCTTCCTTTCCATGGGTCCAAGGTCTCTCTGGCGGTGCCAATATTCAGAAACTGGTGTAGGAGGGAGACAAAGGGAGTAGGCAGATACCAGGGCCAGAAGGAGGGCGGGAAGACAAGTGGAGGCTGGGTCTGCCATTGGGCAGCCGCCCCTGTTTACTCAGCTCCGGAATGAAGCCCCGGAGAAGGGCTGTTCATATTTCTCCCTTGAACAGGGAGCTGACATTAATGAACAGCTAATTAACATCTTGGAGTGCGATGGTTCCAGTGTCAGTGTCCCTAATTAGTCTCGCGCTAATCTACTTTAATTAACTGTCCCTGTCGTGGTTTTAATTTAATTTTCAGCTCCAGCCTGGGATGGCAGCCCCGTGAGCATTCTGTCCCAGGGCACCTGTGGCCAGGGCAGGGTGGGTTGTCCCGTGCCAGGTTCCCAGGGGCATTGCCAGACAGCCCAGAGATGGGCAGCGCTGGTAACAGAGCCTGGCTCCTCTGCAGCCTTTGGGGGAAGGGAACTTTGGAATGGGACACTTTCCTCTCTTCTCAAGGAAGTGTTCTCAGGTCACCAGGAGCTCCTAGAACATTCATGGGTCAGGAGCATAGTCTGTGACTGCACCCTGATCTCAAGCAGACCCCATAAACTGACCACACTTTCTGGACACAAGCTCCAGTTCAGGTAAACCTGGATTCCTGTGTGACCTTAGGAAAAGCACTTGACCTCTTTGAGCCATTCTAGGTTATCAGCCCCATTCATTAGTTATACAGTTGGATATATGGTCAGAAGGAAAGAAGATCTAATCAATGGATGGGGCTAATGAGGTGGGGCTGATAACCTGGATGCTGGCATCCCGCTTTCACCAAAGATGCAGTTTTTCAGGGGTGATTTGCATGCACACCTAAATCCCTGGATGATCCAGGCAGAACACACACTATGACAGCCACCCTTGGGTCAAGAGTGAAGAGGGCTGGGAAGGAGCCTAGATCAGGGTCGAGCGGAGCACTGGCCCAGGACTCAGGATACTCAGGTCTCAGGCCCAGCTTTGTTGCTACCTTCAAGTCTCTTGCCCTCTCTGGGCTTCCTTACACCTCACTCCCATCCATAAGTTGGAAGGAGCAGGAAGAGGGAGAACAAGATGCTCTCTGAACCCTCTCATGCATTGGCCAGGGTTAGAGAATAGATGTACAACTGGCTCAGAAAACCTGACATCTGGAGCAGGAGGACCAAGTGGGAGCTGGGGGCTAGGGCCACCCTGGGGGCCAGGTGCGGCCTCTGCCTTTTGCAAGGCAAAGCAGGAACTAGCCGAGGAGGCAGTGGCCGCCCTGGTTACCAGGATCCTGCTGCAGGTGGGAAACCAAATCAGCATGCCTGCCCCTGGCGGGAGCCAGAGAAGCATCTTCCCAGAGAGTTAGACAAATGAGGATCGTCTGGGGGAATGCTGGCTGCTGTCTGAGGTGGGGAGGGGAGAGTCCAGGATCTGAGTCAGACCCTTGTCCCAGAGTGGCTGGGAGCTAAGACTGCAGGGTGGGTTGAAGGCTGAGGCCCGAGGAGTGAGGAGGCCCCTGCTGAGGCCTGGATGCCAGCTCAGGGATTTAAGCTGTAACCCTGAGGGCACTGGGGAGCCATGGCCAGGTTTTGAGCAGGAGAGGAGCAGGGGAGTGAACTGGAGTGAGGAAGCAGGAGGCAGGAAGGCTGCCTTAGTGCAGGCAGTGAGTCTGTTAAGCACGTTCAGCATGACTTCCAGAAGTATAGATAGTGCACTCTTTAGAAAAAGGTGGGCGCACCTGCCCCTCTCCCCACAGCCTTGGGCTTACGACGTATGTTTGGAGTTTCCTTGTGGTACCAGCTCGCAGAATATAGCTCACACTTTCTGCAACTGGGGTCTGCAAACCCCAGAGTGGGGAGAGGGTCCCAAATATATTCTCAGGGGCCCAGGAATTCTAGGAGAATTTGAACTTTTGATGTTTAGATTTGGATGCTGATTCAAACAGACAATTTGGTTTTGACCAGTTCTAAAGCAACACTTCTCTCCCAGTGATCTCTCAAGGGGGAAGGCGTCCTTGCTCCTGGCATCGGAGGACTGGAGAGGTAGTCTCCAAGGGCCACAGAGGACCATTTCCGTTTCTAAAGAGCCTGTTCTTGTCCAGCCCTGAGAAATGCTGTCATGCCTGCCTCCCCAGGACGGTGAGCTCTTCCAGCCATGCCGGAGCCGGTCTGGTTCGCTGTGTCTCCGCGGCCTGACACAGGTCCGAACCCAGGGAGGGTTTATGAATTGAGGCAGGTTCTTTCTGGATGTCCCACAGCCCTCTCCTTGTCTGGTCCTGAGAAATGCTGTCACGCCTGCCTCCCCCAGGACGGCAAGCTCTTTCAGCAGTGCTGGAGCCAGTCGGGCTCACCATGTCCCCATGGCCTGACAGAGGTCCGAGCCTAGAGAGGGTTTTTGAATTGAGCCAGGTTCTTTCTGGATGTTCCACAGCCCCCTCCCCCTGCCTTTGACCTCCAGTTGATCTTTGCTTCAGTCCAGTCTGAGCCAAACCAGTTTTTCCTGAAATTCTTAGTACATGAGTATGGAATCCACAGCTCCTGCCCTGCTTCCTCCCCACCAGAGCACAAGATTTCTATGAAAGGAGAAGAAACCCTCACCTTTCTTGATTCCCCTCCCTTGCTCATGGAAGCTCCACACATTTCTTCAGATCCAGCTCAGACCAGGCCACCTGCCGAGAGCCCTCCCTGGCTTCCCCAGATGAATGTGTCAGTCTGTCCTTGGAGCCCCTGGAACATGTGCCACCCCCAGGCCCAGGTCCTCTCTTGCCTTGCGTTGACCATATTCATGGCAGGAACTGGATTGCTCCCATCTCTGTGTCCTCTGCTCCCAACCTGGCTCACAGCAGAGGCCCGCAGGAACAGGTGGAAGAGAGGTACCCCTCGTCCCCAGGGTATTCTCCACAAGGGTCCAGTGGCCGCCAGCCTGGCCTTTAGCGTGGTAGTGTTATACATAGTAGTGGCTTTGCTGTCCATCAAGCCTGGATGCAGCCTGACTGCTAACCAGCTGGTGATTTTGAGCTACATCTCTTGAAATCTCAATTTTCTCATCTAGAAAATGGGTAATGATGGCACTTACCTTGTGAGGTCACTGTGAAGACTTAATTTAGGGGACTCATATAAAGTGCCTGGGACATAGTAAGTCCTCAATAAAACCATGCCAGTGATGATGGTGATGAAGTACTAGAGCCCCCAAGCCACAGCCCTGGGGGCAGAGTGCTTTACACAGAGCCAGCAGAGTTAAAAGAAGCCTAATTCTGAGTGAGACCTGCTAACCCTCCTGTTCCCTGTCTCACTCACGCCTGGAAATGGCTCCGCCAGGGCTCAGGTGACTGCAGAGATAACAAGCCAAAAGGTGACAGACCCTTGGCCTTGCTCCAGGGGCCTTTACCATCCACGTGCATTTAGATACCTACACACAAGGGACATGCACAGTGATACAGAGACACAGCCAGGGCTATAAACATGAGCACTCACAGTCATGTGTGTGTCCACACCGCCGCACACTCAGAATAAGGAGAAAGAGGCCACTTTTGATGCCCAGGCAAAGACAAACATTTCAAAGCAGAGGTGGCCAGGGGGGATCTCTGTTCTGCCTTCCCAGCCCTGGGCCACTGATGGGCTATCGCCATCCCCACTGAGTTCTCTCTGGGTTGAGCCAGCTGCCTGGGCTGATGGCTGTTTTAGATCTTGTGTCAGTGACTGGAGCAGGGACACCACCAGGGGCTGAGCTCCTCAGGGACTGCAGTGTGGGGTTCATGAGTGGGTGCATAAGCCTCTCCATGGACCCTGGCAGAAGTGTCAGCAGCAGGGCCTACACTGCTCCACGACTCACCCAACACTGTGGCTCAGGAAGCAGTGGAGGCATCTGGGCCCCTCCAGCTCCCTGGCCCAGCCCTGCCCACCCCACCTAGCAGCTCCTGGAGCCTCTTGTAAACATCTGCATGGATGAACATTGAGTTGACCCAGTCCTTGTTCTGGCAGGAAGAGACCAGAGGGTTCAGACTGTAGAAGAAAGCTGGAGACCTTTTGGAGAGAACTGTGAACACTGATAGAACCGCCAAGCAGCCAGGGGCTAGCAGTAGGAGAAGGTGACGAGGTCAGGCAACGCAAGGTCACAGGCTCACGTGACATCACAGTCACCACCTGTTACGGCCACAGAATTGCAGTGTTAAAATCACAGTCAACAAGAATTTTAGAATGTTACAGGCCTAGAAAGGTTGTAATCATGGAATTATAGAATGTTACAATCATTTAATCATTGAAGCACTGAGACGAGGCACAGAGGCAGGAGCTTTCGAATGTTGCAGGCATAAAAGGGTCAGAATCATAGAATTATAGAATTGTACCACCATAGAATATTAAAATTGTAGGCTTACAAGCAGGAATTTTAGAAGGGTGCAGTCACAGAACTGTAGACTGTTACAGTAAACACACACACGTAGAATATTCACTTGTAGACTTACAGGCAGGAATTACAGAATGTTATAGTCATAGAATGTCATAGTCAAGAACTGTAGAATAGTCAATATTCAGGTGCCGTAGTGTCACATCAAGAATTAGAGATTGTGACTGCTGCAAGAACATTTTACATGTCTTGTGCCAGAGCCTGTGCAAAGCACGTGACACTGACTGACTCATTACTCCTAAGAGCGCTGGTGAAGTGGGCGGATCCACTACAGGGCTGGGAGGCGGGAGCCACATGCAGCCCCCAGGCCCTGGAGCCTTGGCAGGGAAGGTGGGAGCAGTTGCCTGGGCCTGCAGTTGGCCCCTCCCCACCCCCAGCACACACCCAGCGGGGAGAGGCTCAGGTCAGCGGCTCTCCTTTTGTGAATGTGTTTCTTAGGGGCCCACCAGATCAGCTTCCAGCGTATGGGCAGGACGCCTGCAGCCTGATGGGGTGGGCTCTACAGGCCCCACCCAGATTCCAAGCCAGGGTGTGAGACCATGGGCGCGTGGTCCCCAGAGGCCTCCCCACAACTGGCCTTGACCCTCACCTGCCTGTCTAGTGCGCAAATAACCACAGTGATTTTCATCAAACACCCTTCCCCCATCCATCATTCATCCATTCTGTCAGTTGTCATTTTCAGATCGCCTTCTGAGGTCACTGGGGAGGTGGACGTGAATCAAGACAGCCCCCTGCTCTAAAGAATGGAATGGTAGGGCCATCTGGGGACACAGAGGAAGTGCTGTGAGGGTTGGGGTTGGTGGGGATGGCCAGGGCATCACGGAGGGCTTCCTGGAGGTGAGGCTGGGTCTCAGACTAGGCAGAATTTGGCTGCATAGGGATGACGGATGGCAGGGGCATTCCAGGCAGAGGAAGTGACAGGAGGAAAGGCCCAGGAGACAGCCGCGTGTAATGTGTTGAGGAATCATTAGGAACTTCTGTTTGGGCAGCAGTGAAGGCTCCAAGTGATGGCGATGGGGCAGGAGAGGTAAGTCGAGGCATCAAGTAGAGGCTTTTGAGTGCCAGGCTAAGGAGGTCGGGATTTGTAAACAATAAATGGCTGTGCAAGTTCACGATCATGCTCAAGTTTGACTGGTGGGAAGGGGAGACTAGGGCTGACAATTTGCTTTTCCTTCCTTTAGAAACAAGAAACTGCAAATTCCTTCCCAGGACTAGTGGGCCAACCCTGGGCTGGGCTCCAAAAATACAGAGAAAGGGCTTCGGCGGGAATTCCAGGGCTGCGCTGAGGGGTGCTGGCTGCCTAGCCTTTGTCCCCGGAGGCTGGCATGAGGCGCCATGCTCTGAGGGGAGGGGCGGTTCGCAGACACTGAAGGGGACCCGTGTGATTCCTTCAAGTTCTTTGCAGCCTCTGTAGAAGCCTGCTCAGAGGAGGAGGCCATGCGCACCAGAGGAAGGGCCAGACAGGCCTGTGCTTGAATCCCTGACTGTCCTCATATTGCTGAGTTCACTGGCCAAGTGACGTTACCTCCCCAGGCCTTGGTTTCTCCATCTGTAATGTGAGAACTAACAGCAGAACCTCCTTCACACGGCCACCAGGAGGCAAGGGATACCTGGCCCTTAATATGTTCAAAATTCATATTCATTTATTTTTTGTTTGTTTGTTTGTTTGTTTTGGTGTTTTGTTTGTTTTTTCTGAGATGGAGTCTTGCCCAGACTAGATTGCAGTGGTGCAGTCTCAGCTCACTGCAACCTCCACCTCCCAGGTGCAAGTGATTCTCTTGCCTCAGCCTCTCGAGTAGCTGGGATTACAGGCACCCGCCACCATGCCTGGCTCATTTTGTATTTTTAGTAGAGATGGGGTTTCACCTTCTTGGCCAGGCCAGTCTTGAACTCCTGATGTCGTGATCCACCCACCTCGGCCTCCCAAAGTGCTGGAATTACAGGCATGAGCCACCGCGCCCAGCCTCATTTCTTTATGCCAGCAGTCTTAGATCAACAAGAAGCATTTAGTCCAATCACCCCATTTTGCAGGTAGGAAAACAGAGGCTCCAAGAATGACAGCAGACATTTCAAAGGTAGAATGGCCAAGTGTGTGGGTGTCAGGAAGAGGAAGCTAGATGAAGGAAGAGGGGTAATGCTCCATGTTGACTACCAGAGTCTGAAAGTCTGAACCTGGGATACCAGGCAGGCAGTAAACCCAGGGGCTCCCCAGATCAACCCAGCAGTGCTAACTGCATCTTTGCAGGTCCACGCTGGCGGCCTGTGCGCTTTGAAGAACAGCAGGTCCACTGGGGATGAAGGGCGGCTGCAGGGATGGTGATGGGCATTGCGTGAGGCAATTTATATAGAACAACTTACATAATGTCTTGCACATAGAAGGTGTTCAGGTCCTGGGAGGTAAGTGAGCATCAGATACAAACCCAGAACTGGGATGGGGAGTGGCTGCCCCTTGCTACCTCCCCGCTTAGTAAAAATTGAAAGCATTTTGCACAAAAACTCAGCTGTAGGCATTGTGTAATAGCGTTTATCTATCCAAAAATATTGAGTGCCTACTGTGTGCCAGGCAGCCTGTGAAGCCTTTTGCGTGAATCCTCTCATTTCAACCCAGCAACCCTTACCAAGTAGTGAGTCTACTATTATTACCATTTTATGGATGAAGAAACTGAGGCTCAAGGAGCCTGAGTGGTTTGCCTAAGGTCAGGCAGAGCAGGGCAGGAATCCAGGGCTTTCCAAATTCAGAGCCTTAACACCATGCTACACTGTGCTGGCAGAGATAGCGGGAGTTGTTGGAGATGATTGTAAGGGGAGGGCCAAAATGATCGTGGGAATCTAATCCCCATGGCAGTAGGTGGGAGGTGCTGACCTGGGCTTCCTCAGAAAGGTGTGAAATGTTGACACCCTCCCCTTGGGCTCTTCAAGGTCTCAAGAGGGGCTGTGTTAGGCTGGGCTGGAAACAGAGGGTTGACCATTGTGTGGGTTCCAGAGGGGGCTATCCACCCCCCTACCTAGCCAGAGGCAGCCAGGATTCCATTAACCTGATTCTCTGCCCCACATAAACCTGCAAAGGGAGCCCCTGGAGGGAGGGGTACTGGGGAGGGGAAGAATTGGGCTTCCCCAGGCCCCAAATGGAGCAGCCAGTGGTACTAGTTTCCTCTCTTGCAGTCCAGGAGGACCTTCGAGGCCCCTGGCTCTTTGAATAGGGAATAGCTAGAGCGATGGAGAGCCAGAAAGTGGGGACAAGAGACTCCAGGCTGGGGTGCAGCAGCAGGAATAGCAGGAACAGGGTGCACGTCATCAGAACAATGGACCCGGAGGCCCCCTGCGCCTGCCCAGCTCTGCATGGCCTTGGGTGAGTCGTGTCATCTCTCCGAGCTGTGGGTTCTTTCTCAATAGTAAGGGCAAACCAATGCCACCTCTCAATGTTGCTGGGCAGATTCGCAATACTGGGCCTCAAGAACTGGTGGCTGTTGCCAGTGCTATAATTTTACAATCTTGACCCCATGTATCCCTTCTCAGCTTGTCAGCCACGTTTGTCCTTTTCCTCCTTTGAGCCTCACAACACTTCTGCAAGCTGTCCAGGATTCTTACCAGAGAGGTTAAGGGACTTGTTCAGAATCACACAGCTTCTAACCCTTGGGCTGGGATGCACCCCTAGTGATTGTCATGGAGGGGGCCACCCCAGCCAGGCTACACCACTCTTCCTCAGTCTGGATGGCTGCTATTCCTCTGCCATGATTCAGGTCAGATGCCTCTTCCTCCAGGAAGCCCTCCCTGACCACACAAGAGCCTCGTTAGTACAACTCTTCTGCTCTCCCACAGCCTTTGAGACATTTATCAGAGCATTTATCAGCAGTCGTCACAACTGTTAGGTGCTCCCACCTAAAGACTCTGAGGGTTCAACCAAAATTTTCTGTATAATAGAAGAAGAGGGGGCACAATAAATATTTTGTTAATGACTATAGCACCTGCACAAAGGGACAGATAGATGTCCACGGACTCACATGTATAAGTAACAGAGTCATGCATGCACAGCCATGCACATGTGGCTTAGTGAGTATACATATTTACAGACAGGGAGAATTTTCTGGAGCATGAATTGTGCTGATGTGGATGCCCCATCCCCCCACCCCCATATAAACACATACAAATACTAGACATGATCTTGATACAACCTTGTAAGAAAAAAAGGAAAATCCTTGGGTGACTTGGTTTTTTCATTTAAGGGATTTTTTTTCTTTTTCTTTTTTTGAGACAGAGTCTCGCTCTTTCGCCCAGGCTGGAGTTCAGTGGCACAATCTCAGCTCGCTGCAACCTCTGCCTCCCGGGCTCCAGCGATTCTCCTGCCTTCAGCCTCCTGAGTAACTAGGACTACAGGTGCATGCCACCGTGCCTGCCTAATTTTTGTATTTTTTAGTAGAGACGGAGTTTCACCATATTGGCCAGGCTCGTCTCAAACTCCTGACCTCATGATCTACCCTCCTCGGCCTCCCAAAGTGCTGGGATTACACGCGTGAGCCACCACACCCAGTTTCATTTAAGGGATTTTTAAAATAGTAGGTGGAACAAAAATACAGCCATAAAATAGAAGCTGGGAGGAATAGGATTGGAATTACAACATACTAAAATTGTTTGGGAGGTAGATAGGGACAGCAATTAACTTTTGGCTTGGTTGAGGCCAATGTGAGTGTTAAAAATGTCAGGGTACCCATGAAAGACAGAGTGTATAACTCTGAACCAGCAGAGGGAATAAATAAAAAGGCATACAGCAAATACAATCAATTCCGCAGAATTAAGAAAGGAGAAAAAAGTTTTAAATGGATTACAAATAAAACATACAGCATAAGAGTATAAAGTCAAATACATGTGAGTGCTCACAATAAATGAAAATGGGTTCAAAACTGTTAAAAAACAGAAATTCATAGTTTGGAGGAGGAAAAACAGTACAGCTCTATCTGTTTACTGCAGGCAGGCCTACGAGATAGTGAGGCACAAAGGGTAAAAGTAAAAGAAGAGAAAATTATGTCTCAGCAAATATTCTCTAGAATAAAATAGGTAGCAAGATCCATTTCAGAGGATAAACAGACTTTAAGACAAAACAACATTGTTAGGGACAAAGAAGGTCATTCTATCTTGTAATGACAAGATATAATAATCCTGAACTTAGTCTCAAACAGTTTAAAAAAAAAAAGCAGATACATGTGCAAGAAGAAAGTGTCAAATCAGATCCACTTGGTGGGATATTTTAGCATAGCTTTCTCAAAAATCAAGGGAGTAAGCAGACACAAATTATTAGACTCAAATGAGCTAACTAATGAGAGCCCTGCTCCCAACAAAGAAAAATTACTCTTTTTCTCCCCCAGATTTACCACACAGAAAGTCTCATACAGGCCCACAAACCTTCCCCAGGTGTGTAAGTACATGGGGACAGAGAGACAAGAGTGTAGGAACAGTTAACTCTCCCAAAGACATTCAGATGTGAGAGGGGGTCTTGTATGGTGGCCAAGGTGTTTGGCTAACTAAACAATTCCATGACCTTGGGCGATTAAAATACCTTGTCTGAATCTTAGTTTCCTTATGTAAAACATGTCAATTTGGGGACAGCAAATTACAAAGGGTCAGAAAGTTTATATTTTAGCCTTTGTGAGTTTTACAATCTCTGTTGCAACCACTCAACTCTGCCATTGTGACCTGAAATCGGCCACAGACAACACATAAACAAATGAGCTCTACCAAAAAATATAAAAAGTGGCTGGGTGTAGTGGCACGCACCTGTAATCTAGCTACTTGGGAGGCTGAGGTAGGAGAATCGTTTGAACCTGGGAGGCAGAGGTTGCAGTGAGCTGAGATCACACCACTGCACTCCGGCCTGGACGACAGAGACTCTGACTCAAAAAAAAAAGAAGGCAAGCCCGATTTGGCCTGTGGGGGCATAGTTTGCCAACCTGTGATGTAGATAATACCATTTGCCTTGCCCAGATTGATGATGACATAAAGAATGGTAAGTAAAGTAAAACATTGTATGCGGCACAGGAGTTCAATAAAGGGTATCTATGGGCCAGGCACAGTGGCTCACACCTGTAGTCCCAGCACTTTGGGAGGCGAAGGCGGGCAGATCACTTGAGTCCAGGAGTCTGAGACCAGCCTGCGTGACATGGTGAAACCTCATCTCTACAAAACATACAAAATTTAGCTGGGCATGTTGGCATGTGCCTGTAGTGCCAGCTACTCAGGAGGCTTAGGCCAGAGGATTGCTTGAGCCTGGGAGATCAATGCTGCAGTGAGCCATGATCACGCCACTACACTCCAGCCTGGGTGACAAAGCGAGACCCCATCTCAAGAAAAAAGGAGGGTACCCATTTTGAAAGAGGACATAACAGGAAAATGTGTACACACATACACACATATGTATACAGAGACACACAGAATATGTACATACGTTTGCATATGGATATGTAAAGACTGGGTTGCACACGTAAGCACATTTTGTGCACATGAGTAGATATGCACGCATATGGGCATGCTTTCATACATGTAGGCAAATCGTCTAGGAAATGGGATAAGAACATGGACCTCATGGGGTTGTGAGCCAACGAGTCAGTGGTGATCCGTGCAATGCCTAGCACATTGTAAGTACTCGGAAGTCGACTTTATTCCATATGGAAATGGGTCTGGAGCACGGTAAGGGGTACCTGATACCACACACTTTCACACAGGCACCCACAATGCAGTCTGTGTGAGCTCGTTTTCAGAGGAAAGCCAGGCTAATGAGGAGGTTGTCTTCATAGCCAGCGGGTGCCCAGGACAGCCCTGACGGGGACGCCACTTGGCTTTCTCCTGAGATGTTGGGCAAATGAGGAGAAAAGGCATTTTAATCCCTCGTCACGTCTCTGAGGGCTGGAGGACATGTGCTGGGTTGGAATTTTCAACTTCAGCCTTTTTTTTTTTTTTTTTTCTTGACACATCCATCCCAGAAACATCTGTGAGATGAAACAGAGAAGGTCTTATAAATTCAGCTCGTACTCGGCCTGTGCTCCCACCCCAAGCACGCGAGACATGAATCACCGGCCCGGGGGCCCAGTGGCCCCACAGAGCAGCCTCTCCAGCAGGGCCCCGGCCTTTCCAGCGTAGCCGCTTTTGATTTCCCTGAAGCCTTCTGATTGTCTGCACTCCACGGAGTGTGTGTGTCCAAGAGAGAGCTCAGCTTGCATCAGGGTGTGGGGGAGAGCCACTCACTCCTCAGACTCTGCCGAGTCCAACTCTACACCAGGCTCTCGGAGGTACAAAGATGAACCAGACAAGGAGTGCGGCGAGGCCCCTTCACTTGTCCCCATTTTCCCATTGTTTGAAAACACTGGAGGAAGACAGCTATTGTGGTTTTGTGAGCAGTTGCTTCAATGGGCATGTACTTTGGTACATTGATCCGTAGAATCCGTAGAATGTTGTTGTACGTTGGACATTTTTATCCTGCATGCAGGAGGGAGTGCATAATGGCTGCTGCTAGGCCAGGGATCAACCAGGTAAGCCCTTACAGCCAACCGGTAATTGAACTTGACCTTCTGGGGACCTGTGCATGACCTGCAGCTTCAGATCCCGCCAGATGGCTGAAAACCTCAGCCCTCTCCCACCATTGGTCTCACCTTTTCTGTATGTTTCAAGAAAAGGAGTAGATTTCAGAGCCGCGGTGACCCCTGGCCTTTTGTAGCATGCACCAGGGCCAGGAAGGGGGCAGAAATGAGGCCAGCCCTCTTGTTCATTTCTTCTGTCCAATGGACAAAGCTGTGGTGGGCACCTGCTGTGCTCTGGGCCCTGTGCTGGGCACTGGAGAAACTGAGGAGAAGACAGAGCCTTCTTTTAAGAGCCCACAGGCCCATGAGGTAAACGGCCCAGGGCCCTGGTAGAAAGCTTTTTGTTTCCTCAAAGATGCAGACAAAGTCCTGTGAGGTACAGGAGGTGGGAAGAGGGCCCTTGTGGTTCCAAGTGGCTGGAGCAAGATCAGGAGAGTCCTTACATGGTGGGGGAGGGGGGCTTGAACTGGATTTGAGTGTGCAGAGATGGAGAAGTCTGCAGACGGCCGTAGGCACTGGATCAGCAAAGTCAGGGATGGGAGAGCCGTCAGTCTTTCAAAAGACATCCCAACCAGAGGGTCCTAATTATTTCAGCTCTCAGTGTTATAAAGAAAGTAGCCCAGGCCTGAAGAGGGGAAGCCATTCTCCCACTGTCACGAGGGCCCCTGGGACCCCCCAGTCCCCTTTCTAGGGCCATTTCCACAGTTGAGGAGAGAGACTTACTAGTATGACTCCCTGCACACACATAGATGCCTGCTTTCCTTGTTCTGGCCAGCTGCTGTGTGGGGTGGGGAGGATGTGATGTTTACAGAGTCACAAGTTGATGAGAGGAATGGTGGTTCTCTAACGTGAGAGGAGAGGGGAAAAATAAGAGTTTCTCAAGTCATGAAGAATTTGGGCCCATTTTGCAGATGAGAAAGTTGAGTCACAGGAGACCAAGTCACATACCCAGAGTTGCACATTGTTTAGCAGGTTAAACTAGGCGTGTCTGGAGCAAGGAGAGGGAGAAGGCGAACGCCAAGTTTCAGCCATTTTCCCATCTGTTTCCAGATCATCCCTGTCTTCCTCAGGCCAGTCCCAGACCCGTCCTTCCCGTTCAGCTTCTCACCTTGGCCTTCCCCACTCCTTCCCAGAATCCTTAGCAACAGACCGGCAGCTTGAGAGGGGCTGGAATCCCCCAGCCCACCCCCAGCCCTTGGAAGGGCTGGCTCTTGTTTACCCAGCTGGTGTGAACCCAGACTGGGGTCACCAGGAAGACTGAGGAGGCCTGTCGTCCTGCTGGTGCCCCACTGCTTGGGTCTAATGACCCCTTCTCTCCCTTTCTGGGCCTCCCCCAAAGAGGTGACCCAAGGTGGGGCTTGGCCTCAAGGAAGAGGGGAGCTTGGCTCCTATTTCATCCCTTTATGTCTCTGTTCTTTCATCTTTCCTGAAAAAGCAGAGGTGGCCACGAGGAAAGAAGTGGAGTCAAACATAAGAGCTGGTTAGTAAGGGGCAGATAAATAGAGCCCGGGGTTTGGCTGGAAAACCTGGGTTTGAGTCCCAGATCTGTGTGACCCTCGCAGATCCCATGCTCTCTCTGGACATCATGTTCCACTCTGCCATCTCAGGGCAATGGTCACCCCCATCCCAGTGAAGCTCAAGTGCAATAACCAATGTAAAAATGCTTTGTAGAGTCAAAATGCAATACAGTTGGTGATTACAGTCATTATTAGATTGACATAAGGGAACATATCTGTTCAGAAAGGCACATTAAACTAATCAGGAGAAGGGGCATAGGCCAGGAGTCAGAAGCCCCAGGGAATAGTATAGGCGTTACCGTGTGGCTCTGGGCATGCGCTTTTGCTTCGTTATCCCTTTTGGCTCCGCTTACGTTAAAATGGAATCATAAGCCCTGTTCTCTCTACAGGGTCTTATGGTGACCAGGTAAGATTATTCATCCAACCAGCATTTACCTAGGACCTTCCATGCACCAGGCCCTGGGATAGGCTAGCATGTAGCTCCTGTCCCCGAAAATCTAGTATGATTTTCTAGTAGGAAAATCATACTAGAGGCCGGGCGCAGTGGCTCACACCTGTAATCCCAGCACTTTGGGAGGCCGAGGCGGGAAGATCACGAGGTCAGGAGATCGAGACCATCCTGGCTAACACGGTGAAATTCCATCTCTACTAAAAAAAATACAAAAAAATTAGCTGGGCTTGGTGGCAGGCACCTGTAGTCCCAGCTACTTGGGAGGCTGAGGCAGGAGAACGGCGTGAACCTGGGAGGCGGAGCTTGCAGTGAGCCGAGATCGTGCCACTGCTCTCCAGCCTGGGCGACAGAGCGAGACTCTGTCTCAAAAAACAAAACAAAAAAAGAAAAATCATACTAGAGAAAAGTGTGGGGCTCAGAATCCTAGAGGGTCAGATATAATTGAGTCCAGTCTGCTCATTTTGCAGATGAGAAGAACAAAGCCCTAAAGAGCAAAACAGCTTTCCCAGGATATGAGAAATGAGGAATACCTGTTGCCACTTCTCTGCTGAATCCAAGGCAGACAGTGCCAATCAATCACGATGCTCTTCCTGCCAACCCACATGCTGCTTCAGGATCTTCTCAACACCATGCTCTGGGCAACCACCAGTCAGTTGGTCAGAGCTGGAGAGAAAGATGAAACTATGCATCCAAACCCTAAATCCTAACCCCAGACTTGCCCAAGGCCACTTGGCCAGAACGATCTGTTCTGACACTCAGACCCAGGGTCTTTCACCCACTCTGCATCTCCATTTATTCCTGAAACCAATTCTCATGGAGTATCCACCAAAGATGAATAAAGCCTGGTGACCGTCAGCAAGAGGCTCAAAATCTGGGGGAGAAGAAAGTCAAAGGGGAAGTAATTGTGATACGGGGAGGAAGTCGGGGATATACACAAATCCCTGTGGGAATTTGGAGAAGAGAACCACCTGAATATTCAAGGACAGGGTTAGAGAGCAGAGTGGTGGTTAAGGAAGGCTTCCCAAAGGAAAGGACATTGAAATCAGCACTCAGCCAGCAAATACATGGCAAACTTGGGGTCCTGGATAGGGTCCAGATGCCTTAGGTGTCTCTGAAGATGAAGGACATCTGTGAACTGACATTAAAAGGCATCGTAGCAGGGCCACCAACCCTGGTGAATGGGCAAAGTTGGGACTTGGGAGGAGCAACTCAGGAGGTAGGAAGGGAAGTTTCTAGGCTGTTTTGAGCTGAAGCCCAGTGAACTATACTGTCAAGCCCCTACTAAACTCACTTATCGTACCCTACACTCCTTCACTTGTAGCCCTCATCATACTGCTAATTATTTAACATAGATCTAGGCTGGGAGCCCCGATGGGGCAGGGACTTAATTGCATTTGTTACTAACTGGGACTTGAACGTAGCCGTGGCACAGTGCCTGGCTGCTTCATCATAAGTACTCAGTAAATCTTGGATGGATGGGTGGATGGATGGATGGATGGATGGATGGATGGATGGATGGATGGATGGACAGATAGATGTCATGCAGCCCCTCTTTGAGCCTGTTTTCTCCTTTGCAAAATGGGAGAAATAGTGCCAAACTCATAGGGATGTTATAAGGATTAAATGAGATGATGTCACTAAAGCCTCTAGCATGGTGTATGGCATTCAAAAAAGAATATTTATTGAAGGAATAACGATGGCTACTTAAGCGCAAGTGTAAAGATACTCTTGATAAACTCCTGATGAATACATTTTGCATATACTCTAACAGGATGATTAAAAGAAGAGGAAGCCTGGGACACGATTGTTAGAAATCAAGCCTAGTGGTGACCATCAGGGTGGTAAAACCTTGGATGGAAAATGCCCCAAGTCATTTTATTTTATTTTATTTTATTTTATTTTATTTTATTTTTATTTCATTTATTTATTTATTTGACAGAGTCTGCTCTGTCGCCCAGGCTGGAGTACAATGGCACGACCTTGGCTCACTGCAACCTCTGCTTCCTGGGCTCAAGCAGTTCTTGTGCCTCAGCCTCCCAAGTAGCTGTGATTACAGGCACACACCACCACACCCGGCTAATTTTTGTATTTTTAGCAGAGATGGGGTCTTGCCATGTGGCCCAGGCTGGTCTGGAACTCCTGGCCTCAAGCAATCCACCCACCTTCGCCTCCCAAAGTGCTGGGATTACACACATGAGCCACCATGCCCGACCCCCCAAGTCATTTTAGAACATGAAAGAATGGAGCTAACCACCTATTCTGTGCAGACACTTTATCCTAGCACTTTACACATGTTAATTTGTTTAATCCCCACAACAACCCCCTGTGTTAAGTACTGTAATTACCCTCATTTATCATATGGGGAAACTGAGGCACAGAAAGATACCCAAAGTCACACAGCCAGGAAGTGGTCTGACTCCCAAGGCCACTCTTTTAGCCTCCTGAGGAGCTCACTCTCTGACGGAGGACACTAAGTAGCAATTACTAGGAGCAGAGATTGCATCTCTGTCCCCGGCAAGGTGCCCACCACATAACAGGTTCTCAATCAGTGTCTGTGGAATGAATGGGTGAATAAACAAATGAATCTGCATACCACCAACCCTAGAGCAGTGTGACGGGCTCTAATCATGGTATTAGTAGACAAAGGGCAGTGGATTAGTGCCTGAATGATCCAAGATGACTGTCTTATCTAAGTAGTTGTCATGGTCAGTTATAAAGCTTGTGGAGGACACAAGCTTTGCTGTCCATTCCTGCTGTCACTACCCATAAATGGCCTCTTGTTTTTCCTCTGATCTTAACCAGAGCATCTTGCTGTCATTTAAGTCCTTGTAGAGCAGGAGGGAGTCTGGACTGCAGGGAGGGCTCGGTGCAAAGGAGGCCATGCTCAACTCCAAGCCAGTGGGGACCTTGGCCCACTTCTGCCACCAACACCCCGTATATCCCTAGACAGTGACTTCCCTCTCTGAGCCTCACTGTCCTCATCAGGACAGGGGAATAGAGATGGCATCCCCCTCAAGGCTGTGGGGGTGGAAGGCACACACGTGGCCACATTTAGGAAACACAGAAGCAGAAGATAGGGTTGTTCTAGAAAGAGGTGATTGGCAGGCTGGCTTCAGGGGTGACTCAGTCTTGAAGGTGGGAGTAGGGGGAGGCCATGGTGAGATGTGAATGGCAGCCCCATGCCCTGTCGGCCCCACGGTCACTCCTGCTCTATATGTCATAATGCCGGAAGTGTCCATCATTTGATGAACATCTGGGATGAAGGTCTGGTGTTTCCAGGAGGGATCCTGTTTTCATGCATGCAGGGTACAGACAGTGTAACATTTTGATTCCCTGGCAAAGACACATCCCTGGCCTCTCTCAGCATGAGCTGACATCAGAGAGAATGAGGCAGGGCTGGAGACAGAGGGCCGATGCCAGGAGCTGGGCAAGATCTGAGACTTCCAGCAGGGGTCCCATGGGGCCTCGGGACAGCTGGAGGAGCCACATGCCTGGTGTTGGGTGAGGGGCAACAGGAGAACCCTAAAAATGGAGCAAGGAGCTGCCGGGAGTAACTTTCTTCTCTTTCAACTTTTTGCCAAGGAGCAGCGTGGCTAGAGGCTCTGCATAGCCCAGAGAGGAGGCTCTGCCAGCCCCCCGGGCACCTGTCCCAGAAGCCTAATTACTGGCTCTCAATGGGCAGCCAGCTCACTGATTGCAAGTCCTTGGGGAGAGGCAGTGCTGAAATTGTGAAATATTCCAGAGGAAATACGTTTTTTCCTTCGCAGAAGGATAACACAGCATCTCACTCGTCACTACCTCGCATTCGCGTAGGGTGTTCTCGAAGGCTGAAGAACTTGCTCATGGGTCCTTGGTAGATCTGACTGCCCCTCCACCCTCGCTGTCACCACCCTGTCCATCCATAGTCATCTGTGCCTGGACCGTGGTGCAGCCTCCTCCCTGGCCTCCTTGTGCCCCCATAGCCCATTCCTCACTCAGCAGACAGAGGAAATTGTTCACATCACAAGCCAATTTCCAGCCCCTCCAAAACCCTCCCATGGTTTGCCATCACACCTAGAGCCACCCTCAGCCTCCTTTCTGTGGCCATGGGGCCCACGGTTTTGGCCCCTCCTCCTGTTCTGCCCCGTCTCCCACTGAGTTCCCCCTTATTCACCTGCTTCAGCGGCCAGACCTCTGTACAGCCTGAAACTGAGCCCCAGGCTTATTTATTCCCTCTGGGGAAGAGCCTTTGCACATTCTGTTCCCTCTGTCTGGAATACCCTTCCCTGCCCTCTCCCCCTAACTCCTCCTAACTGGCACCTTCTTGTCCTTCAGGTCTCAGCTCAGATGCCACATCCTCAGAGAAGCCTCCTCTGACCATGAGCCAAACAGCCCCCCAGCACTCTAGCACATCCCCCTGTGTTTATCTAATACCTGTTTATTTGTCGTCTTCCCCATTTGATGATAAACTCTCAAGTAGGAACCTAGCTCTTTTGCTTGTGGCTGTATCTGAGCAATTAGAACACATGGTTGGGCATTGTATCTGTTGAATGAAGGATCCCTGCAAGGAGAAATAGGTAATACTAGTGGCCACTTACCGAGCCCCTGCGAGTACATGGCACCATCCATCTGTAACTTCATTTTGTCCTCACATATAAAGCCCTGCAAGGGAGTGTCCCCATTTTACACCTGAGGAAACTGAGGCTCTGGGGGTTCCAGCAACTTTCCCAAGACCATGCAGAGAGCAAGAAGCAGAGACCCAGGTCTGTCTAATTCTGAGTCCTTGCTCTTGCCACTGTGTGTTTTTTTGTTTGTTTGTTTGTTTGTTTTTCCCTTTTATTTTAGGTTCAGGGGTAACACGAAGGTTTGTTATATAGATAAATTGCATGTCATGGGGATTTGATGTACAGATTATTTTGTCACCCCAGTGATAAGCGTAGTGCCCAATAGGTAGTTTTTTGATCCTCTCCCTCCTCCCATCCTCCACCCTCAAGTAGGCCCCAGTGTCTCTTGTTCCCTTCTTCATCTTTTTTTTTTTTTTTCTTTTTAGTCTCGCTCAGTTGCCCAGGCTGGAGTGCAGTGGTGCGGTCTCAGCTCACTGCAATCTCTGCCTCACGGATTCAAGCGATTCTCCTGCCTCAGCATCCCCAGTAGCTGGGATTACAGGCACCTGACTAATTTTTGTATTTTTAGTAGAGACAGGGTTTTGCTATGTTGGACAAGCTGGTCTCGAACTCCTGACCTCAAGTGATCTGCCCGCCTCAGCTTCCCAAAGTGCTGAGATTACAGGCATGAGTCACTGTACTCGGCCTCTTGTTCTCTTCTTTGTGTCCAGGTGTGTTCAGTGTTTAGCTTCCACTTATAAGTGAGAACACGTGGTATTTGGTTTTGTGTTCCTACCTTAGTTCACTTAGGATAATGGCCTCCAGCTCCATCCATGCTGCTGCAAAGGCTTTTTGATGGCTGTGTCGTATTCCGTGCTGTATATGTACCGCCTTTTCTTTATTCATTCTACTGTTCATGGGCATTTAGGTTGATCCCTTGGCTTTGCTATTGTGACTAGTGCTGCAGTGAACATACATGTGCATGTATCTTTATGGTAGAACAATTTTTATTCCTTTGAGCATCTACCTAATATTGGGATTGTTGGATTGTTGGGTCAAATGGTACTTCTGTTTTAAGCTCTTTGAGAAATCGCCACACTGCTTTCCACAATGACTGGGCTAATGTACATTGCCACACTGTTATTAAAACAGGCTTATTGCCCTTGTTTAACACATAAGAGGACAGAGACTCAGAGAGGTATATGCTTATGTGCCCAAAGGCCTCAGCCAGGAGGAGCAGGGCTGGGATTGGAACCCAGAGTGCTGCTGTCTCTGCAGAGGCAGGGGCTGGCAGGAGACCCAGGCAGCTGAGAGGCTGGCCCAGCCAGGCAGCTGTCTATAGCGAGAGGGGCCTTAGGGTTAGGCGGGAGGCTGTCCAGTTTGACAGCAGGGTCTAAGTGCTTCACGAGTATTAGCCGTCTTCTCGACAACCTTAGGAGGGAGAGTGTTATCTCCATTTTGCAGGTGGAAAAACTGAGGCACAGAAAAGTTATATGATTTACCCAAGGTCCCTCAGCTGGGAAGTGGTGATGCTGGCTCCAGAGCATACACTGCTAACCACAGCACAGCACTGTTTCTCTGAGGAGACGAAGCTGGGCCAGGCACCAAGCCTCCAGGAAGCCCCCAAGAAGGAAGCCTATAGCCCAGGGCCAGCATCCTTGGGACCTTGACTGATCCCAGTCCTTTGGGGTCCTTGGTCAGATTGAGAGGGCACTAGGTCCTGCCTGCAGCTGAAGGCCTTTGGCAGCTCAGTACCCTGCAAGGTACTCGGGCCCTGGAACCAGGCAGCAGGGGTAGACCCTGGCCCTGCCCACACCCGGATTTGTGTGTTCCTGGCCAGGCTGCTTGAATGCTCAGAGCCTCAGTTTCCTTGGCCGTAAAACAGGACCAGGAGTTCATCAGGATGTTGTGATGAGAGCAGGGGAGGTGATGATGCTGAGTTAAGCTCCATCCAGCGTGGAGTCCCACTCCCTGAGTGGTGAGCGAGCAACAGCTGAAAGCACGTGGTGTCCAGCTCAATTTAAATCCCTCCTCTACCACTCACTGCATCAGTGACATTGGACAAGCGACTTACCTCTCTCTGCCTGTATCCCTTGTAAGTGGGGATAATTATAGTATAATTTGAGATTACATGATTAATCCATATAACGCACTTAAAACAGCTTCTGCTCCACAGTAAGCACTAAGTGTGAACCGTCATTTAATAGAAGATAAATGTTAAAACATTAGTTCTGGCCTCTTTTGTGACTAAAGAGACCCTTCTAAGCAGGGTTGCCATGAGGTCAGAGAAAATAAGCTAGGAAATTGTGGTCTCAAGCCCTCACTTGGTGACAGGGTAGGCTATCTTTGCAGGCTGCCCTTCACCACAAGTTGCCTCCCGACTCCTCATCTCCAGTTTTCTCAAGGATTAGTCCTTCTCTGTGGGTGCTAGAGCTAAGTGCTTGTCAAGTTTATGAACTTTCAGAGCCATTTTTAGAAACAACCCGGCCTCCTCATTTCTATAAGGGCTGAGATGAGAATGGTCGGTACCATTCGAGGTTTGTCATTTTCCTCTGCTTTGACTCTCTCTCTTTACACACACACACACCCACACACACACATACACAGACAGCACGGCAGCCCCAGGCCCTGTAAACACATTGTTCAAATAAAGGAGACATTTAAGGGAAGTCTGAAGCACCATTTAAAGGTGGTTGCTCTAAATGGCCATGTCTAGGCAATTTGTCATAAAGTCTCCCGGCTGTTGGCTAGAGATCACTTGTGCTGCAAATCTTGCTGTTGGCTTATAATTTTCAACTTTTGACCCTTTAAAACTGAGAAGCTGTGGGATCTTGGTAAGTTTTGGGGATGGGAGTATTTTAAAGTAACTTGTTAAGAAGCCGTTTGGCCCTGGGAACGTTTGGGATCTGTTAGACCCTAAGGATCCCTGCAGAGGAGCCTAGATTGCCCTGGTACCTGCTCTGCTGCAAAGTACTTAATGATTCAAGAATGTCCCAGGGTGTGGCCAGGTGCAGTGGCTCACGCCTGTAATCCTAGCACTTTGGGAGGCCGAGGCAGGCAGATCTCTTGGGTCAGGAGTTCGAGACCAGCCTGACCAACGTGGTGAAACCCCATCTCTACTAAAAATACAAAATAGTCGGGCGTGGTGACACGTGCCTGTAATCCCAGCTACTCAGCAGGGTGAGGCAGGAGAATCACTTGAACCCAGGAGGTGGAGGTTGCAGTGAGCCAAGATCGTGCCACTGCACTCCAGCCTGGATGGCTTCTCTGTCTCAAAAAAAGAAAAAGAAAGTCCCAGGTCAGGGTCTGGGCAGACTTCTTCCTGATTTCTCCAGAGGCTCACAGACCACCCTGCCAAAGACAGAACTGCCCGATCTGCAGGCACGGGGCACAGACGGGTCTGCACACACCTGTTGCTGGGTAGGCCTGCCCAGCCTCCTGTCCTGCATCCCTGCACTCACAGACCCTGGGTTCCAACTGCCACAAATGAGCAGCAGGTCCTCAGCCTTGCCATGCAGTTTCCCATCTCCACCCCACTGCCCAGGCTGCTCCCTCGGCCTCGCATGCTTCTCCGTTTTTGCTTTTGTCTTGTCATTCTTAGTCTTTCAACACAGCTCAAGTGTTTGCACCTCCAGGGAGCCACAGTGGTAAAGACCCCTCCTCTGGGCTCCCAGGCCCAGCGCCTCCTCCCCACCCGCTTTCGCAGACATTGTTTGGAAATTGCTTACTGACCTGGGCATCTTCCCCACCAGGCTGGGAGCCCCTTGAGCTGTGGATCCCCAAGCCCAGCCCAGGCCCCAGGCTTGAGGAGGTGAGGCCATGTGATACAGTAGTTAAGACCCTGCCTTTAGCCTCAGAGGTAATGCTCCTGCACTCCCCTCCCAGTTCCAACACTGGCTGGGGGTGGGTTACTCAGCCCCACAGAACCCCCATCACCTCCTCTAGATGTGGGAATATCAATAGTACTCATGGGGTTGCTGTAGGAATTGATGATGCAAGCACACACTCTATGCTTATTAACTCCAAGTCTTCACTGCGGGGTAAGTCCTATGCGTGAATCGATTTTCCAGATGAGGAAACTGAGATGCAAAGAGAGTTTGAGGAGCTCGCCCAAAGTCAGTGGCAGAGTCAGTGTTCAAGGCCAGAAGGACCCTGCTGCAGAGCCTGTGCCCCTAACCACTGGGAGGCACAGCCCCCTGATAACTTATATGAAGCCTGGAACAGAACAAGTGCTAAATAAATGGTGGCTGCTGCTGTTAATAGGTGCTCGGTTCATTTTTAATGATAAAGAGGTGGGACTGGGCACAACAGGGGAGGAAGGCTCAAGACCTATGGGAGGGAGAGAACTGGAGGAAACAAAAAGGAAACAGGAAAGCTTTGAAACTGGGGAGAGGGCCATCCAGGGCCAGAGCAGGTGGGCTGGAGTGTGAGGGGGCCGGGGCCCAGGCAGGCTACTGGAGGAAAGGGCTGAGGGCACCAGGGCTATGTGGCCATTTGGGCACTGGAATAGGATCACCCCTGGCTTCCCTGCTCTTGGGAAACAAAACTCCAAACTCCATCGCCAAGCACACAAAATCCTTTGTGACATAATCCCAGATCAACTGTCTCACCTCATGTCTGAACCCTGCCCCCATACACCCTGTGCTCCAGTCCCTCCATGCCTCCAGCACACGCTGTTCTGCCTGTCTGAAATGTCCTTGATCTCTTCTGACCTTGACAGACTCCTACTCATCCTTTAATACCCTATTCAAATGGCTTCTCCTCTAGAGAGCCTTCCTTGGTACCCCTAGCTAATAATACTCTCTCTCCCCTGCTAGACAGTGAGCCTCAAGGCCAGGGACTGTGTCTTACTCAACTCTGTGCCCAGTGTCTGACACAGAGCTGGGCACAAAGTGATCATTGAGAAACAGCTTGTTGAGTTTTTTATGGAGTGAATCTATCCTCAAATCAAGGGCAGGCCCTCACAGAACCACACACACAATCTCAAATCCCCAGTGTCCAGGAGGGCTTAGATTTGGAGGTAGGAACCAAGTGAGATTAAGAAGAGAACTGATACTTCTCAGGGATCCAGACTAGGGAATGTTCCCGCACAATTAGGGCTCCAGAACTCTGCTGTGTGCCCGCGACTGCTGCGGAGAGAATTCATACCTGGGACCTCAACCCCGATCCACTCCAGCACCACTCAGAGATAGTGGAAAATGAGCTAGAGGCCTGAGATGGCCTGTCCACTATCACTCAGTGGAACTCCTTAAAATGTGGAGCCCAAAACTAGCCCTGCCTGAGCTACCAGGAGGATGCTGGCTGTCACTCTACTTCTACTCTTACTGCCTACATCACATTGGCTTTTTCAGCAGCTTTTGGCTTGTGGTCAACTCAAACCCCCAGATCTTTTTCACTGGGATGGCTGCCAAGCCACATCTTGTGCATTTGATTTATGGCTTGGGTTAGCTGAGGCCTTCTCCTGCTCCCCAGAAGCCAACAGGAGGAAGGTGACGGGTTCTGTACCCCTAGGAGGGAGAGCGATTCCAGGCCTCCCAATCAAGATCCTTGTTGTTTGTATTTCCTAATCCCTTCTCCCAGAGGTGCCAAACGCTGGGACCTCTTGAGTGGGATTTTCATTAGCATTCAAGTCACAGGCCAGCGGGGCTCAAGCAGACCAACCTTCCGGGTTTCCGGGGCATGCAGTGATTCTGGAAGGCACCTAGACAAGGCAGGGAGAGAGAGGCAGGTGGTGGAGGCCCAGTCTTCTGAGCTTGGTGTCCATGTGCGCTGGGGATGGTACTTCATTGCTTGGAGCCTCCGTTTCTCATCTGTACAATGGGAGTGACAAGTCTCCAACATCATTGCACTGTTAGGACAAAGCTGCCCAGGCAGGAAGTCCCTCCCAGGGCTTAGTACCTCTTTCTGTCTGGGATCATGGGCAGCTGGGGCTAAGAGCAAATGGGTATTAAGTCTCTGTGAATACCCCACTCCCATTGCTGCTGCACAGATGAAGATCTGCGGCGCTGAGATTTTCCCACCTTTGCAAATATCGTTCCTGCTGAGCTGAATGCTCTTCTCCTCAGGTGTCGCCTCTTCCAGGCCACCTTTGCAGAAAGGCCTTTTCTGCCCACAGTCCTTGAAGTGATCCCTCTGAGGTCTGATCTCAGCTCTTGTCTGTCTCCTTCGTGGCCCATCACGAGGTGTGCATGTCATTTCCGTCTGTCTATTGCTTCTTTCCCTCCTTCTCTCATCCACTGGACTGTCAGCTCCATGAGGTCAGGAACTGTGTCTCCTCAGTCCCCGCTGTTCCCCAACCCCAGCACATAACCAGAACCCAGCAGCGATGTGGAACAACCATTGCAGATTTCAGAATGTTCTCTCGGACTTTGGCAACAAATTCTAACTGTGGGATCCAGGGGACCAGGGGATCTATAGAACCAAAGACAGAAGCATGCTTAGTCCTCTCTGCCCTGAGCAAGGCCTCAGTTTCCTTAGCTGTAAAATTAAATGATAAAGAGACTAACTTTTTCTCTAAAGTCCTTTGAGCCCTAAAAGACTCTAAGTCGGCCCAGGAAGCAGGAGAGAATTGTATTGAATGGTATTGCCTCTTGGATTGAGAAAAAAAAAACAACTTCTGCTAGGAATCTCTCTTGCTCTGTCACTTTCTCCACTGGCCTGGAAAAAAACTGTCCTGCGCAGGCCCAGGCCTGCAGAACCCACACTGAAAAAGTTCACAGGTGCCCTGCTGCCCTGGTTCCGGGTAAAGGGGCCCTGAAAGGTGTGTGGCAGCTGTGTCCCCGGGGGCTCCGAGGGTTTGTTGCCTTAACCGAGCTCACCAAGCAGGTAAAAAATTCCAGACATGTTCTCTGCTGACAGCTAATTGTGTCCTTTATTAATGACCATGGCTTTCTTGGGGCAGGTGGGAGGAGGGAGGAGGCCAGTCTCAGCCCGGAGCAGCTCCCCCAGGTGCAGCTGATGACCACATTTCTGGATCCCGCAGAAGGGGAAGTGCTATGTGAGGTGACCCTGAAAAAGCACCCCCCTCTTCTGGAGGAGGAGGGGGCTTTCCCAGGCTCCCCAAATCCCAGCAGGGGTGGCCAGTACCAGACACCGACAGAATGATGCAGGGATTTAGGAATCTGAGGGCAGGGTTCTGGGTCCTAAGCTCTTCTCTCAGAACACAGCCAGCAAGGTACAGTGGATGGCCTGAACAGGGGACCCGCATGTAGGGTGGCTTGGGAGATGCTCCCCAGCTTTGCCAGGTCCATCTCACCCTCACGGTACCAGGACTGGGCCTGCCAAACCGTACCTCAGTGGCCCACTACACCACCTGTCAATACAGCAGCCAGATGTGCGGGAGGGGCCTGGGCCTGGCCCTGCCAGATGTGTCAAGCTTTGCAAACACATCCGGCTTCCCCTCGGGCACATCGTGATTATTGTTTAACACTTGCTATTCCTGCATCTGTGAGTCCCAGGGATTACAGGCTGGGAGGCTGCAGCCTTCTGAGCCCTGTGGCAGTGATAGTCTCCAGCTGGGAGGAAGGGGATACTCGATCGGTCCCCATTTTCTCAGGAGGGGGAGGGATGTGGCATGAACCCCAAATATAGATGAGGAGGTGAGGCCCAGAGAGGGGCTCAGGGAAGAAGTGACTGACCCAGGACTTGAACCAGGCAGGAGCACAGGCCCTGAGGCTAGCAGAAGCCTGGTGTTCTCGGGGCCCTGAGGCTAGGAGAAGCCTGGTGTTCTCGGGGCAACCAGGAGGTCAGTGTGGTTCAGGTGGAGGGGGTAAGAGGCCAGGCGGGTGGAGAGGAGTTCAGAGAGGAAAAGGAAGCTTTGTAGGCTCTTGTTTTGGGAGTTTTTGTTTCCTTTTGGAAATTCGGCTTTGTTTGGATACAGGGTCTTGCTCTGTTGCCCAGGTTGGAGTGCAGTGGTGGGCTCTCAGCTCACTGCAACCTCAACCTCCCAGGCTCAAGAGATCCTCCCACCTCAGCCTCCCAAGTAACTTGGACCACAGGGTTGCGCCACCACGCCCAGCTCATTTTTGAAAAAATTTTTTGTAGAGTCATGGTCTCACTATGTTGCTCAGACTGGCCTCAAACTCCTCAGCTCAAGCAATCCTCCCCCTTGGCCTCCCAAAGTGTTAGGATTACAGGTGTGAGCCACCGTGCCCAGGCTATTGGTCTTTACTCCAAGTGAGAGGGAAACTGTTGGAGGCCTTTGGGCAACATGAGCTGATCGCTGTTCCGCAGAATCCTGGCTGCTGTGGAAGGCTGAATGCAGCTAGAGGAGAGCAAGGACATGGGAGAGCAAGGACATGGGAGAGCAAGGGAGAAAGCCAGGAAGCCAGTTAGGCTTCTGCCGTGATGTGATGACGCTTCCACTCCACTGCCCCCTCTCTTCCCTCCAATGTGGGCGTCAGCACAGCTGGGCTGCAACCCCAGCTCTGCCGGCCACTCACTTGCTTTGTGACCCTAGGCAAGTCCCTGTCCCTGTCCCTGTCTGGGTCATGTATTTTGTAGTCATAAAATAAGGAGCTTAGCCCAGAAGATCGTGAAGGTTCCACTGACTTCCGAGGCCTGAAACCCTGCCTTACTCTCCATCCTCATCTCCTTCCTCTCCTGGCCTTGAACCTCACGTGCTAGCAACCCTGAACTATTTGTAGCTCTCCGCACACACACTACCCCGTTTCACGCCTCTGTGCCTTTGCATACTCCCTCTCCCTGCGATACCCTCTCCCAGCAGCAGCCCTGCACACAGAGGGCCTGTGTTCTTCAGCAGGTCTCCAGCTTGGGGGCATCTCCTCCAGAGGTTGACCCACTCCCCTTTCTCAGTGCCCTGAGCACTTTGACAGACCACACACTGATTTTCAGAAGACAATAGAATGAGGAAGCCGTGGAGTCAGAGCTGGCCTCAGATTCCAGCTACATATCTGAAGTTGTTCGTGTTTTTGAGCCTCTGTGTCCTCATCTGTAAAATAGAGGTCATCATATTCTTACTCCCAGAGTCAAGGTGAAGATGCAGCAACATTGTTAAGCACCTACCCAGTGCCTAGCACGTGGTAGCTAGGATATTTGAAGTCAGATTCTAGCTGCAGAGAAAGAGCCATTGAATGAATGGGAGGGGGTTACCCTGTACAGTGTGGCCCCAGATTCCCAGAAAGGTTCCAGCTCGGACCCCAGGACAACCTCCCAGCAGCCCATTTTGGGGAGGGGGTTCCTGCCCACCCCTCCTGTCACCAGCTCTTCCATCAGGGCTTGGACAACGCTGTCTGCTGGCAGCCACACAACACTTGGAAATGTCCTTCCTTAATTGCTTCACCAGAGTGGGGAGTCACCCTGCAGGCAGATAATTAAAAAGTTCAGAGCTTGATTAATTGGGAGGAAATTGGAGGAATGGGGCTGCCTGCTGGGAGGGCGGCAGCTCTCAGCCCCCACTGTGGGGGAGCTGGGATATCGTGAAGGGAGGCAGGCCAGACCTGGGGCTGGGGGCAACGCAGGGGTCCAGGGACTGGGAAGACCAGGCCATGAAACACCCTTACCGGCTCACCAGCCTTTACAGACTGTGGGGTTCAGTGTCTGGCTCCCCTGGGAGACTGTGAGCTCCCCCTACAACTGGGGAACACACAGCAGTCATGAAAGTCCTGGTTGCTCCGGCCTTGGGGCCAGGGGACCTACAGGCCTTGCAGCCTGTCACTCAGAGAGCTGTTACGGAGCGTCTGCTCTGTGCCAGGCAGTCAGCAGGGCAGGTGCGGTGGCTGCCCTCACGGAGCTCACAGCTGGCGGGAGGAGGGGAGATGGAGGTGGAGAGACAGATGTTAATCGAATGCCAAGGACAAAGGTAGGAGGCCTTGAGAGCCTGTCACCAGGGGCTCCAGGAGGAGCTCAGGGGACTCCAGAGGCCTCGAGCAAAATCTCCAGTCCACACACAAGTTGAATGAGCTTAAGCACAAGATTCCACCTTTCGACCGGGCCTGGTGGCTCATGCATGTTATCCCAGCACTTTGGGAGGCCGAGGCAGGTGGATCATGAAGTCAGGAGATTGAAACCATCTTGGCTAACATGGTGAAACCCCGTCTCTACCAAAAATACAAAAAAAAAATTAGGCAGGCATGGTGGCGGGCGCCTGTAGTCCCAGCTACTCAGGAGGCTGAGCCAGGAGAATGGCCTGAACTTGGGAGGTGGAGCTTGCAGTGAGCCAAGATCGCGCCACTGCGCTCCAGCCTGGGCGACAAATAATTCCTGAAGCCTCTCAGGATCGATCACCTCTCAGGCAGACACTGGGGCTGGTGCCAGACCTTGGGGTTACCCACCATCACTATCACTGTGCTCACAGCCTGGTAGGAGAGGCAGACAGTCACCATCCTGTATACTCATGCAGTGGCAGAGGTGCAGTGCCAGACACTCCTGGAGCACAGGAGAGCGCCCCCAGACCCAACCCTGGCCGGGGACATCTTAGAAAAGGACCAACAGCTGATTCGGGCTGGAGTGAGATTTGAAGAAGGACAAGAAGGAGCTGGGTGGGAGCTGGGATAGCATGTGAGGCAGAGAGAGCTGCCTGAGCAAAGGCCCAGAGGCGAGACCAAGCACAGCTTGTTCTGGGAACTGGCAGTGCCTGCAGTGGCTAGAGCCCAAGGTGTGATTGGGAGCATGAGGGAGCTGAAGCTGGCCAAGTGGACTGTGGAAGGGGAGGCCAAAGCAGGCCGGACTATCCTTGGGCATGAGGGAGCCACCAAAGGGTCTTG
The DNA here is from genome assembly GCF_000951035.1 of Colobus angolensis palliatus. NCBI lineage: Eukaryota > Metazoa > Chordata > Mammalia > Primates > Cercopithecidae > Colobus > Colobus angolensis. The sequence goes on from NW_012115600.1 coordinate 578,475, forward strand.
AGCAGAGGAGTGACTCGACAGATGGCAGGGGTGGCGGCCTGGCTGGCAAGGCCCGGGTCCCCCCTCAGGCAAAGGGGAGGCATGTTCGTGCAGCTCCCTGCCTCAACCTTGTCCTGTCAGCTGCTGGCTGGGTTCCACGAAGCCGGGTCCCAGCAGGGGCAGACAGGGGGACCTGGGCATTGGGGCAGGATGACTGACAGCCCCTGGGTGGTCCTAGTGGGAGCTACCCTAGCAAGGGCATGGCCCTGAGGCATTCGCTGGACTTAAGCTGTCTTGTCTAGGAAGGGGGAAGAGGGAGGAAAGGAAGGAGTAAACAGGCAAGAAGGGAAACCCTTCATCAAGTGGGAAGGAGCTCCAGGGACCTTGAGGACGGGGGTTTTAGAAAGAACATGGACTAAGGCTGGGCACAGTGGCTCACATCTGTAACCCCAGCACTTAGGGAGGTCGGGGTAGGAGGATCACTTGAGCCCAGGAGTTCAAGACCAGCCTGGATGACATGATGAAACCCATCTCTACAAAATATAACAAAAATTAGCCAGGCATGGTGGTGTGCACCTGTAGCTCCAGCTACTCGGAAGGCTGAAGTGAGAGGATCACATGAGCCCAGGAAGTCGAGGCTGCAGTGAGCTGTGATTGCGCCACTACACTGCAGCTTGGGTGATAGAGTGAGACCGTGTCTCAAAAGAAAGAAAAAAAATTAAGAACCTGGACTGTGGAGGCACATGCCCTGAGCCTAAGTCTCTATGTGATTTGGACAGGGCACTTCCTTTCTGTTAGCCTCAGTTTCCTCATCTCTAAAATGGGAATAACACCTCCCATTGCACAGGGTGGTCCAAGGAGAGCATGGACCAGGGAGGCTCCTGGCCCAGCACTGAGCACATCCTAGGCACGCAGTGCTTAGAAGCACATCCTCTCCATCTCGGGAGGTAGCTGCCTGCTTTCAGCGCAGCTTTGCCCACAGTACGGAGGAGGATCAGGCATCATGCCCAGCCCAGCCCAGCCCAGAGGGACTGACTCTGCTAGGTTAACCTTGCAGCCAAAGCAGGAAGCGTGCCAAATGTAAAAGCCACTTTGCATGAGGCAGACCCCAAAACCCCACCCACTCAACCCAGCAAGCCCAGCCCTGCCCTACACACAGCACAAACCCCTGAAAATATGCAAATCAGTCTTTCCGCAGTTCAAAGAGAATGTAAGGCCCAGCACTGGGTGTCTGAGCCACCCACAGCTGGAGTCCCAAGCTGGAAGAAGCCCTAGACGGGGTGCCAGGCAGCACCTTCCTTGGATTGTGGATTGAATGATCGGATTGAACTGTGTATATCAATCCATTCAAATCTAGTAGAGCTGAGGCCCAGAGTGGGCAGGAAGTAGCCTAGGCTCACGGAGCAAACGGCAGTTTGCTGGGGCCGCCAGCCCTCCTACCCTGGGGCCAAGACTCTTTTCTCCATCCAAACTCCTCTCCCCAGCTGAAACCCAGAACTGACTTCCTAGAGATTCCAAGGTGGGAAAACGAGCTGGCTGCACTTCAAACCTGCCACCGCTGACCCCAGAACCCGCTCCCTGGCCCCTCTGCCCACAGCAGCCAGCAGGTAAGCCTGGTTCAAGGAAGGCATCTCAGCCCCTGCTTAGCCATGGTCTCTCATGTTCCAGGGCCGAGGCCTTTTGTCTCAAAGTCCCAGTACCTGGCACCTACTAGGGGACTCAGTAAATGTCTGTAGAATAAATTCACAACTCGCTATCTCCCCAGCTGGACCTGAACTTCTGAGGACAGGGACTATGTCTTCTTTATCTCTATTATCTCCAGTGCTTAGCACATAGCAAATGGAGGCCAAGAATGAATGAATATAATAATAGCCAACACTTACATAGCACTTAACATGAGCCAGGCAGACACTGTTAGGGTGCTTCACTTTCATTAACTTGTTTAATCTTCCCAGCAAATATAATCAATGTTATTATTCCCATTGTACAGACAAGAAACTTAGGCACAGAGAGGGTAGGTAACTTGCTTGTGGTCACAGAGTTAATGAGAGATAGAACTGGGATTAAGCCCTGGCCATAGCTCCACAGTCCATGCCCAGGTTCAGTTTCATCAGACGTTCTGCTCAGGTCTGGGTAAGAATAGGAACTTGACCCCAGGGTGCAGACCTTTTCAGATGCCACCTCTACCCAGAACCACAGACAGCGCCCTCTGGTCTACAGGACCCCAAGGAAGACAGAGATGCTCCTTCCAAGCCTCGGCAGCCTGACACACTGGGCCTGACCCAGCGATTGACTCCGAGGTGGCATCAGTTGTCTTTGGGATTAAGCCGGAGTCCCTGGGAGGAGAGGGGGGAGCAGAGGCAGCAGGCCAGCCATTGAGGCTTTGAGGATCACCCGATGCCAATTAACAGCCCCACCGTGCCAGGCCCAGATGGAGTCCTGCCTCGGCCTGACTCGGGGCTCACTCGGTCAATTATCACCTATCCCCAGAGCCCAGGGGGCAGGCGGGGAGAAAATCTGTTTCCCTGTAACCCTCCCTCCTTTCCCCGGCCCGCTGCCATCCCGCCCTGGGTTGCCTGGCGAAGGGCTCTGGGCCATTGCAGAAGGCTGGTGCTGGCTGGCTGCTTTGAGCCCTGAGTCTTGGGTTTGAGGTCCAGGCACTACTTCTGCCGTTCTGAGAGGCTCCAGCAAATCCCGTCCCCTCGGCAGTCCTGACGATGGTGTCCAGCAGTGACACTCACCACTCACTAATTTCTGGGACCAGTAGCATTTAGACACAAGCTGTTCTGGATCACGAAGATCTAAGGTCAACCCCAGCTGTGCCATTGACTTGTTATGTGACCTTAGGGCGGTCACTTCATTCTCCCTGAGCCTCAGTTTCCGTATCTGTAAAATGGGAATGATAATGGTACCTAGTTGGGTGGGCGGTTTATGGAATAAGTTAGAGAATCCATGTAAGACACAGCACTGGGCCTGCCACCTGGAAAGTACATAATAAATGGGAACTATTTTTGTCATTCCATGCTGGATGAGTAATAATAGCCATTTACATGGCACTTACTGTGTGTTCTAAGTGCTTTGTGTATATCAATCCGTTCAAATCCACACCCCTCCCCTCAAGTCACTCACTGTCCAACCAGGGAGACAGACCTGCCTTCATTCAGCAAAACTAAATTGGCTGAACACCTACCATGTGCCAGATCTGGCATAGGTACTGGGGATGCAGAAGTGAAAGACCCAGCCCCTGCCCCAACCAAGGTTCACCAACCAGTGGGCAGAACAAAGTCATGTGCCATGTAAGTCCAGTGGTGGTCTGGAGCTTGACTTGCAAGAACCGACTATACACATGTTTTCCCAAGTCAGCGTTCAGTGATCTCAAGTTGGTAGCTCGGCATTTGCTCTGGTGGGAGTATTTATACCACACAAATTGGCAAACACAACCAATCAGGGCTTCTTTTCCCCTCCACTGCAGTTTAACAGCACACCACTGCACACGGAGCATGTCTTGTGTGCTACAGTGGAAGTGTGAGCTGGCACTGTAGGAAAATGGAGAGCAGGCCACCTAGAAGTGGGCACACACATCAGACTCACCAATCCAAGGGGCCAGGGAGATGGGGGAGAAGGGCATTCGGGCAAAGGGACCAGCATATGTGGCCCGATGTCCAGGGAGCTGCAAGCAGATGAGAGAGGTGACAGATGGGGCCAGAGAGGTTACAGTAGAATGGTCAATCCTCCCGGTCAATCCCAGGGAGTTTCTGGGATACAGGACTTGCAGTTTGAAAACTGAGATGCTTTGGTCAACACCCTGGTCAACAGGTCCCTGGAAAGACCATGGAGAGAACAAGTGGGAGGCAGAGAGGACCGTGAGCCTGATGATGGGCTGGTAAGATCGAGATGACTCTGGTGGTACCCAGACAGGCACGGACTCAGCTAAGTATTTTCTCACCCACTTTCTCATCTGATTCTGATGGCACCCTGTAAGAGGCACATTGATTCAATCAACCTGTATACATCAAGTGCCTACTACGGGCCCACTGCTCTGCTAGGGCCTGGGGAAACCATAAGAGCCAGACAACTCCAGCTCCTCCTCCCTTTTTCCAGGTACTTTCAGTGCAGGGAAAAAGACAACACACAAGTTGACAAACCATTTTCTAATATAATTATGAATTGTGATGAGGGTCAGTAAGGAAACTGAGATTGAGACGGAACACAGCAAGAGACAGTTGCCTTAGCCAGGGTGGTCAGGGTGGGCCTCTCAGAGGAGGTGACATTTAAGCTGGGGCGTGAAGGAGAAAAAGGAGCCAGCCATGGGAAGAGCAGGGAAAGCATTCCAGGCAGAGGGAACAGCTTGGCCAAAAGCCTGGAGGTGAGAACAGGTTTGATGACCACAGGCAGGAGCACAGTGAGTGAGGGGAGGAGCGGGAAGCAACCAGGAGACCATCAGGACCAACCTCACAGGCCTTGTAGCCAGGCTAGACGTGTGGATCTATTCTGAGTGCAGTGGGGATAAATTGCACATGAGGGAGTTTTTAGACAAGGTGCCGCAAGTCTGATTCATTTTAAACAGATCACTCCAGGGACTGTGGAGGATTGGCAGAGAGGCCACAATGGAGCAGAGACCCATTCAGTGGCTGTCTCTGTCATTATTCCATGCAGGCATCATTAGCTCCCTTTCCAGATGAGGAGACTGAGTTTCAGAGGGGAGAAGGCCTTTCCAAGCCTACACACCTGTCAGAGGTACAACTGCCTTCCTGTGTTTCAGGTCTCATTATCTTCTTTCCACTTCTGCACATGACATGCAGTTGCCAGCAGGACAGGTTCCCTTCCCACCCAGAAGTTGGGAGCAGTGTGGCCCCCTGGGCGCTGTGGACAGTGGTCACCCAGACCTCTCAGAGGTCGCTGATGGGAGCTGAGGCCCCAGCGCACCCCACAGTCACACAGAAGACTTGGGATCAGAATTGGCCTGTGCTACTGAAGAGCTATGCCTGTCTTTTCCTCTCTGGGCCTCGGTTTCCTCAAATGTCAACTAAGGGGGTAGGGCTCGATCCCCTTCCAGCTCCTCATTCATCCACCCAATCACCCGCTAGGAACCCAGCATTATACTGGGAGTTTATAGTCCAGCCAGGTAGACACTTTCATAAGTAATTAAAATAGGTACCGTATACAAAAAAATTAGCCCGGCGTGGTAGTGCATGCCTGTAATCCCAGCTACTTGGGGGGGGAGGCTGAGGCAGGAGAATCACTTGAACCTGGGAGGCAGAGGTTGCAATGAGCCAAGATCATGCCAGTGCACTCCAGCCTGGTCGACAGAGTGAGACTCCATCTCAATAAATAAATAAAATAGACCCTGCCAGGGGGCTCAGAGAAGACTTCCTAGAAGAAATGATGTCTTAAAAGAGTCTGGGAGTTTGCCTGATGGCGAAGGGAAGGCATTCTAAGCAACAGCTGCAGATGGACAAAAGCCAGGGGTGTCAGGTGGGCCTGGAGTGGGCATTGTACCTAGTTGAGTGTGGGAGAGCACCAGACACTGAGGTAGGAGTGGTGGGCAAGTACCAGCCCCCTGGGGCCCAGGGGCCCTGCAGAGTTTGGGCTTCCCATGTCTGCTGGGGAGCTGGTGTGGACATTTTAAAATAGTGGCTTCATTGAAATAAAATTCACATACCATACAATTTGCCTATTTAAATTGTACAAATCAGGCCAGGCGTGGTGGCTCACGCCTGTAATCCCAGCAATTTGGGAGCCGAGGTGGGTGGATCACTTGAGGTCAGGAGTTCATGACCAGCCTGGCCAACATGGTGAAACCCCGTCTCTACTAAAAATACAAAATTAGCCGGGCGTGGTGGCACGCGCCTGTAGTCCCAGCTACTCGGGAAGCTGAGGCAGGAGAATCGCTTGAACCCGGGAGGCAGAGGCTGCAGTGGGCCGAGATTGCGCCACTGCACTCCAGCCTGGGTGACAGAGTGAGACTCCATCTCAAAAAAAATAAAATAAATTGTACAAATCAATCGTTTTTAGTGTATTCGAAGAATTGTGCAACCATCACCACGTTCAATTTTAGAACATATTCATCACCCCAAAAAGAAGCCCTGTTCCCCATTAGCAGCTCCTCCCCCTGCTCCCCTATCCCCAGCCATTGGCAGCCACGCATCGACTTTCTGTCTCTTTCGATGTGCATGTGCTGGGCCTGTTTCATATCAATGGAATCCTGCTTTCATGGCTGGCTTCTTTCACTGAGCACAATGTGTCCAGGGGTCGCCTGTGCCGTAGCATGTGTCAATGCTTCGTTCCTTTTTATGGCCGAATAGTATTCCAATGTATGTACCATTGTGGATTTTTTTTTTTTTTTTTTTTTTGAGATGGAGTCTCGCTCTGTCGCCCAGGCTGGAGTGCAGTGGCTGGATCTCAGCTCACTGCAAGCTCCGCCTCCCGGGTTCACGCCATTCTCCTGCCTCAGCCTCCTGAGTAGCTGGGACTACAGGCGCCCACCACCTCGCCCAGCTAGTTTTTTTGTATTTTTTAGTAGAGACGGGGTTTCACCGTGTTCGCCAGGATGGTCTCGATCTCCTGACCTCGTGATCCGCCTGTCTCGGCCTCCCAAAGTGCTGGGATTACAGGCTTGAGCCACCGCGCCCGGCCACCATTGTGGATTTTTAAGTGACTTGGAAAGGTCTGCACTCTAGAGAGCTAGTTTGGAGAGTGGGTGGGTGGGAGGAGGCCAGATGGCGTGAGAGGCTGAGGAATGGGTGGAAAGAGATTTCCAGATGCTGGCAGCGGGGGGAGTGGCCAAGACAAGACCAGAGACTGCTGAGGGGGAAAGACCTAGTAATTGATTGGCTGCAGGGGGACAGGGTAGAGAGTGATGCCACTTCCCAGGACAGAGGAGAGTGAGTTTCATGAAGCACAGTGCCACAGATACAGAAATGATACAGTGCCTGGTGGTGGGGGTCGAACCTGGCCAGGCAACACAGCAAATGAAGGGCAGCTTAGGGCAGGGGTGGTCTGGGAATCTGAGAGGGAGCCAGGACACTGCCAGGGGGAGAGGGTAGCCAGGAAGGCAGTCCAGATGGAAGGGCTGGCACCGCACAGAGGGGAGAGAGAGCAGCCACCCACTGGCAGGCCCCCCGGGAATGCCCCGCAGATGGAGGAGGGATGCTGAATTGGGTAGGCTGTCTCCAGAGAGGGAGCAGGAGGAGCCTGATCTTGGGGCCAAAACCCTTTGGCATCTCTAAGGATGGTTCTAGATCTTCCTGGGAACCTTGTGCCCCCATTCTGCAGAAGAGGAAACCCGCTTAGAGAGGCCGACTGCTTGACCAGAGCTGGGGCTCCAGCCTGCATGTCCTGACTGCCCAGAAGCTCTAGGCAGTGCCAAGATGGTGAGGCTGCCTCTTCATCCAGCCATCAGGGAAAGGTCGGTGCCCAAGAGGAAGACGAGAGGGAGGGCAGGAGGACTCAGGGGACCCAGAGCCAGTGCAGTAATCCTCATGGCCACTTTGTGTGGTAGATGTTCTTACCAGTGAGAACAGTGTAGCTCAGGGAGGTCAAACAGCTTGTCAAAGGTCACTCAGCAAATTGCTTTTGAACCAGATGGCTTAATACTGCCAGGAATTGTTATAAGTGTTTTTACATAAGTTAAGCAATATAAACTGACAACAATCCTAGGAGATAGATACTGTTGTCCCACTTTACAGGTAAGGAAACAGTTTAAGTGACTTCCCCGAGGCCACACTGCTCACACAGGTGGGTCTGGGTTTGCCAGCAGCCTGCACACTAACCACTATGTTCACTGCCCTCCTGCTTGCATGGCCTCCAAAGCCCATGCTCATTCCACTTAAGCAGGCAACTCCAAGAAGTATTTATGGGCCAGGTGTGGTAGCTTATGCTTGTAATCCCAGCACTCTGGCAGGCCGAGGCAGAAGGACTGCTTGAGCCCAGGAGTTCAAGACTAGCCTGAGCAACATAGTGAGACCCCCATTTCTACAAAAAAAAAAATAATAATAATTTAATAACAACAACAAAAGAAGTATTTATAGAGCACTTGCTGAGTGCAGATTCCAAGCTAGGCATAGGACAAGCAGCTGTGAGTCAGACATGGCTCTGATACTGGGGGAGTTGAAAGCATGGCCAGGAGACCCCCAGAAAAATAATTACAGTGGGTAAGTAGAGCACTCTGAACCCAAGCAATGTTCTGGGCACCAAGAAAGGCAGGGTCTGAGGCCAGAGTGGGTTGAGGGTTGAGGGAGGGTGGTTTGCTAATACTTGGACTGGGCAGACAAGCCTTGAAGACTAGAGCTGGAAAAAAATGAACTAGGGAAATTTATGTTAATTGTTTACATACACAGAACCTAATGTTCAGAGAGGCTGAGTCACTTGCTGAAGAACCCACAGCACCCAGGCATGAAATGTACTCCCGGTGAGGGCCTGGGGGCCTATGGATGGTTTCGCTGCATTTCATCCCAAGGAGATGAAATGTCTGTTGCAAAGCGCTTTCCTGTCCACCCACTTACCCATTGCACAATCCCTTAGAGGTATGATAGCAGAGCTGGGTTCATGAACCCAGCAGGCTGAAGCTGGGAGAGGGGCAGGGTCTAGACCCTCAGCCTCCTGATTCTCAACCCAGGGCCAGCAAGAAGAGGAAGGTGGATTTGAATATGTGTGCACACAAGGCGGCTGACTCTTATAGGCCCTAAACTCATACTCAGAGCTGCAGGGGGAGTGGACTCCATATCAGGGATGATGGCCACAGCCCACGGGAGAAGCCAAATGCGGACCGAGTGCAAATGTGGGCCGAGTGCAAGCAGTGCCCTCCTTAGGCTGGCCCTGGTACTGCAGGCCCCTTTTATTAATCTTTTAATAAATTGATCACATACCAACTATAACAGCTACTATTCATTGGGCACCTCTACTGTGCAAGGCCTTGTGCCATGTGCCTTACGCTTAGGCAGAATACTCACAGTGACCCTGCAGGGATGGGCCTTAGAATCCTAATTTTACAAATAAGAAAACTGAGTCTTGAGTAGTTAAGCAACTTGTCTGGGGCTGCACGGCTAGTAAAAGGCCTAGCCAGTACTCAAAGCCAGGTCGGTCTGATTCCAAAAGTAGTGTTCTCTTCTGCTCTGCCACATCGCCTCACCACACTGCCCTAGAACTTTTCTTCTGCCGTGTAATCATCTCAATTGTCTGCAACCCAGGAATCTGGTTCTAAGGATCAGCGCCCAGCCAGACATTAGTTAGCAAGACCGGAACCCATGCACACTGCCCCAGACGTCTTCAGATGTGCCTCGTAACTAGGTCAGAGACCATGACACAGCCAAGCTGGGATAGGTGAGGGAAGATTGCCGGGAGCCCTAGACAGCTCAGGGACAAGAAACTAGGGAGCCCTGGGAGAATTAGAACTCCCACGTTGGGGTCTGGAGACTTCAAACGCTTCAAGAGATGAGATTTTCCAGCAATGGTGCTGCGTGGCCCCTCCGTGAGGCTGCGTGGCTCGTGACCTCTCTGAGTCTTCATCTGGTTTCCTGGTGACTCTCCTTGTCTTCTCTCTCAGGTTGTCCATCTGGAACTTTCAAGGCCAACCAAGGAGACAAGGCCTGTACCCACTGTCCCATCAACAGCCGGACCACTTCTGAAGGGGCCACCAACTGTGTCTGCCGCAATGGCTACTACAGAGCAGACCTGGATCCCCTGGACATGCCCTGCACAAGTAAGTCCCGGGGCCCCTCAAGGGCGATGCCTGACCGAGTCCCAGGTCTACCTGCAGAAAAGCTCAGAGCAAGGGTTGGGTGCCATCCGGTTACAGCCAGTCTTTCCCTGGTGGGAAGAGAAATGGAAAAGTAAGGGGCATCAAGAAAGGGGCATCTGGGGTGGTCATGCTCCCACCGTGCAGACACCATGGTGCTGGCATCTGGCTCCTTACCCCCTTCTGCTGAGTCACATGAAAGATCAAGTCAAGGTCTGGATTCACAAAGGGACAAGGGATGGGAGGCTTGGCAGGAGATGAAGCAACACAGGTAGTGTCTGTGGCAGAAAAGGCTGCCCAGTGTTCTAACCTGGCAGCGGCTACCTGAATCACAGCCCAAGGTCCTCTAGGAAGGGACTGCCTAAGAGCACAGCGTCACAACCCCTGTATCTGTCAGGGATGACATTCAGCTGTAAGTAACAGAGCTGACCCTGGTGGCTGAAACTATACAGATTTATTCTCTCACCCAAAAGGAGCCCAAGGCAGACAGTCCTGGAACAGTATGGTCAATCCACGATGGCCTTTGGGGCCTGACTCTTTCTGCCATTCGGAGTGGCATAATCTTAGCTCACTGTAGCCTCAACCTCCTGGGCTCGAGTGCCCTCAGCCTTCTGCCCTCAGCCTCCTGAATACCTGGGATTACAGGCGTGCACCACCACACCCAGCTAATTTTTCATACAGACAGGGTCTCACTATGTTCTATCTAGCCAAGGCTAGATTTGAACTCCTGGGCTCAAGGAATCTTCCCACATCCTCCCAAAGTGCTGGTGCTGGATGACAGGCATGAGCCACCACACCCAACCTAGTTGTGGTTCTTTTTTTTTTTTTTTTTGAGATGGAGTCTCACTTTGTCACCCAGGCTCTGGAATGCAATGGCGTGATCTCAGCTCATGACAACCTCCACCTCCCAGGTTCAAGTAATTCTCCCACCTCAGCCTCCCGAGTAGCTGGGATTACAGGCACCCGCTATCATGCCCGGCTAATTTTTTGTATTTTTAGTAGAGACAGGGTTTCCTGTGTTGGCCAGGCTGGTCTTGAACTCCTGACCTCAGGTGATCCGCCTGTCTTGGCCTCCCAAAGTGCTGGGATTACAGGTGTGAGCCACTGTTGTTTCTGTTCTTAAGGTCACTTCATAGCCCAGCATAGCTGCTGAAGTCCCAGCCATCACACACATTTTAGGCAGCAGAAGTGGGGAAGGACAAACGGACATGCCATAGTTGTCTGTCTCTTTTTAAAGAAACAGTCCTAGTCAACAACTTCTGCTCTATATCAGCGGCAAGCACTTAAACACAGGAGACTGGGAAATGCCATCTTTTAGCTGGACATATTGCCACCATGAATAAAGCTGAGCTGTTCTAAGGAAGAAGGTGAGAATACATACTGGGCAGGTATAATCCCAAATGCAAAAATACTATCCTCAGTAACAAACACTCAGCAGGTTGGAACCTGGAGGGAAAGCTTTGAGCAGATGTACAGCAGGCTAAGTTATATTCTAGAAACATCTCTCTGGTGGGGAGACAGGAGAAAGAATTTAAGGAGGTCCTTTCGGAGGCCTGGGCTGGAGCCAGAGCAGTGGGCACAGAGTGGTCACGTGGAGGATAGTACCCCATGAGGCCCCCACTGACCAACACCTCTTCCCCGCCCCAGCCATCCCCTCTGCACCCCAGGCTGTGATTTCCAGTGTCAATGAGACCTCCCTCATGCTGGAGTGGACCCCTCCCCGCGACTCTGGAGGCCGAGAGGACCTCGTCTACAACATCATCTGCAAGAGCTGTGGCTCGGGCCGGGGTGCCTGCACCCGCTGCGGGGACAACGTGCAGTACGCACCGCGCCAGCTGGGCCTGACCGAGCCACGCATTTACATCAGTGACCTGCTGGCCCACACCCAGTACACCTTCGAGATCCAGGCCGTGAATGGCGTTACTGACCAGAGCCCCTTCTCGCCTCAGTTCGCCTCTGTGAACATCACCACCAACCAGGCAGGTAAGCACTTCCGACGTGGGCCAGGGCAGTGCCCCTTCGTGCTGTGCCAGGGAGGGCACACAAGACTCACTAAAGACTCCTTCACATCTGTGGAGTGATTTCTTCTTTTCAAACGTTTTTCATGTGATCGGTCCACCTGGGAGGGTAAGTGCTACCTCTTCATTGTGGTGGTATTAGTAATAATTGCTCCCACTTGTTGAGTGCATATTATTGAAGGTAAAAGTTAAGCTGCTCTAATGAAAAGATCCAACATTAGGTGCCTTAAAGAATGTGGACGTATTTCTGTCTCATGAGAGAATCCAGAGGTGAGCAGTCCACGTTAGCGGGGTGGCTCTGATCCACTCAGAGACTCGGGGACCCAGGTTATTTCCGTGTCGTTTCCCTATGGCCCCTGCTCCTTATCTGTATGATCCAAACTGAGTCTCAGGCATGTCTGTGGGAAGAGAGGGAAGACAGGGCAGCAATGATGTTTGAAGCAAGGTAGGTAGAGGCAGCATCTTTCTCTTCTGCATGCATTCCACGGGCAGGGCCTGTTACATGGCCCCACTGAGACCCAGGAGAGCCCGGAAGTGTCATCTCTTGCAGCCTAACTTGAACCTCGATCACAAGTGCTTTCTGTGAAGCTCAGCCCACTCCAGTCTAACTCCAGCAAAACTCTCCTGAAACTCACTTTTAGTAACCCTTTCTATGGCCGCACGTCATCCTCCACCCACCACCCTTCTTTCCCTCACAGCAAAAAAGGAAGTTGCCGAACACCGCAGTCTCCCCTCCACCCTGTTCTCCCTCTAGTCCCCACTCCGCTTGGGCACCTAGCCTCCCCTCTCCACCAGGACCGCTGTCCTCAGGGTCACGTGAGGCTAAGTCCCAGAGATGCTTCCCAGCCTCATCCCCCACCTGAGGGCCACATGTGATTATCGAGGACATTATGCTACCTGTGGGTAGAAGATCTCACGGTTGGCACTGTGAGCGTGCCCCTCAGTGATTCACTCAGGAACCTTTGCCAGACCCCTACACTGAGCATGGTCAGTGCCGTGTCCATGGAAGAGCTGAGGGAGGCCAGGCCACGGGAGGGAAAGTGAGTGGGCCTCCAAGCTGGTCTTTCTGATGTAGGGTGGGGCCTACACGATAAGCATGCAGGGATCCAGATGTGGAAGTCCAGACCCAGGAAGTCTTCCTGGAGGAGGTGGAATTTGACTTGCAGTTTGAAGGACCAGTCAAAAAAAAATTTTTTTAAGAGATGGAGTCTTGTATGTTGCCCAGGCTCCTCTTGAACTCCTGGCCTCAAATGATCCTCTTGCCTCAGCCTCCCAAAGTGCTGGGATTACAAACAAGAGCCACTGCACCCAGCCAGTAGAATGTTGAAGGGAACAGTAGAAAAAAATGGCATTCAGAAGGGAGGAAGAGCATGCCAAGGACATAGAAAGAGAGAGGGCAACTGGCTGGGCACAGTGGCTCACGTCTGTAATCCCAGAACTTTGGGAGGCCAAGGCAGGAGGATCACCTGAGGGCAGGAGTTCGAGACCAGCCTGGCCAACATGGTGAAGCCCTGTCTCTACTAAAAATACAAAAATTAGCCAGGCGTGGTGGCACGTGCCTGTAATCCCGGCTACTCAGGAGGCTGAGTTAGGAGAATCGCTTGAACCCAGGAGGCAAAGGTTGCAGTGAGCCGAGATCACGCCATTGCACTCCAGCCTGGGCGACAAGAGCGAAACTCTAAGAAAAAAAGAAAGAGAGAGAGGGCAACTGACTCCACCTGGTTGAGGGGTGTTTTCCATGCATGACCTCACTGCATCGTTGTGGCCTCTCTGAGAAGGAGGCATCCATGTCCCCATTTCACAGATGATGCTCAGACAAGTTGAGTCACAAAGCCAGGAAGAGTGAGAGGCAAGAATTGACTAGGTCTGACAGACTCCAGTGCTTGGGCGAAGTCCTCGATGCGTCCACGGCACCCTGAGCTTGTGGGTCTGATTGTGCATGTGAGTGTGTGTATGTGTGAGTGTGTGTATGTGTGAGTGTGTGTATGTGTGTGTGTATGTGTGAGTCTGTATGTGTGAGTGTGTATGTGTGAGTGTGTATGTGTGTGAGTGTGTGTGTGAGTGTGTGTGTGAGTGTGTATGTGTGTGTGTATGTGTAAGTGTGTGTGTATGTATATGTATATGTGTATGTATGTATGCATGTATGTATATTCTTCAAATCCTCTCTTTACTT
>NW_012115600.1:593240-601117 GCF_000951035.1 Colobus angolensis palliatus
TGTGTGAGTGTGTGTGAGTGTGTGAGTGTGTGTGAGTGTGTATGTGTGAGTGTGTGTGAGTGTGTGTGAGTGTGTATGTGTGAGTGTGTGTGAGTATGTATGTGTGAGTGTGTATGTGTGAGTGTGTATGTGTGAGTGTGTATGTGTGAGTGTGTGTGTGAGTGTGCTGTCATATGTGTTTGGTGACCATGTGTTTACAACGCATACGACTGTGGCCATGTGGCTTCTGTACACATGCATTTGTGAGCATGGATGTGTCAACCTGCGGGGCCTTGGGGACAGGGATGGGGGTATTGTGTATTTGAGCATGAGTTTGTTCATCTAACTGTGGCTCTGCCTGTCCGTGTGTTTGGGTCTGAGGAGTGTTCGGGAATGGTGGTGTTGCTGTGGCTGAGAGGGCATGTTTGTGACTGACTGCCTACAGTTCTTTTGGGGCCCTGGGTGCATTTAAGCCCCACTTAGATTGGGGTCCAGAGGGAGCTAACTCAAAGGAGGCAATCTGAGAAAACCCTCAAAAACCAGCGGGGCATAGTGGCTCACGCCTATAATCCCAGCACTTTGGGAGGCCAAGGTGGATGGATCACATGAGGTCAGGAGTTTGAGACCAGTCTGGCCAACATGGTGAAATCCCGTCTCTACTAAAAATACCAAATTTAGACAGGCGTGGTGGTGAGTGCCTGTAATCCCAGCTATTCGGGAGGCTGAGGCAGGAGAATCACTTGAACCCGGGAGGCAGGGCTTGCAATGAGCCAAGATTATACCACTGCACTCCAGCCTGAGCGACAAAGCGAGACTCCATCTCAAAGAAGAAAAAAAGCCAGCTAGTGATAGAAAAGACCTCTAACAGATTAGAAAGCCTCAGCTGTGCCTCTCTCTGGCTTGACAAAGCTCTGAGCTGGAGAAACCCAGGACCCCAAGGGGGGTGGTGGAGAGAGAACTCTTTCTAACTGGTAGAAGCCAGAAGGAAGCTCCTGGAGCTCTTTCCCTGGTTGCAGGAAACTCTCTTACATCCATTTGGGAGCTCTGCAGGTGGAACTACCTACTCAAGATGCCTCAGCTTATTAGTAGCTAGAAGCGGTTCTGGGCTGCTGGGATGGACCCCTGCTGTCTGGAGCTGGATGTACCCAGGAGCAGAGATGGGGCGGAGTACGGAAGTGAGGGGTTTCCAGGGACTGGACACACAGGGAGAGCCCTCAGGATTTAAAGACAGAGAAGCAATGAGAAACAAGCAGTGGATTAGGAGCAGAGACCTAGGCTTGGCTTTGCCGTTCATTTGCTGCATGACATTAGCAAATGAACAGCATTCATTTAGTCAGTGTATGAGTCAGCTACCCCTGCAATAATGCTGCATAACAAAATCACCCCACAACTCAGTAGTTTAAACAATAAACATTTGTTTCCTCACTCACTAGTGTGTGGGTCAGCTGGGGTTGGACTACTCTTGGCCACGCTCTCTGTGCTGGGCAGGACTCCAGAATGTGAGTTGGGTTCAGCCTGTTTCATGTTTCTCCTCATTCTCCTTGGACTGGCAGCCACCCCAGGCTTGTTTCTCTCAAGGTAAAGGGTAGGAGCATGGAGGGAACCAACCATATCTCATTGGCCAAAACAAGTCCCACGGCCAAGCCCAGCATCAGGGGGATGGGGAAGTATACTCTGCCCCCAGTGAGTGGGCCCTGCAGAGTTACTTGGCAAAGGACGTGGGTACCTAATCCTATCACAGAAAAGGAAGAACTGGGGTCATTGATCTAATCTACCACGCACATGAAAATCACTTCCTCCCTCTGAGGCCTCAGTTTCCCCACCAAATTTTACATAAGAACTATATGTGAGCACAAGTTCCGGAACTAGGTATCAGTCTACCCCAGTCCTGCTGAATCAGAACCCCAGGCGTAGACCCTGGGAATACACATTGTTAAAAAGTGACTCAGGTGTTTCTTACCATCGGACAAATTTGGGAAACTCGGGTCTAACCCCCTTGAAGCCCTCAAAGCCCTGAGGCTTTAGGAATTATAACAAGTCTTTCCCCCTCTTCTCTATTCCAAGCCCCTTGGCAAGCCCCATCTCTTACAGCTGCTCAGAGCCCAGCTGGGGGCTGTGCAACCACACCACACCCCCACCCCATTATCCCCGTTTGCCAGATGAGGAAACTGAAGTCCAAAGAGGTATAGAGTCATTTATGCAAGGTCCTACTACTTAAGTGACCTCTATTAATAATTAAACCCAGGACCACGTGACTTCATGTCTACACTGTTCTCCAGTGTAGTGTAGACACACTATCTGCCCTTGAGGATGTATGTCCTATTTGGAAAAATAAGACACAGACACAGAGCCTGCATACAAGATGGCATGGATGAGGGCCCAAGAGGTGCTGGGGGAGATGAGGGAGATCACAGGCAGGAGAAATCATCCTCCTAGGGAAGGAGCAAAGGGTGTGTCCTGGAAGGCTTCCTGGAAGAGGAGGCATTTGAACTTGACTTTGAAGAATGGAGAGGCTTCTAGCAAGCAGAGACGGAATCATACAGGAAGAAAGACGGCCTGGGGGAGGGAAGTGCAGGAGGCAACTGGAGGGAGGAATCTTCTTTCTGTTCCTCCTAAGTGTCAGGTTTCCCTGACACAGTCTTGGCACATGCTGTTCCCTCTGCCTGGAAAGGCTTTCTTATCCCATTCTTCCTTCAGGCCTCAGCTCATTTCACTGACCTTCCTGACTTGGTGGGACACCTCCCTCCCCAGCCCCAGCACCAGGGCCTTCTCGTTCCCATGGTCGAAATATTACCTTGTGTCATTGATCATTGAGTTCTTGTTCGTCTCCCCCATCATCAGCACTCAGGGCACACGATGGGTCTGCTTTTCCTCACCATAGTTTTCCCGGCACCTAAAGGGGGCTGCACCACAGTGAACATTCAGCGAACATTTTCAGAAGGGTTCGCAGAAGCGTGGGGTGAGGTGGGGTGTGGAGAAGTGCAGTCGGGTGGGAAACAAGGCTGGGGACTCGATTTCCAGACAAATGCATTCAGTGGTCGGTTTTAAACAGACCCTAAAATTCAATATAAAATTCAAGCTCATTGCCTTAAAAGGAAAAAGTGTTTCTTTTGGGCAAGTGACTGGGCCTTGCTCGCAATCCCTTGGCATTCACCGGGGCCAGAACTGTCTTCTGACTTCATCCAGCCATCATGCCGCCTTCAAACCACGCTCTGCCTTTCCAGAACACCTTTCTGCCTCATATTCATGAGTCGTGCTCATGGCCCCCAAGGAAGGAGGCTGGGCTGGGCTTGAGGGGTAAGGAAACAGGGGTTGGGAGAGGTCATGCCATGTACCCAGGTGCACTCTGCTGGACAGTGGCAGACCCAAGAGTCAGTCCAGCTATTCAGAGTGAGCCACGCTACCCTCCTGCCTGTCCACACCCACAAACAAGACCACGGCAGAGAGGGGCAGGAGGGAGGGACAGAGGCTGAGCCTTAGAGTGGGCAGTCAGAGGAGAGCTTCTCTGAGGAGGTGGCATTTAAGCTGAGGTCCGAATGACAAGCAGACAGCCCTGCAGACCTGGGGGCTGGGAGGTGTAGCATTTCACTGATACAGGGCTTCTATCCAGTGCCCTTGGCCGTTCTCCAGGGCTGCCCTGGACACAGCCTTCGCCCTTTAAGGATCTCACCCTGAGCAAGCTCAGAACACCCCCACCTCCGCCAGGTTCCGGAGGTAGTGGGAAGGGTCTGTGCTTTGGAATCAGGCAGCCGAACCTGGCTTTGAGTCAAGCCTGGCTGCTCACCAGCATGCAACCTTGGACAAGTCACTCAGCTTATGTCTGACTGCGTCTTCCTCATGGACACCTTCGCCCTCTCCTTACAGGAGGATTTAGCTGTGAGGATTTCAGCTAAGCTATGCAAGGTGCCTCCCAGGTTGCTGGCACGGGTAGGCATCTAAAACACAGAGATCATTCTCTATTCACTCTAATCCCCAAAACAGCTCACATTTGTCAAGTGCTAACTGTGTGCCAGGCACAGTGCTAAGCCCTTCACACTGAATCCTCACAATACAAGGTGGGTCCCATTGTCATCCTGTTTTATAGATGAAAGGAAAGCGAGGCATTGAGAGGTAAGTGACTTACTCCGCTCTCCCAGGCCAGGAAATAACAGAGCCTGAATAATTGTGTCTCTGCGTCCTCAGGGCCCAATGTTGACCAGACCCATGCCTTCTACAGAGATGGGGCAGGCAGTCCGTATGCCCCATCCGTACCACAGCCTGGCTGGGTATCCCCAGCCTTTGAGGCCCCCTGTAATGAACATGGTCAACCACTTAGGAAGCTCTACCATCAGCATATCCTAGGAGC
This sequence comes from Colobus angolensis palliatus, assembly GCF_000951035.1. Lineage (NCBI taxonomy): Eukaryota > Metazoa > Chordata > Mammalia > Primates > Cercopithecidae > Colobus > Colobus angolensis. The sequence continues at coordinate 597,565 of NW_012115600.1, forward strand.
TCATGTTGGAGAAAGGACATCGGAGCTGGACCTGACAAACTCAGCCCCCATCCCACACGGCCCATTCCAAGCTGTGTAGCCAGGATGTCAGAAGACCTCATTTCTCTGAGCCTCAGTTCCATCACCTACAAAATGGTCATTTATCTATCATTGCAGCTTTGCTAGATGATTGTGGACATTAACAAGAATGTGGACAGCACCTGGCACATAGAGGGACAGTGCATGGCAGCTTGGCTTAGTTCTCTATTGCTGCCAGGACAAAATACCTCAAACCTAGCAACTTAACGCAACACACATTTATTATCTTATGGTTCTGCAGGTTCAGAAGCCTAGCGTGGGCCAGGCGCAGTGGCTCACACCTGTAATCCCAGCACTTTGGGAGGCTGAGGTGGGTGGGTCACAAGGTCAGGAGTTTGAGACCAGCCTGACCAACGTGGTGAAAACCTGTCTCTACCAAAATTGCAAAAATTAGCCGGGCATGATGGCGTATGCCTGTAATCCCAGCTACTCAGGAGGCTGAGGCAGGAGAGTTGCTTGAACCCAGGAGGCGGAGGTTGCAGTGAATAGAGATGGTGCCATTGCACTCCAGCCTGGGTGACAGAGCGAGACTCCATCTCAAAAAGAAAAAAGAAGTCTAGCTCTAGCGTGGATCTCAGCAGGCTACCAGCAGTGTTGGCAGGGATGTGTCCTTTCTGGTGGTGCTAAGGGACAATCTGTTTTCTTACTTAGAGGGGTTGTTAGCAGAATTCAGTTCCACGTGGCTGTAGGAATGAGGCCTCTCTCTCCTTGCTGACCATCAGCTGGGGGCTGCCTGAGCTCCTCAAGGCCTCTCTTGGGTCCTTCCACAGAACCCCGACATCTCAGAGGCAGCAGCAGGACATTGAGCTCTTCTCACTCTCCAACTCATTGGTTTTTTAACTCTCTGCTGGGAAAGACTCTCTTCATGTAAGCACTCAAGAGATGCAGTTCAAGCTACCTGGATAATCTAGGAAAATCTCCCCATCTCAAGGGTCATAACCTTCATCACACCTGCAAAGTCCCTTTTGTCATGTAAGGTAACATATTCACAGATCCAGGGCATTAAGACGTGAACATCTTTGGGGGGTCATTATTCTGCCTATCACGGAAGTTAAACTTACATCAAATTAAAACTCAGCAGCATTGGCAGAGGCCTTGGAGTTCACCTAGGGCAAACACCTCCTTTTAGAAGAAAACTGAGGCCCACAGAGGTTCCCTAGTGGCTACCCATGATCCCACATCAGGTCCCCAACACCCTGACCGGATCTCCGTGACATCACTGCACATGGCTTTCTTGTGGAAAGACTTTCAACTCTCCAAAGCCTTTTCTGCCACTTGTGTTCTCTGATCCTCCCGCCCTGCTGTGGGGCGGGCACACAATGGCTCAGCCTCTGGAACTGGCATGAACATGGACTCACCTACTTCTCTCCCTGGGGGACCAAGAGGATCAGAGAGAAACGGGCCAAGAGAGCCCCCTGTGCACTCATGCCTGGGACCACGAGGTTCGAGAGGGAGACAGAGGGAGAGGGCACTTCCCTCCCTGGGCCGAGCCCTCTGTGCGCATCTCCCTCTTTGATCCTCCCAAGCATTCTGCAGGGAAGGCATTGCTGACCTAGAGTATCATTTAAGATTGGTTTTGGCTGCATATTCCAAGAAGAAAAATAACAGATAGCCACTGCCACAGTAGTACTGGTGAACAATCAACCATTAACCGCAAAGCCGACCGCATGGAACAAGAAGCACTTAGCTAGCTCAGGAGTCTCGGGCTGACTGGACAGTGATGCTGGTCTTGGCTTGGTGCATTCTTAGGTTTGTAGTTCATCTGCTCCAGGTCACTCGGCAGCTCTTTGGGTTTTGTCATGGCTTTATTGCATGTTTGGGGGTTGACTGCTGTCCACTGGTCTGGAGTGGCCCTGGAGGGGACAACTGTAGCAACGACTCTGCTCCGACATGTCTCAGCCTCCAGCAAGTCCGCCTGTGCATGTTTTCTCGTGGCAATCACGGGGAACCAAGGCAGCAGGCAGACACTCACAAGGGCTTTTGTAAGCCTCTGCTTATATCATGTTGGCTTATATCCCATTGGCCACCACAAGTCACGTGGCCAAGCGAGAGTCAGAGAGAGTGGACTACATAAGTTACAGGGCAAAGGGCATAGATACAGGGGGGTCACTAATACAACCAGTCTAACAGAGTGGCTTAGACCAAAGGGAGGTTTCTTTTTCTCATGTGTGAAGCATGTCAGAAGATAGGAGTACAGCATCTCCATGGAGCCATCAGAGATCCACACTCCTCAGCACATAGTTCTGTGTCCTCGTGGACCAAAATGGCTGCAAGATCTCTGGCTATCACATCCATGTCTCAGGTTGCAGTGGAAGGAAAGCAAGAAGGGTAGGACCCTCCCTTTTAAGGAAACTTCCTGGAAGTCCCACACATGCTTCAGTTTGTATCTCATGGCCATATCTCATGGCCACTTCTAGCTGCCAGAGAGGTTCAGAAAATGTTGTCTTCTATTTGGGCACAGTGTACCTAGCTAAGAACCAGGATTTTGTTAAGTTGAGAAAGAGAGAATGGATAGTTGATAGGCAATGAGTGGCGTCTGCCACATCCCATTTTACAGGTAAGAAACCTGGGTTCAGAGAGAGGTAACTTGCCTGTGGTCACACATTCGCCTAGGAGTAGAACAGCGGGCATCTGAACCCTGAACGCCACCTTTTCTCACCTTCACCGCCACCACTATTCCAGAGCACTTGGCTACTCATGGTGCTGCTTGAGAATCTAAGCAGCCCAGACAGCTGCATGTGGCTCACATCATCCCCTGACCCCGTAATCTGGGCCAAGTCCTGTGCTAATCACTTTGCAAACAGGTCTTCATTTAACCTTCCTTGCCCATTCTACAGAGGAGAAACTGAGGCACGGGAGGTGGAGGTAGGCTGCCCAGACCACCTGCTTTGAGGCCCAGGCTCTTAGCATCTTGCTAGTCCAGGTGCTGGGGTAGGACTGTCCCACCAGGAGGCCAAACGTGAGGTCAAGACGATTCCACAACCCACTAGGAGGTGGGTGATTGGACGTTTCCCCAGCACAAAGCCCAGGACCTCGCCTCAGCCCACTCATAGGCTACTTATGGGCAGGGCCAGGTAACCACGAGTAGAAGAAACCAACCTGGGCTTTAGAGTCAGACAGACCTGGGTGCCTATCCCAGCCCTGCTGCCTGGCGTGTGGGGCCATCCCGTCAGTCTCTTCCTTTCCTCATTGGTGAAAAGGGAGGGATTAACCCCTACTCCATCTGATTGTGAGGAAGGGGCCTGGCGCCGGGCAGGCTCTGCTACATATATGCTAGATCCAGGGGAGAGCGAATGAGTACATGAACAGCCAGTTGCCACCCTAGAGAGGGGCTCTTCTCAAATTCAAGGAAAAAGCACTAATAATGTCTCCTGGACCCAGTTTTTTGTTTTATTTTTTTCATGTGTTCCACAGATTGCTGGTTCCAAAGAACGTTAACAATTTTTTTTTTTTTTTTTTTTTGAGACAGAGTCTC
>NW_012115600.1:601243-616564 GCF_000951035.1 Colobus angolensis palliatus
GGTTCACGCCATTCTCCTGCCTCAGCCTCCCAAGTAGCTGGGACTACAGGCGCCCACCACCTCGCCCGGCTAGTTTTTTGTATTTTTTAGTAGAGACGAGGTTTCACCGTGTTAGCCGAGATGGTCTCGATCTCCTGACCTCGTGATCCGCCCGTCTCGGCCTCCCAAAGTCCTGGGATTACAGGCTTGAGCCACCGCGCCCGGCAGAACGTTAATAACTATTATGTGAGAAAAGGTTTCTGAGGCCAAATGAACCTGGGACCGCAGGGTTAAACCGAGTTAACCGGGTTTCTCCCCTGCGGGACTTCTCAGAGCCTTGAATTAAACACATGTGCAGTGTGAATCTCCACAAGCAGAGGGTCTACAACTCTGTGTTCCTCAAACTTCCTTAGCCACAGAGTACACAGAGCACCAACCAATATGCCACCCTAGCACCAGCTGTCAGCTTTCCTTTTTTCTGTCCCATACCACTCTCTAAGAGGCCCATCAGAAAGAGTCAGAGGCCCACTTTCTGGAAGTTTTATTCGCAGAAATTCGGTTGTGAGAATTATCCTCAGGTCATCCACAATTGCAGACAGATCATCGGGGGTTAACTGCGTTGCTACAGGTTTAAGGGACAAACACTCGAAAAGCAGCTGTCCCATGATTAGCTGGGAATTCTAAGAGTCCTGTCCCAAGTAAACTCCCTGCTACAGACCCTGGAGAAGACGAGCACAGTGATAAGCAATTGTCGTGGAACTGTTGGCTGGCTGGTGGCAAGAGGCCCCACGTCACTGCAGCAGTTCCCAACTGTGGGTGGGCACAGGGCCTGGGGGAGAGGGAACCTGCCTTCCACTGGCTGCTTGGGAAATATTGCCTGGGGCCTTTGTTTTAGTGTCCAGCCCACAAGGTCGGTAGACTCAGGTTCCTGAGGGGGCCAGAGAAGGGGAGAATCTGCCTGGTGCCCGCTTTTTCCTTCCTCCCTCCCTTCCTTCCTCCTTCCTTCCTCACTTTCTCCCTTCCTTCCTCCTTCCTGTCTTCCTTTCTTCCTCCAGTAAATATTGGTCATGCACCCACTCTAAGCCACACACTGTTTCAGGCTCTGGGGATAAAGGATTGAATGAGAGACAAGGTCCCTGATCTCAGATAGTGTTGGTGCTATGACAAAAATAAAATGGGTATGAGAAGGCTACTGGAGGGGAGAGGTAGTCCAGGAGGGCATCTTGGAGGAAGTGACATTTGAGCTCAGACTTCAGTGAAGTGGAGGATTTGGCCATGGAAGATGTGGGGGAAGAGGTTTCCAAGCAGAAACACCATGGGGCTAAGGCCCTGAGGCAGAACAGAAAGACAGCCAGTGTGGACAGCTTGGGAGAGAGGGGGCAGGCAGAGGGAGGTGGCAGACACCAGGCAGCTGGGCCTTGTGGGGCACCATAGTGTATCTGTGTCTTATTCTGGGTGCAGTGGGAAGCCGCTAAGGGTCATCAATGGGGAGTGAAGACATCAGGGAGACACTGGGATCTGCAAGGCTGGGGCTTGGGATGGGGTCTCTGAGTGTCCTATGCCCAGCGACCTCTACCCCCCTCCCTTGGAGCTCAGGGATCTTCAGACCAGTGAAAGGGTCGTAGGTCAGGGCTGTGAGGGGAAGCTGAGCCAATCCCCAAGCCCCCCCACCTCTTGCAGCAACCAGGGGCACAGGCTGCTGGCTTCCTGTCCTGTCCTGGGATCCTAGTCCCAAAAGACGCTGAGAGACCACCCCATACAACCCCTTCATGCTCTGAGAAGGAAACGGAGGCACACAGAGGGAAGGCTCCTTCCCCAAGTCTCAGCCAAGGAAGGGGCTAAACTCCCCACTGGGGTTCGCTGAGGGCAACAGGGCCCCTGACCACCTGCTCCAGACAAGCAGGCCCCGCCTGGCCGGCCTCCCCCTGCCCCTCTCCGCCACAAGCCTCTTTTGTGCTTACTCCCTGGGGCTCCATCTCCTTGCAGGGGTCACAGGGCACCGCTGACCCCATTCCCCTGTCGGCGTGCCCGGCTGGTAATTGAAAATACCAGAATTCCCTGATGACCAACTTACAGGGAAACCTGACACCCCAGGGTGGGCGGTGGGCAGCAGGAGGCGTGGGAGAGCATCCAGCTGTTCCCTTTTCTCCACCGTTAATCCCCCTGGATTCCAGGAGAAAGGCCAGCCCTGCTGGCCCCCATGGCCCGCCTTGATCATCTTCCTGGCAAATGCCGCCTCCTTGCCACGCCCGGGGTTACAGGGCTTATGGGATCAGAGCCCGGGTGAGCTGCCTGTAACCCAAGCCTGCCAGCTACGCCCGCCAGGCCCAGACCCCCAAGGCCGCGTGGGACCTGCCTCTACCAGCAGCTGAGCTCCCAGAGCTGGGGCGGGCTGGGTGGGTGGTAGGTGAGTCAGCGGGAACCAGGCAGGGTTAGCTCTGCAGCAGTAGGAAGGGAGCTGGACCAGGGTGTCCTCAGGGGCCCTCGGAGGTCCACTGGTTTCCAGACCTCCCTGGTCAGCCGGCATCAGCCACAGCCAGTGGAGGGGAAAGGATGTGTTGGACCTGGGTGAGCCTGCGTTCAAATCCCAGCTCCACTGCTTGCTGTGTGGCCTTGGGCAAGTTACTTCACACTTCCGTGCCTCCATATCCTCATCTGTAAAATGGGTATAACAGTAATACCAGCCTTGTAGGGTTGACAGGAGCATGAAGTAAGTTAACGGATATGAACCATGTGGTTTGCTGTTAGCTGTATGGCCTTTCCCTTTTTCTGGGCACCATGGGGTGTACAGGGGCTGTCAGAATGGCAAGCTGAATGATAAGCTTGTTTTAGTTGAGGAGCAGGTTACCACCCCTACTAGTCCTTCTGTGGCTCCCCAGTGCCTCAGGACTGGAAGTTTGGCCCACACTTTCCTCAGCAGCCTCTTCTCTTTCCCTCTCATGGAGCTCTTTGTTTGGCTGCCCCAAGACCCTCTGAGCTCCAGGGCTCTATATGAAGAGTGTAGCCCAGGCAGGTGAGGGGGGCAGGCTCAGCAGAAGCCAGGCTACAAGCAGCCACGTGGCAGGTGGATCACATACTAGACCAGGACTCAGCTGCTCCTGGCTCTAGTCCAGGTCTACCACTACCAGCTCTGTAACCTTGGACAAGTCACTTTCTTTCTCTGGCCCTGAATCCACTAGTCCTCAAAGTGTGGTCCACAGACCACCAGTATCAACATCACCTGGGAGTTTGCTAGAAATGCACATTATCAAGCCCCACCCCAGACCTGCTGAAGTAGCATCTCAGTGGGGGGTGTTGTGGGGAGGCCAGCAATGTGAATTTTAATAAAGTCTCCTGGTTATCATTATGCCCATTCAAGTTTTAAAAGTGCTGTAATCTAGGATACATTCTACAATTGTCCTTTGTTGGGAGGTGAAACTCCAGAGAGAGGTGCAAACAGAGCAGCCCCTGATGAAATCCCAGAAGGTGATGTGAACAGAGCAGCTCTGCTGAACTCCCTGAAGGTGGTGTGAGTGGAGCAGATCCTGATGAATTCCCAGGAAGAGGTGTGAATGGAGCAGCCTCTGCTGAAATCCCACACAGTGGTGTGAACGGAGCAGCCCCTGCTGAAATCCCCAAAGGTGGTGTGAACAGAGCAGCCCCTGCTGAAATCCCTGAAGGTGGTGTGAACAGAGCCACCCCTGCTGAATTCCCAGGGAGAGGTGTGAACAGAGCAGCTCCTGCTGAAATCCCAGGGAGAAGTGTGAACAGAGCAGCTCCTGCTAAAATCCCAGACAGTGGTGTGAACGGAGCAGCCTCTGCTGAAATCCTAGACAGTGGTGTGAATGAAGCAGCCCCTGCTGAAATCCCAGATGGTGGTGTGAACGGAGCAGCCCCTGCTGAAATCCCTGAAGGTGGTGTGAATGGAGCAGCCTCTGCTGAAATCCCTGAAGGTGGTGTGAACGGAGCAGCCCCTGCTGAAACCCCTGAAGGTGCTGTGAATGGAGCGGCCTCTGCTGAAATCCCTGAAGGTGGTGTGAATGGAGCAGCCTCTGCTGAAATCCCTGAAGGTTTTGTGAACAGGGCAGTCCCTGCTGAATTCCCAATGAGAGGTGTGAACAGAGCAGCTTCTGCTGAAATCCCAGGGAGAGGTGTGAATGGAGCAGCCTCTGCTGAAATCCCTGAAGGTTTTGTGAACAGGGCAGTCCCTGCTGAATTCCCAAGGAGAGGTGTGAACAGAGCAGCTTCTGCTGAAATCCCAGGGAGAGGTGTGAATGGAGCAGCCTCTGCTGAAATCCCAGGGACAGGTGTGAACAGAGCAGTTCCTGCTGAAATCCCTGAAGGTGGTGTGAACAGAGCACCCCCTGCTGAAATCCCTGAAGGTGGTGTGAACAGAGCACCCCCTGCTGAAATCCCTGAAGGTGGTGTGAACAGAGCACCCCCTGCTGAAATCCCCGAAGGTGGTGTGAATGGAGCAGCCTCTGCTGAACTCCCAAGGAGAAATGTGAATGGAGCAGCCCCTGCTCTTGTTCAAGGCTGAATCACTGATCAGGTCCTGAAATGGGAGCTTGGATCCCACAGCTCCATGCCGCTTCTGAGTCTTACAGCTTCCCCAGTGCCTAGCATGGTGCCCATCCTGGGAGAGGCACTCATTTAGTTGAAAAACAGTATGCTTCCTCCCATTAAGCTGTGAGTCCCTGGAAGGCTGGGATCCTGTGAGGTTCCTCTCCAGAGCCCCAGCACCCAGCATCATGTTGGCATCATAGCAACTCCATGAACTGAAAAATTCTTCACAATGTCTCCCTCCTGAGGGATACCCAACACCCCACTCAGAACTTCACGTGCATTTCCACTGCCTTCTCACAGCGTCCTGGCCAGGTGAGGGCTCCTACTTGATAGGTATGAAAACTGAGGCTCAACAAGGCTAAAAGTACCTGCTCAAGGCCACAAGTGAGTGAGTGGAGGAGCAGGGAGCTGCATACAGGTCTGTCGAACTCCACCCTCAGGGCTCCCCACCGCTAGGCTAGACGGCCTGGCCAGGGACTGGATGGGAGCGTCCTGACCTGGGCACTGTGCGGGTCTAGGCATGAAGCAGTGGGTGAGCGAGCACACTTGGAAGCAGCGCAATCCAAATACCCCTCACCCGTCCTTGCCCTTGCGGCTCTGTGTCTGGTGCTCCGTTGATGCAACACACATCGACGTGCTGTGAGACAGCAGCACGCCTCCGACTCCACCCTTCACACATCCCTCCCCACCTGCTTGGCCGGCCCTCTGGGAGACAGTATTTCAAGGAGCCCTGGAGGCGGCCTCACCCAGCCCCTCACCCCAGAACTGTCCTCAGGCCCCTGGAGGCAGGGGTGGGGGGCATCACTCCCAGAATCTCTGGCAGCTGAGTTTCAAGCATCCTCCTTAGCTTCTCAGAGCACCCCCTGTCGCACCCCCACCTCCACCACACACAGACCCAGTGGTCAGCCCCTGTGGGTTGGATGAGAGGGGCTGAGAAGCTGGGGGGAAGCGTGGGGATTGGGGTGCTTCCCGGGCCAGCACCGGGGATGAGCCCCCAGATGGGCCCTGCTCTGTGACGCTCCAGAAGGGCCTGATTTTGTTGTTTCACTGGGACACCAACCACTGACAAGCCTGTGACAGGGGCACACAGCCTGGACTGCACAAAGAAGCTGCACCCTCGGCACTCTGGACAGCAGAACACTCAACTCCTCACAAAGGCAGCTCCGTGGGGAGGGGTGGCACTGGGGCTGGAGGCAGGTGGGAAGTAGGAACTGCTTTGAGACCCAGAGGGGCTAATAGCTAGGGCAGGATGACTCAGCTCCAAGCCCACCTCAGCTCCTCGCCAGCTGTGTGACCTTGGGGAAGTCACTGTGCCTCTCTGAGCCGCTGATACCTCTTCTGTAAAGTGCAGATATTGACCCCCATCCTACATGATTGTTGAGGGGGTTAAATGAGATGCCACAGGTCCATGCTCAGTGCACTGTGACAGGTGACACCCGCAAACACCGACGGCGCTCACCACATGCCAGGTACTACACTGAGTACACAACCAGACCCCTGATCCCTCTTGGGAGAGGCCAATGCCCCTGGCAGGGCAAGGAGCCAAGCTGAGAGTCAGGCAGCCTCCCCTGGGTGTAAAACGAACAGAGGCTTATCAGGGCCATGTGGACCAGGGTCTAAGTCCTCCGTGCGTGTGCTGCCACCTCATCTGAAGTGTCTCAGGACAATTTTCCATGGCTCCTTGGGGTGCCGGAGGGGAGTCTGGACCTGCCCAGACCCACGCTGGCCCCCAGGCTCATCCTTGGCGTCAAGGGCTGCAGGGGGAGGACTGGCAGGGAACATCGGAGCCTCAAGGCCTCAGAGATCTTCTAGTCTGGCCTAGGGTACCCAGGAGGAAGCCAGGTCCAGAGGGGAGGCAGCTCGCCTACGTCACACAGCCAGTTAGCAGCAAGGCAGAGAGGCGGTCTAGGGGCAGACACAGAGCAGGAAATGGGTGCGTCAGCTCCAGCCTTCAAACCCCGCAGCCGGTGTTCAGGTCCCCCTGAGCTCCTACCAGGCCTGCTCCACACTCACATCCCATATGGTCAGAGCCCCTGCAGAGCAGGACTTGGGGCTGGGAGAAGCATCAGCCTCCACTCTCCAGCATCCTTGTATCAGCTGAGACAGGACATCTACTTGTGACAGACCCACCCAGGAACGAGGAAAGAATGCAGGAGGTGCTCCCTTCACCCTGGTGAGTCCTCAGCCCCTCCTGGGACCACAAAAATCTCGGGCCCAGAGAAGCAAGGAGGCTTGCCAGAGTCACACCGCGGGTGTGGGGACCACACTGAGAGTCCCTCTCTGGCCAGTCCCACTCTGGAACAAACACCGTTCTGGCAAGATGCAGACCTGGGTCCAAATCCTGGCTTCCCCACTGACTGTGCGATCTCAGGAAGCCACGTGCAGCTCAGAACTTCAGTGTCACCTGTCAGCAGGGGTGATACCCTCTCTTATCAACAGTCAACTCAGGAAGCAAGTGTAAAGGGTCCAGGGCCATGTCTACACAGAGTTGATGCTTCCTGGAGGTTTGCTGTGTGTGAGAAGGAGGCAAAAGACAGCAGGCCGGATGCTTTATGAAATAAGGACTCAAGAATGGGCTGTGTGCCATGGACCTACGTCGGCAGCTCACACCTCCTCTCTTGACCTCAGTTTCCACCACTGCAAAATAAGGGAATTGGGCCAGGCATGGTGTCTCACACCTATAATCCCAGCACTTTTGAGAGGCTGATGCAGGAGGGGATCACTTGATCCCAGGAGTTCGAGACCAACCTGGGCAACATGGCAAAACCCCGTCTCTACAAAAAATACAAAAATTACACCAGGCTCTGTGTCTCATGCCTGTAACCCCAGCACTCTGGGAGACCAAGGCAGGCAGATCACCTGAGGTCAGGAGTTTGAGACCAGCCTGGCCAACGTGATGAAACTCTGTCTCTACTAAAAATACAAAAATTAACCGGTGTGGTGGTGCACACCTGTAATCCCAGCTACTCAGGAGGCTGAGGTAGGAGAATTGCTTGAACCCGGGAGGCAGAGGTTGCAGTGAGCCAAGATCACAAAACTGCACTCTAGCCAGGGTGACAGAGCAAGACTCCATCTCACAAAAAAACAAAGTTAGCCAGGCCTGGTGGCACACACCTGTGGTCCCAGCTACCTGGGAAGCTGAGGTAGGAGTACCACTTGAGCCCAGGAAGTTGAGGCTACAATGAGCTGTGTTCGTGCCACTGCACTCCAGCCTGGGCAACAGAGTCTCAAAAAATAACAATCATAAAATCAAATGAGGGAACTGTACTAAGGTATATCTTCTCGCTACTCTTTGAGACAGAGTTTCACTCTTGTCGCCCAGGCTGGAGTGCAATGGCACAATCTCGGCTCAGCAACCTCTGCCTCCTGGGCTCAAGTGATTCTCCTGCCTCAGCCTCCAAAATAGCTGGGATTACAATGCACCACCATACCTGCCTAATTTTGTATTTTTAGTAGAAACAGGGTTTCACCATGTTGGCAAGGCTGGTCTTGAACTCCTGACCTCAGGTGATCTGCCTGCCTCGGCCTCCCAAAGTGCTGGGATTACAGGCGTGAGCCACTGCACCCGGCCGTGTACTAAGCATTTCTAAGTACATGTATTTCTAAGCATCCTTCTAGCACTGCACACAGCCTCCCTGACTGCTTGTCACTTCCTCTAACCACCTCTGTGAGCGCACTTGCAGCACTGATGGGAGGAATGGGAAGGGGAAGTGACTGATTTATTGAGATGAAATTCACATGACATACAATTAACCGTTTCTATCTCTACTGTCTCTCGACTTGATGTGGCCTGAGCTTCCCCAGGGCTGGTGAAGTCTTCAGTGTCTATGACCTGAAGGTGCCCGCTGAGAGCTCAGCAGCGGCACCCATAGCCCTGCATGAGCCCCTCTGCACCCTATCGGCTCCCCCAGACTGGCTGTGTGACCTCAGCCAGATGCCCTTCCCTCTCTGATCCCACAGTTCCCCCCATGTCCGAGCACCTCTGAGGGTGGGCCAGAAGCTGCACCTTCTCATGCCTCCCTGACCCCTGACCTCTGGCCTCTCTTCCAGCTCCGTCGGCAGTGTCCATCATGCATCAGGTGAGCCGCACCGTGGACAGCATTACCCTGTCGTGGTCCCAGCCAGACCAGCCCAATGGCGTCATTCTGGACTATGAGCTGCAGTACTATGAGAAGGTACCTATGGGCGGGCTTGGTGCTCTCCCCATCACCCACCTCCCTGAGGGCCCCTGTCCCAGGCTGAGGCCTGGGGGTTCTGTCCCCTCCACAAGACGAGATGTATTGGTGCAGGAGAAAGAGCACTGGCCTTGGAGACAGGCTGCCTGGCTCCCAACCCAGCTCCACTCCTCCCCGCTGAGACCTCGGGCAGGTGCCTTGACCTCTCTGGATCTCACTTTTCTAGTCTGGAGGATCCGCCCAGCAATCTCAATAAAATGCAACAGTCACATCCCTTTCCCCACCATGACCCTTTCATCTTGACCTCAGTGGCTTGATGTTGTGAAAAACTGAGTTTCCAAAAAGCTGCACTTATGAAGTGATAATTAGTCACTCACCTATTCTTCGACAGAGATTTGAAACTGCTCGAGAGAGCTTCGGCCCGCCCTGCTCTGATTCCTGCTAAAACACCCAGTTTCACTCGCCTGTATGCCCTTTGCATGGGGAGAGGTGATTTCACTTTGAGCTTTTAAATCAGACCTTAATTACTCCCTTCGGGGACCCAAGATGGAAGCTCCTGGGATGGTAGAAGGAGCACTGGACTAGGAGTGAGAAGCCATAGGTTCAAATCCCAACTCCATCCTTCACCAGCTGTGTGACCTTGGACAGGCGTCTTTCTCCCTCCGAACCTCAGTTTCCACCTGTGTCGAGTGTGGGTGAGACCTCTTGCGGGGAGCTATGCAGATTATGGAGAAAGGGCAGCATGGTACCTGGCCCTCAGCAGAGGCCATGCATGTCCCTGGCCTTCCTCCTCTGCCCTGCCTGCTGCACAGTGGACGATGGTGACAGGATAGGAGGCCAGGTGGATGTGGGGCCTGCACAGTATGGGGGCCGGGAAGTAGACAGCACAATTGCCCACCCACATGGCTGGATATCAGAGGCCCCAGGAAGCCTCTCCTATGAATGATGATTTCTCTTACCTGCTCCAGGAGGCAACAAACAGCCACAGAGTCTGCAAGGGCCCCTGGGAAAGGCATCGCAGGGCTTCCATTCAGACTAAGACGTCAATGACTGATAGGGAGGCCTTTCATTGAGGGCAAGTCCAAGGGTAACTGCAAATGGATAGAAGGGCTCTCCCTGAAGGCTGAGAGGAAGAGTACAGACAGTTGCAGCCAGTCCTGCTGGAGCCCGGCTTTCTAGGGCCCAGCCTGGCCTTTGCACTCTCTTAACTGCTGGATCAGCTAACCAAGCCGGTCTCCGGGGCCTTTCAAACACTTACCCAGCCTTCACCGGCCGCCTTACCATTGCTTGAGCGCGTGTTCATCCTGTCCCCTAGGCAGTGCATTCCAAGAGGTCAGGGGTTACGTCTCCATTCACCACCTTCTCCCTGGCACCAGGGCCCGGCACCAAGGAGACACTTGATCAATATCGGTTGAATGAACAAGTGAATGAATCCCTTCCCTTGTGCCCTGGCCCCCAAACACCTCCTGGGACTTCATGCCTGCCATCCCCTCACCCACCTACCTCGCTGCCCACCCTTTTCCCTCATCCTCCCCTCATCTCTCCCTGTTGGAATCTTCAGGGTCCCTCCCAAATGTCACCTCTGCCACAAGCGAACGTGGACTCTGCCCCTGTCTTACAGCACCACATGTGGGTGGAGGGTGCTCCTGTCTCCCACAGGGGGCCGTGGACACTGAAGGAATGAATCGTGTGAATGAATGAGAGACGTGAGTGATGGAGCCTGTGAATCAAAGAGGGAACTGGCTGGGCACGGTGGCTCATGCCTGTAATCCCAGCACTTTGGGAGGCCGAGGCGGATGGATCACCTGAGGTCAGGAGTTCGAGACTAGCCTGGCCAACATAATAAAACCCCGTCTCTACTAAAAATACAAAAATTATCTGGGCATGGTGTCGCACGCCTGTAATGCCAGCACTTTGGAAGGCTGAGGTGGTTGGATCACGGGGTCAGGAGTTCAAGACCAGCCTGACCAACATGGTGAAACCCCGTCTCTACTGAAAATATAAAAACTAGCTAGGCATGGTGGCGCATGCCTGTAATCCCAGCTACCCAGGAGGCTGAGGCAGGAGAATCACTTGAACCCAGGAGATGGAGGTTGCAGTGAGCTGAGATCATGCCACTGCACTCCAGCCTGGGTGACACAGTGAGATACTGTCTCAAAAAAAAAAAAAAAAGAGGGACCCAGTGGGTAGCTGGGTATGGATGAGTAGATGAATGGATGAATTCTTTCTGTCTAAACTGCTCCTATCCCTACATTTTCCACCTGGCCAGCTCTGACTCAACCTTCTAGATCTTAGCCTAACATCACCTCCACAGAGAAGCCTCCATCACTGCCCAGATGCCATCCAGTGCCCCATTTCATCTTCTCCTTGTACCTTGCCCTTCTGCATAGAGTTTATCACAATTGTCATTTTTAAGTGTTGTTGAGTAATTAGGTATTTACTAATTCTACACTGAGTTAGATAGTAAGTTCCTTGAGGGTGGAGATCTTGCCATGATCTCTGCTGTGTCCCCAGTGCCTGGCACACAGTAGGTACTCAAGAGCTGTTTTTTGGATGATTCAGGAAGTGGCCACACGAGGGCCTGAGCTGTGGGTGGTGTGAGGAAGCAGCCCCACCCCTTGCTGGACCCTGGAGGGCCTCCAGGCAGGAGCCAGCGTCTTTGCTCCCCGCAGCAGGAATAGCTTAACAACTCAGAACCCAAAAAGGCCAAAAAAAAAAAAAAAACTAATTAAGAAGCTTTGTGATTAAATGAAACTGAAAGTGTTTGTCCCCAAAGACGGCAACGGAAATGAGGAATCCCAGTGCGGGTCCTGCCTACGACCCATTTCCTACCACAGCGGGCAGGCCTGGGGAGGCTGCTGGAGGTGTGAACCGGGAGGCAGCTCTGCCCTACTTTCTGCCGCTGCCCGAGCATCCCCAGGTCCCTGCTGAGGGTGGCAGGACCTGCAGGCTCTGCAGCAGCCAAGGTTACCACCTGCTCACGTTTCATGAGCACTTGCTATGTGCTGAGCACGTCACCTCCAGCGTCTCATTTATCCTCACCACAGGGCTCTTCACCCCATTGGATGGAAGGGGAAACTGAGGCACGGAACAGTTCCATAACTTGCCCAAGAGGATCCAGCAAGGATTTTGATCTATGGTCTCACTCTTTACTTGGCTGTCCTGCCTCCCAGACTTTTTTCCCCAGGGATGCTTCTGGGATGACCTTTAAGAGGTAGACAGGACCAGCCCCTGCCATGGAGACTGTTAGGCATAAATGGTGAGGGAGGCCAAGCGGTGAGAGGCTGAAGGTACAACAGCCTGAAGTACACCTATGATGAGACGTGGCCCTACTTCTTTCAGTCCCCCCCCCCCAGGGCCTGGGGTACAGAGAGGGACAGCTTGGCATCTGCCAGTGAGGATACGGACACTGGTTCACTCAACTTTCAGTCTCACCAGTTTTGGGTCAGGCACTAAGCTGGGTACCAGGAATTCTGAGGCTGACGAGGTGGCTCGGAGGCCTCAGGGACTTCACAGTCCAGGGAAAAATAGTCAGACACTGAGAGCCATGAGACAAGGTGTGACACTAGCCACAGAAGGGTCAGCAAAGGTCCCGGAGGGCACCAAGAGGGGCCCACCGTCCTGGCATGAGTGAGGGAAAGCCTTCATTCAGTGACACTCGGGCTGAGTCTTGAAAGATGCTAGGAGTTCACCAGACAAACATACAGGTGGGAGCACAGTCATTCTAGGCATCAGGAATCGCAGGTGCAAAGGCCCTGGGGCAGGGGTGTGTGGGCTGCGTTCAGGAAACAGACAAGGCAAGTGTAGCGGAAGCGGGAGCATCAGGCGAGGAGGTTGGGAGGGAGGCTAGGCTAAATGTCATGGGCCTTCCAGCCCTGGGAGTCCGGATTCAATTTAAAGTATGATGGGATGGCTCTGGAATGATGCAGTCTGACTCAGATTCCTTTAAAGATCCCTGTAGCTTGCTGTGTGGAGAATGGATTCCAGGGAGACAGAGAGACCCAGGGAGCACCTGTACAGGGCTCCCGGGGGACACCAAGTGAGAAATGATGGTAGGTAGCTGGGGGAGTTGGCAGCAGAGATGGCAAATGCCAGCAAAGTCTACACACACACACACACACATATATATATATATATTTTTGAGATGGAGTTTCACACTTGTTACCCAGGCTGGAGTGCAATGGTGCGATCTCAGCTCACCACAACCTCCGCCTCCCAGGTTCAAGCGATTCTCCTGCCTCAGCCTCCCAAGTAGCTGCGATTATAGGCATAAGCCACCACACCTGGCTAATTTTGTATTTTAAGTAGAGACAAGGTTTCTCCATGTTGGTCAGGCTGGTCTCAAACTCCCAACCTCAAGTGATCCACCCGCCTTGGCCACCCAAAGTGCTGGGATTACAGGCATGAGCCACTGTATTTTAAAGTCTATATTTTAAAGCCTGGAGGACCCGGGAAATGTGGAGGGTGACTCCTAAGAGATGGAGTTGCCTTTTCCTGGGGCAGATGTGGGTTTGTGATTTGTAGGTGTGGTGCTTACTGGGGCAAAGGGGTTGGAGTTTAGGGAGCGTAGAGAACAGCAGCCAGGAGAGTGTGCAGAGGAAGAACCAGAAGATAGGATCTGGGAGAATGCCAGGGTTTAGGGAGGGGAAGAAAGCAGAGTTGATGAAAATATTAGAGGAGGTGCTGGCAGAGGGGTAGGAGCAGAACCAGGAGCCATATCTATCCCTGACCTCTCAGGCAAGGCTGTGATATGCCGGCCATCACCACCAGGGAGGGACAGCTAGGCTGCAGGTAGTGAGATTTATTCCAGCAAGTCCGCAGCCGGCTTACCTAACACAAGAATCCTCCTTGTGTCTGCTATTAGATTCTTTCCCGAATACTCCAATCTTCCTAGGAAGGGAAGTCAGATACTAAGCCCTGCAGGCCCGTGTGGCCCCCACCTCCACCTATTTCCCACTCTTTCCCTTCTTCAGAAATGACTCTCTTAGAGCGGATTCTCCATTTGGCTTTTCCCCAGCCCTTCCCAGCCTGCCTGGAGCCCAGAGCTGACAACTGCATTGCTAGATGGCTTGTGGAGGCCACTGATGAATGGTGGTGGCCTTGTGCAGACCCAGGCCTGGCTGCTTCCGTCAGTTCCAGCGCCCCAGGGGAGGTGGCCTCATTTGGCAGCTACCCCAAAGCACACAGGTTCAGGATCCTCCTAGTCCCCCAAGAACTCAAGGAGAAGAGCCGTTCATGAGGCCACCTGTGGTCAATGGACCCTTGTAGCCCACATCGATTTTAGGATTTATTTAACAGAAAGTGAAGAGGAAGGACATTCCAGGCAGAAGGAGCAAAGGTTGGGGGATGGGGGTGACCTGTGAAAGTTCAGGCCGTATTCAGGTTGTTGCCCAGTACCTGGAGTAGGATCTACTTGGAGAGGTTTGCCCACTCGTTCATTCACTTTTGCCTTCATCTATCCATTTAATAAACATGGGTAAGGGCTTACTCTATAATGGTTTTTTTTTTGTTTGCTTGTTTTTTGGGGTTTTTTTTGCTTGTTTGTTTGTTTTTGTTTTTGTTTTTTTGAGACAACAGAGTTTCGTTCTTGTTGCCCAGGCTGGAATGCCATGATGCCATCTCAGCTCACTGCAACCTCCGCCTCCTGGGTTCAAGTGATACTCCTGCCTCAGTCTCCCAAGTAGCTGGGGTTACAGGCATGTGCCACCACGCTCAGCTAATTTTTTGTATTTTTAGTAGAGACGGTGTTTCACCTTGTTGGTCAGGCTGGTCTCAAACTCTTGACCTCAGATGATCCAGCTGCCTCGGCCTCCCAAAGTGCTGGGATTACAGGTGTGAACCACTGCGCCCAGCCTCTATAATGGTTTTGATGATAACAGTGATGATGGGAGCCAACATTTATTAATGTCTTTTTATGTGCTAGAGACTGTGCTAAAAAGCTTTACCTGTATTTTCCTTTTAAATCTCCACAACCACCTCTTGTGGTAACTACTGGCATTAACCCACTTTAGAAATTAGAAAACCGAGGCCTGGAAGGCTTAAGACATGCACTCAATGCCTCACTGGCCCTAAGCTTCCGGGTAAGTGCTCAGACTAAGGACTGGTGGATTTCATACTGAATTTCTTCCCATCGCCCCTTGGTGCTTAATCACTGTTCAGATAAAGGTACCCCAGGGAGAGGAGAGACTGAAGGGAATTAGCATCTCTAGGGCATCTCCAATGTGCCAGGCACTACCTGATCAAATTTTATCTTCACAACAGCCCTGAAAGCTTGGCATTTATTGTTCCTTTTATTTGGAATAGAAAACAGGGACTCAGGGAAGTGAAGGGTCTTTCCTAAGGTCGCAGTGCAATTAAGTGAAAAAACTAGGATATGAAGCAGCTTCCAACTGGGTACAGTGACTGACACCTGTAATCCCAGCACTTTGGGAGGCTGAGAAGGGTGGGTCACTTGAGTCCAGGAGCTCCAGACCAGCCTGGGTAACATGATGAAACCCTGTCTCTACCAAAATTACAAAAATTAGGCCGGGCGTGGTGGCTCACGCCTGTAATCCCAGCACTTCGGGAGGCTGAGACGGGTGGATCACGAGGTCAGGAGATCGAGACCATCCTGGCTAACACA
>NW_012115600.1:616939-638765 GCF_000951035.1 Colobus angolensis palliatus
ATAGAGAGAGAGAGAGAGAGAGAGAGACAAATTAAAAATGAAACAGCTTCCAATCCCTTGCCCAGCTTTAAAGAAGGGAGCTGCTCAGGTTAGTTCCTCACTCTCCTGAGGCACCTATGGAACCTGCAGCCACCTCCCATCTGCCTCACATAATCAGGGACTTAAAACCTCCAAGGTCTCTAAGTGGGCACCCACCCAATTTGCTGAATCTAACCCGTTTTCAAGTCTGAGCAGCGCCCATGTCGTACAGTGGCACTTAGTGTTCATGTCTGGTACTGCATCCCAGGTTTTGTAGATTTTTGAATACCGGTTTTAATGTTCATTCATTATGTCAATAATTAGTGAACACTTACTGTGTGGCAAGCCTGGGGGGTCCAGAGATGAGCAAGACATGGTCCCTGGCCTCAGGAAATCCACATCCTTAAAGAAGATGGAGAAGTATATTAGGACAATAGGTGGGAGAGGAGACAATTGAGACCTGCAACCCCTGGCTGGGACATCTGGGAAGTCTCCCCAGCAGAGGTGGCACTTGCGTTGAGTCTAGACCGATGAGTAGGGCACTGCAAGACAAGTGAGGAAAGGGTATTTCAGACAGGCAACAGTGCTTGCAAAAACTCAGAGTGTCCATGGAAGATAGACTTGCTAGATAAAATACAAGACACATGATTACATTTGAATTTTTTAAAAATAAATGTTTTAGTACAAATGTGTCCCAAATATTGCATGGGGCATACTTATACGAAAACGTATTTATTGTTCATCTGAAATTTAAATTTGACTGAGCAGCATCCTATATTTATGTTTGCTAAATCTGGCAGCTCTACCAAGGAAAGGGGAAAGAGTTGGGGATGGCAGGAACCTAGGAAACATTAGGTATGTCACAGGAGAGACTGGAAAATGGCAAGTCATGAAGGGTTTGGAATGCCAGGCTAAGGAGTCAGCCTTCACCCTGTGGGCACTGGAGAAGGACTTTGTGTGAGGGACCCTGGGCTTGGTACAGGGGAACAAAAACAAGCCCTCCCTCGTGGGCTCATAGTCAAGGGGGCGAGAGGAGCCTCAGTCCAAAGTTGAGGGGGTGTAGCAGAAACCCCCTCCTGTGGCACCCATAGAAAGTGCTCTGGGACTCAGAGAAGGAAGAGGTACATTTGGCTAGGATGTCAAGGAGGCTTCCTGGAGGAGGAGGCAGATGATCTGGCTCAGCAAAAGAAACCCTCTCTGCTTCTGCCCCACCAAGCTATCCCTGCCATCCCCTGTTATGGGGGTGGTAGAGACACATCTTCAGGTCCGCCCCCTTCATATCCCCTACATCCCATGCTTTTTCTCGCCTCCTTTCCTCTGAACCTTCTGCCCCTTCTGCCAGGCGTGCACATCTTCGCCTGGGTGGTTCCTGTTTGTTCTTTGAGATCCCATTCCAGTGCCCCCCACTCATGAGGGAGCTTTCCTGACTTCACCTGGTAGCCCCTGATATGGTTTGGCTGTATCCCCGCCCACATCTCTTCTTGAATTGTAGTTCCCATAATCCCCACCTGTTGTGGGAGGGACCTGGTAGGAGGTAATTGAATCATGGGGGCAGTTACCCCCATGCTGTTCTCATGATAGTGAGTGAGTTCTCACAAAATTGAATGGTTTTATAAGGGGCGTTTCCCCTTTGCTTGGCACTTCTCTCTCCTGCCACCATGTGAAGAAGTACATGTCTGCTTCTTCTTCTGCCATGGTTGTAAGTTTCCTGAGGCCTCCCCAGGCATGAGGAACTGTGGGTCAATTAAACCTTTTTCCTTTATAAATTACCTAGTCTTGGGTATGTCCTTATAGCAGCATGAGAAGTGACTAATGCAGCCCCCATCCTAGACCAGGTCACATGCCCCACAGCATGTGCTTACCCTATCAGTGTGAGCCTGTTATGCCTATTGATTCATTTTGTCCTCTGAACAAACTCTGAGGTAGCTACTGTTACTATCCCCCTTTTACAGATGAAGACACAGAGAAGTTAAGGAACTTGCCCAAGGTCACAGAGGTAATATAGAGTGGAGCCAGGATTTGAACCCAAGAAGTCTGGCTCCAGCTTGTGATCTTAACTTCCATGCTATAAAGCCTGTAATAACGTCGCACACACTGAATCTCCATTGTTTTGGGAAGGTTTTCAAGGGCTCCATGCACTCCGTGATGTGTATGTGACTGGCATGTACAACTAGGTGTGCCTTCTTCTGGATAAGGGTTCACAGATTTTCATCACAAAAAATTTTCTCAGAGAGCTTCATGATCTTCAAAGGGTTAGGATTCTCACACTGCTCACTTTTCCGGACTGAGCTCTCCAAGGCCAAGGCCTGTGCCTTAGCCCCCTTTAGAATCCCAGTACCAGCCTAGTGCAAAGAGGATATTTGGGGAAGTTTTGCCGGGTGGCTGGCAGATGCCTAAACGAGCATCATCTGTATCCGACCCAACCACATCTCCACTCCCACTGCAGTAGCTGGAGCTTTGTCCTGTCCTAGACTCCTTGGATCACCCTGGGTAGTACTCAGGAAGCCAGTATTGGTGTTCTTCATCTCTCAAAGGAGAAGACACTAGGTTTGGGGTACCCAAAGGCATAGACATTAGAGGTGGCTCCATGCAAGACTCTGGTTTCATTTTTTGTTGTTGTTGTTGTTGTTTTTTTTTAGATAGGGTTTTGCTCTGTTGCCCAGGCTGGAGTGCAGTAGCACAATCATAGCTCACTGTGGCCTTGACCTCCCAAGCTCAAGTGATCCTTTAACCTCAGCCTCCCAAGTAGCTGGGTCCACAAGCATGTATCTCCACGCCAGCTAATTTTTTTTTTTAGAGAAAGGGTCTTGGTATGTTGCCCAGACTGGTCTCAAACCACTGGGCTCAAGTGATCCTCCCACCACGGTCTCCCAGAGTTCTGGGATTATAGGTGTGAGCCACCGATCCAGCCTGGTTTTGAATCTCAAAGCAACTGTGAACTGATAGTGACCATGAACATCATTTTCCCTTCTGGACCTTAGTTCTTGACTCACCCAAGTGTGCTGAGGCTGAACAAGGGCCCTTACACTTAACTCATCAAGGCATAGGGCAGGGAAGGGGATGCAGAAGTGAATGAGGTGGGTCCTCTCCCTTCGATCTCCAAGAACTCACAGTATCGTCCTCAGGGTCTGCACATAGGAACCACTCAATATGTGTGTATTAGTCAGCTTTTTCTGAGATAACACTGCAAAACAAACAATCCCAAAAATCTAACACCTTACACCAAGTGGCTGTTTTTCTTGGCCATGGGTTTATGTCTGTGGGTCAATAGGGGTGACCCTGTTTCATCCTAAGAGCTAGGTCATGGTCTCCTCCTGTTTCTCATTCTGGAGCCAGTGGTTGCCCAGTGCAAGCTCCTCTCATGGCAGAAGCACAAGAGGCCAAGACAAATTGGCAGGGATCTCTGCCAATTTGCATCATGCCCACTAGAATGTTCCAGTGGCCAACACAAGTCATGTGGACAAATTCAACATCCATAAGACAGAGATGTGTACTCTGCCTACTTTTGTGAGCAGTGTTGAAAAGTAACATGGCAAAAGGCATAATTCTATTACAGGGAGGGGATGAAGAATTGGAAACCATAGATGTTTATCCAATGGCCAGGACTGCCCCCAGTGTGGCAGGAGCAGGCAGTGGGCTCTGGGCCCACTGTGAGCCACAACCTCACTAATTTTCTTCTCTGTTCCTCGGCAGGAGCTCAGTGAGTACAACGCCACAGCCATAAAAAGCCCCACCAACACGGTCACCGTGCAGGGCCTCAAAGCCGGCGCCATCTATGTCTTCCAGGTGCGGGCACGCACCGTGGCAGGCTACGGGCGCTACAGCGGCAAGATGTACTTCCAGACCATGACAGAAGGTGAGCAGAGTCCAGCGGGCAAGAGGAGGGCACAGACTCCACAAACAGAACAAACTCAAGGGTCACCATTCCCATGAAACATCTTTGTGCAAATTAGAAAAGGCACTCCTTTCTGGATGTCAGCCCTCCCTCCCTCCCTCCTAATTTCGAACCTTTGTGCACAACCATATATAAAAGCCCTGTTTGTGTTCCCATTGTGTCAGCCAGGCCACTTCCTTTCCCAGGACTCTGAGGAGCTCAGCCCTAACTTTCAGAGCCACTCTGAGCAAGTCACGCATTCCTTGGTCCAATTTTTTCTCATCTATAAAATGAAAGCATCACATTCAGTCTGAGAGAGTAAGCATATTTTATCCATACACAACTCCAGTGACGTGCAATTGGACTGAGAAGGATTCTGAAGCTGCATCTGAGTTCAGCAGGAAGAAGTTCTGGGATAGATTAGTATTGTCTGCCTCAGACAAGGGATTGGGAGATCGTAGCCTGTGTGCTACATTTCCCACTCTGGAACTACATGGTTTCTAAGCACCATTCCTGCTCTAATAATCTTTAGAAGCAGCACAGTTTAAAGACTGTCGGCTCTGAAACCAAAGAAATGAGGATTCCATTTCTGATTTAGCCCTAACTGTATGTGCCTAAACAAGTCACCTTACCTCTCCAACCCTCAGCTTTCTCATTCATAAGTGGGGGTGATAACAATGATCTCATTATCACCATCATTATCAAACTAGTGTAAGAATGAGAGACCTAGCACAAGATTGGCACTGGGTCCCAGGCATATCATCACTCACCAGATGGTAGGTAAGTCATAGTTTGTCATTGCTGTGAGTCTGGGATCCCTTTCACCAGCCAGCCAAACTCCAGGGTGGCTCTATCTGACCAGATTCCACCATCCTTTCTTAGTATCTGCTCTAACCACTAGGCGTGCCTTGGTCTTTGCCTGGTTGAACATTTCAGAGGCTCCTGGACTCCTAAATTCTTGCCTTATCACAAAAATCCTCCCTATGGCTCTACCATCTCTTCCAGCACTCACCTCCTCTGTAATCTTTCTGTTCCTCGTGGCAGCTTTTTTCACCTCTCTAAGCCCTTTTCCATGTTGGGTGAGTGTCACTGACTGGGAACTGAGAGACTGTCCCAAGATCCTTTTATTAATTCAACAAATGTGGCTGGGGCCCTGCCACTTACCAAGCCAAGTGTGGGCACTAAGGTCCCAGAGCGTGTCCCTGATCTCAACAAGTTCCTGTTCTGGTCAGTGAGACAGATGAGAAGTAAAAATAGCTAGGTGTGATGGCTCACATCTGTGATCTCAGCATTATGGGAGGCCGAGGCACGCGGATCACCTGAGGTCAGGAGGTTCGAGAGCAGCCTGGCCTATATGGTGAAACGTTATCTCTACTACAACTACACAATCAGCCGGGCGTGATGGCAGGCACCTGTAGTCCCAGCTACTCGGGAGACTGAGACAGGAGAATGGCTTGAACCTGGGAAGCAGAGGTTGCAGTGAGCCGAGATCGTGCCATTGCACTCCAGCCTAGTGACAAGAGTGAAACTGACACTCCAAAAAAAAAAAAAGAGAGAAGTAAAAATAATAAAATGTAAATCAATGATAGTGTTAATGGCATTGAATGGTTTCCAAGAGCCAGGCTAATGCCAAGCGTATCTTCTGCGTTCTCCCATTTCAACTCCTACCCTTGGGTCAAGCAGACCTGGGTTCAAATGCCTGGCTGGGGTGCTACTTTCTTTGTGACCTCAGGCACATCATGACCTCACTAAACCCAGTTTCCTCCTCTGTAAAATGGGGTAATCATAGGACTGTTCCGAGATACGTAACATACTTAGCACAGTGAGTGACACATAAAACACTCAGGGACAAGAAGAGTTAATATTGATTGAATGCTTGCTTGTATGCCAGGTGTTGTTCTAAGTGCTTTACCCAACAATCCTGAGATGGGAACTATTATTCTCCCCATTTTACAGATAAGGCAACTGAGGCACAAAGAGGTAAGTCACTTTGCCTTATCACACAGTCACTTTGCCTTATCACACAGTCACTTTGCCTTACTATCACACAGATAGTAAGTGGCACTGTCGGGATTCAAACCCAGCGAGTCTGGCTCCAGAGTCTGTGCTTTTAACTGCCTGTGTGTGTGTGTCAGCTGTTATTATTGTTGATTTTCACATCAACATTGAGATGTAGGAATTATGCCCATTTTATGGATGAGAAGTTGAGGATTGGAGCAGTTCATGGACTTGTCCAGGGTTACCTGTGAGTCAGTGACAGCCCCTTTTCTGCATGGGCATGTGACAGGTGCTCTATCAGGGGCAGGAACAGAGCCTAGGGATCCCAGGAGACCCAACAGCATGGCAGGGGGTAGGGGACAGGGGTATTAAGACTCCCACAGCCAGGCTGAGAATGCCCTACCATGCTTTCTCCCCAGCCGAGTACCAGACAAGCATCCAGGAGAAGTTACCACTCATCATCGGCTCCTCGGCCGCTGGCCTGGTCTTCCTCATCGCTGTGGTTGTCATCGCCATCGTGTGTAACAGGTGGGTGGGGTCTCCAGGCTTGGCTGGGCCTGGCTGTCCCAGATGGCTTCTCTCCCTCTATTCAGTCATTACTCTACAGTGCTGGTGAACTGAGGAGGCCTTCTTACAATTGCAGGGAGAGACGTGGGTAGGAAGTGGAAGGCTTCAAGTGGCCTCCCGCTACCTAAGTGGCCACCATGTGCAATCCATCCCTTTGGGATAGGCATCGCCCCTGACAAGCCCACTATTGAAAGGGGTGGCACATTGAGACACTAATGCAATGGGCAAGAAAGACTGCAGGCTGCTAGGAGTTTCGTGGTTGGTGGAAGGGGTGTACAGATTGTCCTGCTTTCTGCATGAGTTCAGGCCCTCTGGCTGAGGTGCTGGAAAGATGGGGAGGACTTAGGAGGAGGAGTGGGGAGGACCTCCCAAGTGGCTAGGACAACACAAGCAAAGGCAAGAGGGTGGGGCCGGTTCCTTGACTTCTGCTGGATATAATGCAAAGAAAGAGTCTCCTTAAAGAGTTCCCCATTTCAGAATAGACTGGACCATAAGTTCAGGTGGACAGAAGCCCCTGGGGTTTCTGGGGCCAGATGCCGTGGCTAGAAGATGACTTTTCTTTTTGAAGGGGGCTTGGCTGGAGGGGGAACTGGGGAAAACGTGAACCTGGACTTGAGGTGGGAGGAGTGGGAAGGGACAAGTGGGGCCAGAAGGGACAGGCAGGGAGCCCTCTGGCAGGGGTGTGGCTTCTAGGATCTGCCCACCCTCTCCCTATCACCTACTGTGGCTCCCAGCTCCCTGGGCACCTCCAGGTGGCTCCAGCCCTTTGCTCTTGTTCCAGAAGACGGGGGTTTGAGCGTGCCGACTCGGAGTACACGGACAAGCTGCAGCACTACACCAGTGGCCACAGTATGTACACACCCCAGTAGGCTGGAACCCTTGGGCCCTTTACTGTGGGTTCCCCAGTGACCTCTTAAGCCATCTTGGACCTGCTACTGCCATGCTGCAGGCAGACAATGTCAAATGGTTGCCTGGTTGCACTAAGCTCACTCTCACCTCTAGGCCTTTGCAAGTGCGGTTCCCTCTGCCTCAAGCGCTGTTCCCTCTGCCTCAAGCGCTCTCCCCCTCTCCTTTTACCCATGTAGCTCTTACTCATCCCTCAGGCCTCACCATACACAGACTCCTCCAAGCAGCCTTCCCTGACCCCACTCCATCCTGGGTTCAGGGGCCGCATCTGTGCTTGCAGGCTGCATTGAGGTGGCTGTTTCTTATCTCACGACCGTGATAGTGGGGGCCACTGGAGACCTGGAATTGTGTCTGACATTTACCATGTCTCCCCAGCACCAGTGTGGTGCCCAGCACATAGTAGGCACTAGACATATTTGCAGAATAAATAAATGAATCAAATTGAATGAATGAGTTGATGAGGATCCCGGGCTCTGACCCAGGTGAGAAAAGCAGCAGGAGCCCCTTCCTTCTTCTCTTCCTCTCACTCTGTGACTCTAGACCCCTGTTCTTCCCCAGTGGCTCCCCTGGTGGCCTCTTCCCCTTACCCAGTGCCCTCATTTCTCCCACCATCTCATCCTACCTTGGGCCAGGGCTGGCGATGTATGTGCCACACACACACAGATGTCCCCTCCTGAAGGGCCAGAGAGGAAAGTAGATCATAGATTCCTCTCTCCACTTGACCTGGGCAAAACCAGTTATCAGAGAGTCGGCAGGGAATGAGAAGCTTAGTCTTTACTTTAGATCATTCAGCAAAAAGCAGTTCTAAATGGGTCCAACATTCATTCTCCAACTGTACTCAGCGGGATGCCCTGGGGTTCCTCAGGTGGCTGCCTCTGGGTACAGAGGCCCATCATCATATCCCTGCCCTTGTCACACATCTGTCGTGGGCCTACTACATATGCCAGACTCTGTTCTAGGTCCTGGGGATCCCTGAGTAACCAAACCGAATATCCTGGCCTTTGAAAAACATATTCTAGTGGGAAGGATGGGGAATAAAAAAATACATGTCTTAAGGTCAGGCACAGTAGCTCACGCCTGTAATCCCAGCACTTTGGGAGGCTAAGACAGGCAGATCACTTGAGGCCAGGAGCTTGAGACCAGCCTGGCCAACATGGAGAAACCCTGTCTCTACTAAAAATACAAAATTTAGCCAGGCATGGTGGTGTGTGCCTGTAATCCCAGCTACTCAGGAGGCTGAGGCAGGTAAATTGATTGAACCCGGGAGGCAGAGACTGCAGTGAGCAGAGATTGTGCCACTGCACTCCAGCCTGGGTGACAGAGCAAAACTCTGTCTCTAAATAAATAAATAAATAAATAAATAAAAACATGTTATAAGGCTAGGCACAGTGGCTCACACCTGTAATCCCACAACTTTGGGATGCCAAGGCAGGTGGATCGCTTGAACACGGGAGTTCAAGACCAGCCTGGGAAACATGATGAAAGCCTGTCTCTACCAAAAAAGTACAAAAATTAGCTGGGTGTGGTTGTGTGTGCCTGTAGTCCCAGCTGCTTGGGAGGTTGAGGTGGGAGAATAGCGTAAGCCCAGGAGGCGGAGGTTGCAGTGAGCCGAGGTCGCACCACTACAGTCCAGCCTGGGTGACAGAATGAGACCCTGTCTCAAAAGAAAAAAAAAAGAAAGAAAGAAGAAAAGAAAAATACATGTCATAAATGCAAAGCGTATGGTATATTTGAAGATGAAGGTGCTGTAGGAAAAAGACAAAGTGGAACAGGTAATGAACCGAGAGTTGTGGGGATCAGAGTGGCATTTTTAAATAGGACAGCTTGGGTTGGCCTCACTGACAGGGTTTTATTTGCACAAAGATACAAAGGAGCTGGGGGAGTGAGCTACTCAGAGGTATCTGAGGGAAAAGCATTCCGGGAAGAGAGAACAGCCAATGCAAAGGTCCTGAGGCTGGAGCTTCCTGGCAGGTTTCACAAACAGCAGAGGCCAGTGTGACTGGAGCAGAGCAAAGAGAGGAATGGAGGCTTTGAGGGAGTCCAACATGTAGATTCTCATCAGGCTCAGCAAAGCCTTGGCTTTTCCTTGAGTGAAATGGGGAGCTGCTGGAAGGTTCTGAGCAGAGGGCTGACATTCTCCAAGTTACGGCCTTGGTGGGACTTCTCTGGCTGCTCTCTGGAGAATGGACCGAAGGGACTGATGCAGGGAGACCAGTGTGGTGGCTGTTGGAAGAACCCAGGGAAGATATGATGGTGGCCAGACCAAGTGGCAGGGAGAAGGTAGTAGGAAGTGGTTGGATTCTGACATATTTCAAAAGCAGAGCCACTAGATTTGCTGCAGGATGGGATGTGGGTACGTAAGCATGAGCAGAGTCTAGGAGCTCCAGGTACAAAGCCTCTGGGTAAGACATGATTTGAAGTAAAAGTTCCTGGGCTTAAAAATAGTTTGGGGCTGGCCAGGCATGGTGGCTCATGCCTGTAATCCCAGCACTTTGGGAGGCCAAGACAGGTGGATCACCTGAGGTCGGGAGTTCAAAACCAGCCTGACCAGCATGGAGAAACCCCATCTCTACTAAAAATACAAAATTAGCCGGACGTGGTGGTGCATGCCTATAATCCCAGCCACTCGGAAGGCTGAGGCAGAAGAATGGCTTGAACCTGGGAGGCGGAGATTGCAGTGAGCCGAGATGGCACCATTGCACTCCAGCCTGGGCAACAAGAGTGAAACGCCATCTCAAAAAAAAAAAATAAATAAATAGTTTGGGGCCAGGTGCAGTGGCTCACCCTTATAATCCTAGCACTTTGGGAGGTCAAGACGGGCGGATCACCTGAGGTCAGGAGTTCAAGACCAGCCCTACCAACGTGGTGAAACTCCATCTGTACTAAAAATAGAAAATTAGCCAGGCATGGTGGTGCATGCCTGTAATCCCAGCTCCTTCAGAGGCTGAGGGAGGAGAATCACTTGAACCCGGGAGGTGAAGGTTGCAGTGAACCGAGATCATGCCATTGCTTACTCCAGCCTAGGCAACAAGAGTGAAACTCCATCTCAAAAAAAAAAAAAAAAAATAGTTTGGTGTGTATATGTAAAAATAGTTAAGCCATTAAAATTTCCAGAAGATAATTTAGGCAACTATTAACCAATACGGAAATAGAAAAGGACCTTCTAAACATGAAAACAATTGATAGCTCCTAAGAAAAAGATGAACACATTTAACTACACAAAAATAAAAGTCACCTGTACATTAAAAATAAAGGTCATAGGCCAGGTGCCATGGTTCATGCCTGTAATCCCAGCACTTTGGGACGCTGAGGCGGGAGGATCACTTGAGTCCAGGAGTTCGAGACCAGCCTGGGCAACATAGCAAAACCCCATATCTACAAAAAATGTAAAAATTAGCCAGGCATGGTGGCACACACCTGTAGTCCCAAGCTACTCCGGAGGCTGAGGTGAGAGGATCGTTCAAGGAGGTCAAGACTGCAGTGAACCATGATCTTACCACTGCACTCCAGCCTGGGTGACAGAGTGAGACCCTGTCTCAAGAAAAAAATTAAAAATGAAAAATAAGGCTGGGTGCGGTAGCTCACGCCTATAATCCCAGCATTTTGGGAGGCCAAGGCGGGTGGATCACCTGAGGTCAGGAATTCAAGACCAGCCTGGCCAACATGCTGAAACCCATCTCTGTTAAAAATACAAAAATTAGTGGGGCATGGTGGCGGGTGCCTATAGTCCCAGCTACTCAGGAGGCTGAAGCAGGAGAATTGCTTGAACGTGGGAGGTAAAGGTTGCAGTGAGCCAAGATAGTATCACTGCACTCCAGCCTGGGGAACAGAGCAAGACTCCTTCTCAAACAAAAAAAAAAAAAAAAGAAAGAAAAAGATTATAAATTATGTCATCCCCTCTTATTGCCCCAAGTAATGAAACCATGATCATAGATGTGGCTAGACGTACTGCGTGCATTCTGTGTGTCAAGAATTGTTTCAAGGCTTTACATGTACTTATTCATTTGATCCTTATAATTTCTCACTTTGAACATGGGGAAACCGAGGCACAGAGGTTGTACAGCTGCTCAGGGAAGGAGCAGGGGTATGAATTCCAGCTGTCTGGCTGCAGAGCTGGCATCTTGTGCTGGCTCCATTCTACTGAGCTGGAATGGAATAGGCTCCCATGCTCTGTCGCCTGGAGCCATTGGGGAGCATTGCTATGTGGTGCGTGAGTCAGTAATAGGGAAACAGGTGAGGTCTATTTTTAAAATAGACCCCAGGGTTTGTTCCTAGATCAGCACATTTTAAGGCCTAAGATGCCCCTCCCTCCATCCTAAGCTCTAACGTTAGATCTGAGTAGAACTTTGTTCTGTTCAAAGCACTGCCAGCCCTGTGATCCCATATCCACCCAGCCACCCTGCGTGGTCAGGACAGAGGAGGAAGCTGAGGCCCAGAGATCCATGTGACTGGCCTGTAATCACCCACATGGCCCCATGGTTTCCATCATCCAGCAGGTGCTGAGTGAGTACCAACGTCTGTGATGCCTGGATGTGGAGCCGGAGGGCCTGACCTGGTTTCTCATCCCTACTCTGCCACTGGCCAGCTGGGTGACCTCGGGAAAGCCATCAAACCTCTCTGAGCCTTGACATCTTTATATGGGAAGTAGCAAGAACGATACTTTTGTCATGGAATTGTGAGGATTCAATGAATTAAGGGACGTTAAAGTGCTTTGGAATAATATTTAATAATAGCCAGCTCTTCTTTGCAACAGTTTACAATTATTCAGCACCTTCCTTGATACTCTCGTTTAATCCTTGCAACCCCCTTAGGAGGTAGGTATTGTTTGTTATACCCATTGGGTAGGTGAAAAAAGTAAGATGCAGAGGTTAAGTAACTTGTTCAAGGACACACAGCTGAATCAACACAGTGGTTGATCCTGGCTTCAGACTCACAAAGCAGCTGATTTGTGACCAGAATTAGCAGCAGTGCCAGAATTCAGACCCAGAACTCTGCACACTGGTCCCTCTTCCCTCATCATGAATTTCGCATTTGAGGGCAGGGCAGCAGGCAGTGGCCAACAGCCATAAAATCGTCCAAACAACAGCCCAGGATTTTCTGTAGCCTTTGCCTACGGAGGTCCTCACCCGACCTTGGTTCAGCAAGTGCCCCTCCTGAGAGTCAAGCTTGTTGGAGGCTCTGGCCACCAGGCACTCATTCACCTTCTATTCCAAGAGGCAGACTGGGGAAGTACCTGGAAGAAACACAGCCTGAGGGTAACAAGTGGAGACTCTGTAGCCGGCCTGGGTTCAAACCCCACTTCTGCCATTTATTAGCTGTGTTGATGTCATTTAACCTCGTGTGTGTGTGTGTGTGTGTGTGTGTGTGTGTGTGTATACCAGAGTCTCGCTTTGTCACCCAGACTGGAATGCAGTGGCACAAACACGGCTCACTGCAGCCTCTACCTCCTGGGCTCAATCAATCCTCATGCCTCAGCCTCCCGAGTAGCTGGGATCACAAGCCTATACCACCATGCCTGGCTAACTTATTTATTTTTCATAGATATGGGTTTCTGCCATGTTACCCAGGCCAGTCTCAAACTTCTGGGCTCAGGGAATCCTCCTGCCTCAGCCTCCCAGAGGACTGGGATTATGAGCTTGAGCCACCGTGTCCCACTCAACTCATTTAACCTTTTTTATGCCAGTTTCCTCATCTGAAAAACAGGCATCGTATGGGATTGTACCAAATGAAATTGCTATTTCTGTAGGTCAGAAACAGTTAAATATTGACAGTTTCATAAGGTATCAGCCTAATCACTTACCTAGTAGGGTTGGTAGGAGGATTCATTGGATCAAAAACTATAAAGTGCCCAGAACAAGGCCTGGCACCCAGTAAATCTACACTGAATGTATATTTAGTAAGTGTTTATTAAGCATCTACTGTATATCACCTTCATATAAGTACTCCAGAGGCAACATTCTAAAGCAAGGGCTTGTAGCTTGAGGTCTAAAGACCCCTAGAACTTCCAAGGGCCTGTGAATACCCAAAATTATATGTGAAATATGGGAGTAAGCACACACAGGAACACTTTTCCAAGGAGCAGATTCATAATTTTCATCAAATTCTCAAAGACATTCAAGACACGTAGTAATGCTATAATGTGTTCAGTAAGCACTTATTGGGCACCCACTGTGTGCCAGGCCCTGGGATTCAGCATGAACAAGACAGACACAGACTCGGTCTTCCTGGGGAAGAGGGTAAACTAAGCCCTCACGGGCAGCAGAGTGTTCCAGAAAGGAGTGGCAGAGGGCTGTGGGCATGCGTATCTGGGAACCCTGGTACAAGGTAGAAAAGCCAGAACAGACATCAAGGTCATAAGAGTGGGTGTGGACTCAGGACTGTGGGAGCCTGAGGAGAGGGTACAAGTCTCCCCGGAGCAATTCAGGCGGTCTTCACAGAGGGGATGGCATTTGATCTGGTCACAAAAAGAAAGAGGAGAGGGTACTCCAGGTAGAGAGCACAACACGAACAAAAGCATGGAGGCAGGAAATAATGAAGTGTGTCTGAAACCCCTGGGTCAGTAAGTCCTGTGAGCTGGCATCTAGGGAGCAGGGAGCTGAAAGTGAGACCAATCCATGGAGAGCTGGGAATGCCAGGCAGAGGCATGCACTTTTGTCCTGCAAGCAGCAGAGGCCCTCCTGACCAGTGCTGCTGGCCACAGCATGGCAATGGCATCCAGTTGCTTGGCAGTGGAGGTGACCAAGGAGGGTGTGGCTGCTGTGCTTCCCCTTACCTCCCAGAGTCAACCCATTCCTGTCCTCCATCCCCATCAGAAAGGGCCTCCCCCAGTCCTATTGGGAGGGAGGCTGAAAGCCAGTTGTCAAGAACCACAGGGCATGTATTGAGTCTGAGCAAGCAAGAGAGCATCCCCAGGGAGCTGATGCCCTGGCTCTGAGAAGGCTGATGGGGAAGGAGGTGGTCATGGCGGAATACTCCAGAAGGAGGCATGGACCAGATTCTGGTGTATGTCATCCAGGAGGCAGTGAACATGGTGATTAGGAGTACTGGCCCCAGGCTCAAGTCTGACAGACCCGGGTTCAAATCCTGGCTGTGCCATTTGCTAGCTGTGTGGCCTTGGCCAGATGACTTAGCCTCTCTGAGCCACAGTTTCCTTATGTGTGAAATGGGAATAATTGTCCTTTCTTCTAAGAGTTTTTGAGTGGAGGAAATAAGGCATATAAAGAGCCTGGCATGGCATTGGGCACAAAGGGCTCAGTAAGTGACAGCTGCTATTATGATTCTGTCTGTGTCATTTGGATTCTGCTCAGCCCTACAGACACTGAGTGTCTGCTGTGTGCAGAGCTTTATGTAGTTTGCCAGGGGAGGGAGAAATCAGAAAAAAAAAAAAGGGGGGGGGCCATTTTCTCCTCCCAAGCACTCAACAGTCTTGGGTGGTGGTTCTTAACCTCTTTGGGGGCCTCAGACTCCTGGGAGACTCTGCTGAAAGTTTTGGAGCCTATGGCCAGAAAAACAGATACATGTATAAAATTATTAAAAGTCCAGAGGTCAGGCCAGGCACAGTGGCTCATGCCTGTAATCCCAGCACTTTGGGAGGCTGAGGCTGGTGGATCACTTGAGGTCAGGAGTTGGAGACCAGCCTGGACAACATGGCAAAACCTATTAAAACTCTATTAAAAATACAAAAAATAAGCTGGGTGTTGTGGCACATGGGTGTAATCCCAACTACTTGGGAGGTTAAGGTGGGAGGATGAGGATCGCTTGAATCCGGCAGGCGGAGGTTGCAGTGAGCTGAGATCGTGCCACTGCACTCCAGCCTGAGTGACAGAGAAAAAAAAATTTTTTAATTAAAAAAAATTCAGAGGTCTATACTCAAGGATGGATTTTTTGAGAACTTTTGTTTTTGACAATATTTATTTCCATAACTTTTGGACTTTTGAAGTAGCATGAATTACTTTTTGAATAGAAAAGGACAATCATAATAAAGGAATCCCATCTCAGGAAGTTACCAGACCTCCTGCTGCCCATACTTAGGACTGCTAAGTAGCTCACAGACCCAAATTAAGAAACCCTGACCTCAAGAGCTAAACAAATACCCACACAAATAATCCCAATAGCAGCGGTTGGCAAATTTTTCGTAAGGGGACAGATAGTAAGTATTTTAGACCTTATCAGTCTCCCTTGTAACTACCCAACTCTGCTGTCATAGCTTAATAACAGCCATAGGCAAAGGAATGAGCATGATTGTGTTCCAATAAAACTTTATTTACAAAATAGGCTGTAAGCCAATTCGCCAACCCCTGTGTTACACACTCTAACGCCTAGATTCCTGGAATGCCTAAAATAGAGGCTGAGAGTGTCAACTCATATGTCCAAGGTCACACAGCTGAGCAGGGTTGATGGCCTCACGCACCAACCAGCCAAGCCTTATAGTGACCCAAGGATTTCAACTCCCAACTCCTAGAGCTCCTACCTCCAAAGTTGCAGCTCCTGGAGCGGCAGGAGAATGTGAGCAGGATGCTGGGGAAGCCAGAGGAGAGTTTGGGCTCTGGACCGGGAGGTCTGGGTGTTGGAAGACCAGCTGTCTGTCTGGGAGGGGGAAGATGGATGGATCATCTTTCCCTTCTTTCAAAGCATCTTGCTGACTCAGTGCTGGCTATTCAGAATTGGGTCTTTGACATCCAGGTTACCTTCTTCTCTTAGTGCATAAAAAAATAAGTGTGGGACAGAAGAGAGGGAGAGCAAATAATAACAAAAATAATAAAATTAAAATATGCATCAGATCAGGAATCATATGCCCCATGTCTAGCCTCGTGCTGATTACCAGAAACTCAGGGATCCGGAAGGGGTTAAGACTTGGCTAGTGGGGGACCTGGGAGGTGGCCGAGCAGCCTGTGCATACTCAGTCCCTGGTAAATGGAGCAGCCCCAGGCTCTGAGGGCCCATTTGGGAGGGTGGGGCAGCTAGAAAGGGACCCTGGGGGAAGAGGAGGCTTGAATTAGGCCTGGAGTTAGGCCTGGAGAGACAAGGAGGAGCTCTCCGTAGCAGAACTCCAAGGACAACATGGCCTATTGCCTGATCTTTCTGTATTTTAGTTCCAATTTGCTCCCTTCCTTTTTGCCCCCCTCTTCCTTTACTTTGCACCCCTTGATTCTCTATCACCTATCTTTCCATTTATCCTTCTGTGCCCACGCCCGTAACAGACATTGCTTATCAGTTCTGCCAGCCTCGCTGCTCCAGAAAACCACTGCTGATCAATGAGAGTTGGAACAAGAACTAAGACCTATCTGCCACCCCTGCTGGTCTCTGTTCCCCTCACCTCCTACTCAGTTCACGCCCATCTGCTCAGTAAGACCCAGAGGGGTCAAGTGACCTGCAGGGAGTTGCCCAGTTCTTATGGGGGCCACATGGGAGTGGATTTCCCTCCACGGAGGGACTGGCTCCCGCTTTTCCTTTTGTGTGCATCTTGAGTCAGTCCATATGACAGAGCCTGGTCTTGTCCCCCAGTGACCCCAGGCATGAAGATCTACATCGACCCTTTCACCTACGAGGACCCCAATGAGGCAGTGCGGGAATTTGCCAAGGAAATTGATATCTCCTGTGTCAAAATTGAGCAGGTGATCGGAGCAGGTAGGTGGCTGGTACCTTCACATGTACTATGGCCTTAACCATGGGTGGCGAGACCACCCCAATGTGTACTCTTGGGGCAGAAGGTAGGATGTGAGACAGGGGCCTCAAAGGACCCCTCCCAAGGCCTGAAGGTTCAGAATGACCAGGAAAGAAGGGCCCTCAAAGGTCATCCAGTAAAATCACCCCACTGACAAAAGAGGCAACTGAGGCACAGGGCTGGGAGGTGGCTGGGACTTTTCTGGACCCCTGACATTCTTGAAGGGGTTTGGTGTCTGCAAGGATGAGTGGGCCATTGAGAAGAAAATGTACATGCAGGCCCTGTGAGTGGATGTGACAGGGAACAGGGAGGTGGCCCTTCCACCTGGCAAGTGACATCCTGCCTGTCTTGGTGTTTCTGTCTCAGGGGAGTTTGGAGAGGTCTGCAGTGGCCACCTGAAGCTGCCAGGCAAGAGAGAGATCTTTGTGGCCATCAAGACGCTCAAGTCAGGCTACACGGAGAAGCAGCGCCGGGACTTCCTGAGCGAAGCCTCCATCATGGGCCAGTTCGACCATCCCAACGTCATCCACCTGGAGGGTGTCGTGACCAAGAGCACACCTGTGATGATCATCACCGAGTTCATGGAGAATGGCTCCCTGGACTCCTTTCTCCGGGTAGGGGAAGCCAAGAGGGCCAGGGGCCCATGAATGGGGCAGGAAAAGGAATGATGGACACAGCTTCAGACTCTCAGAGCCTGAAACGGTCTTGGAAAAGCTCTAGGTCAGGAATGGCTTGTAGGCTGTCACTTTCCATTCCCTTACCCATGGCAGGCACTGCTAATCAATCCCAGCACTCTCATCCACTAAGCCCAGAAGCAGCCCCAGAATTCTTCTCAGTATGGTTCCCCAGGAAGCCACAATCAGTTGATCAGAGTTGGCACACATCTCAAATCTGTTTCCATTCCTGCTCTTAGCCAGCCTTCTCATTGTGCACCAGAGAAAACGGGCTCAAAGAGAGGTTGGATTTGCCCAGAGTCACCCAGACGGTCAAGATGAGGCCTGGACTGGAATCAAGTGTCTTGATCTCTCATCCAGGGTTTTCACCAGATTTTGGAGTTCTCCAAAGCTCTATAGGCTGGTGGGAGGAGTTCAAGGCCAACAGAGGAAAATGTCAAGGTCTCCCAGGAGACCACAGTCAAACAACCAGACAAAGCGCCAGACTGGGCATCAGAAGCAGGCCATTGGATCAGCTGCTATTCAGTAAATATTTGTGAAGCACCTAACATGTGCCAGGCACCTTCCATGTACCTTCTTGTTTAAGCCAGAATAGCCCTGGGAGATGGGTGTGATTTAGGCCCATTTAACAC
The DNA here is from genome assembly GCF_000951035.1 of Colobus angolensis palliatus. Taxonomy (NCBI): domain Eukaryota; kingdom Metazoa; phylum Chordata; class Mammalia; order Primates; family Cercopithecidae; genus Colobus; species Colobus angolensis. The sequence continues at coordinate 635,273 of NW_012115600.1, forward strand.
ACAGAAGAGGAAACTGAAACTCAGAGATGTTAGGTTACATGTCCAAGGCTGCACAGCCAAGAAGGAACAAAGCCAGAGTCAAACCAAGTGTGTCTGCTTCAAAGCCTGTGTTCTCACTACCACCCTGAAGTTGGCCTCTGATGGGCCTCTCTGGGGTCCCGAAGCATCTGAGTCCTTCCCCAGGGAGCCTAGAGCCAGGCTGGCAGGGCCTGCTCTGGTTTCCCATTGTGAGGATGATGCAGAGCCTGATGCCTGTTCTGTTCACTCTGTGTTTGCTCCACTTCTCCCACAGCAAAACGATGGGCAGTTCACAGTCATCCAGCTGGTGGGCATGCTTCGGGGCATCGCAGCCGGCATGAAGTACCTGGCAGACATGAACTATGTGCACCGTGACCTGGCTGCCCGCAACATCCTCGTCAACAGCAACCTGGTCTGCAAGGTGTCGGACTTTGGGCTCTCACGCTTTCTGGAGGACGATACCTCAGACCCCACCTACACCAGCGCCCTGGTAAGATGGAGGCAGGGAACACCGGAGTCCCAGAGCCAGAGAAGAGGGCCTGAGTGTCCGTCTCTCTCCCTGCAAGACAATTTCACTAACGCCCAGTTGGGCCAAGCACTGTCCTGGGCCCTGGAGACAGGGAGACAGGAACCACACCTCCTGCCCTCTTGCAACTCCCACACTGATGGGGAACAAATGTGCAGAGCCATGTGGAGTGACAGGGCTGTAAGCCAGGACAGTCAGCCTTGGAGGCAGAGGAAGGCTTGCTTGAGAGGTTGATATCTGAGCTGAGAGCGGAAGGGCCCAGAAATGTTTGTCAGATGCCATGTTCTCATGGCAAAGTCCTGTGACTGGAATACAGGCTATAGGGGCAGTGGTAGTGAGCAGTGGTGCTGGAGAGGTAGACAGGGCTGGACCTTGGAGCTCCTGGAATGCCCGGTTCAGGCCTCTCTCCTGAAAGCAGCAGGGGTTGTTGAAGGTTTTAAACTGGAAGGACAAAGAGCCCAGAGACGGGTGCAAGTAGGCAAGTCACTTCAGTACTGTGCTGTGTGAGACATGCCTCCTTGATGGGGAGGCATAAGTCACAGCTGTGGGCTTGAAGGCAGCTGACAATTCTTTGGGAGCTCAGAAAGGCTTTTGGAGGGACTTGAGGGTGAGAAGGAGGTTTCCAGATGGCAGAGTGGTAAAAGGCACTTCATGCAGAGGGTGCAGCAGGTGCACATGCCCAGTGGTCTGAAGCTGCATGGTGAGTTTGGGGCACAACGAGGTGCCTCATGAGATTGGGGTATCACAGGGCACAGAGTGGGAGGATTAAGAGAAGAGGTCAGACAGGCCAGCCTCCCACTCAGGAACCCTCCTCATTCTGTCTCCCAGGGCGGAAAGATCCCCATCCGCTGGACAGCCCCGGAAGCCATCCAGTACCGGAAGTTCACCTCGGCCAGTGATGTGTGGAGCTATGGCATCGTCATGTGGGAGGTGATGTCCTATGGGGAGCGGCCCTACTGGGACATGACCAACCAGGATGTAAGTCTCCAAGGGGATGGGCAAGACCTCTCCGGTCCACCAGATGGGAGAGGGAAGATCGGGGCTCCTGGCCTTGAGCCAGTCTCCCAGAGTGTGGGACGTAGGCTTCTGAGATCATGGGCCTGGCTCCCAGGGCAGCTGCCAGCCCGATGGTGGCTGATTCGAATGTCTGCACAGGACCCTGGACTCTCCAGGGGGTAGGGAGTAGGAAAGGCCACTCATCCACACATCAGCGTGTCTTCAGGATGCATGCACCCGTGGCCAGCCCCAAATGAGACCACATCTGCCCTTCAGGTGTTTACCACCTAACTGAGGGACAAGACGATTATTCAGGGAACCAGATGTTGTGATCAGGAGCTTTTAAGATCAGGTGCTAAAGCGGAGTAGCCCTGGAGGCACTGAGGCACCGGCAGCATGGGCAAGATCAGACAGGAGGTGATCGCAGGATAAGTGGGGTTCGAACGGTCGCAGGACGTGGAGACTTGAGAGCTTCCAGTGGGAAAGAACAGCGTGTGCAAAGGCTGAGGTGGGCCAATGCGGGGTTGAACCCAAACCAGAGGGTTTCCATTAGCAAAAATGCAGACAGGAAGGACTCGAAGAAACTTCTTACACGAGAAGGGTGACCCACAGTCGAGCTGTGGAAGGTAAATCTGGCTGTGGTGGCAGGACAGGCTGAGAGGGGTGTTTGGGCACATTTCCTTGACAGAGAAGCAGGTGGAGATGGTGGGAGGGGGCCCCAGCCAGGCTTGAGGCCATGGTGTGGGCCTGATGAGGGGAAGGTATCTCATACCTAGAGCTGTAAATGGCACTAAAATCAAGCATGTGGCCACATGGGGTCAAGCAAGGAGGCAGAGAGGGGAGGCCTGGGGCCATCCAAGCCAAGAGGGGGCTCATAGATGGGAAAGAGGGAGGAGCTGGTGGAACCAGGCACAGGAGGGTCATCTTGGTGGACCCTGGGGAGAAGCTATCTCGGGGCTCTGGATTTCCCAAGATTGGCAGAGGGTGGGGCAGGAACCCAGCTGCCATATCAGATTAAGGGTCTAGATGGTAGAAACCCAGGTCATCCTATCCCTGGGGCTGCCTCCAGGAGGTGAAAGTGGTTGGTTGCCACAGCAACTAAGTAGGTCAGACATGCAATGTACTGGGGGCAAGATGGGCCTGGCAGAGGGTAGATGCCCTCAGCTCATCCACCCAACCCCTCTCCACTCCTGCATTGTCCTAGGTAATCAATGCCATTGAGCAGGACTATCGGCTGCCGCCGCCCATGGACTGCCCAAGCGCCCTGCACCAACTCATGCTGGACTGTTGGCAGAAGGACCGCAACCACCGGCCCAAGTTCGGCCAAATTGTCAACACGCTAGACAAGATGATCCGCAATCCCAACAGCCTCAAAGCCATGGCGCCCCTCTCCTCTGGGTAAGACCCCGTCCTGGCCCTGCCCCAGCCAGGCTCTGCCCTTCTTCCCCTCTCCCATCGCTTCTGCCGCCACTTCAGGCAGATGCTCTTCCTTACTGCAGCTTGGGATGGGAAAGAACAGGACTAGTGTTTGTTGGGTACCTGCCCTGCCTTAGGGGTGCAGGAGAGCAGAGGACACAGACTGCCCAGAGGAAGAAAAGGACACATACCCTGTGGGTGGCAGAGGAGGCATCTTTTAAAGCATGGTCAGAGAGACCAGGAAGAAAAATTACCAAAGGAAGGCCGGGCGAGGTGGCTCACGCCTGCAATCCCAGCACTTTGGGAGGCTGAAGTGGGCGGATCACCTGAGGACAGAAGTTCAAGACCAGCCTGGCCAACATAGTGAAACCCCTTCTCTACTAAAAAATACAAAAATTGACCTGGCATGGTGGCTCACACCTGTAATCCCAGTACTTTGGGAGGCCGAGGCGGGTGGATCACGGGGTCAGGAGATCGAGACCATCCCAGCTAACACTGTGAAACCTCATCTCTACTAAAAATACAAAAAAATTAGCC
>NW_012115600.1:639032-654944 GCF_000951035.1 Colobus angolensis palliatus
CGCTTGAACCCAGGAGGCAGAGGTTGCCGTGAGCTGAGATCGTGCCATTGCACTCCAGCCTGAGCAGCAAGAGCGAAACTCCATCTAAAAAAAAAAAAAAAATTACCAAAGGATCCAGAATCTTAGTTGGTGAATAGATATTCCTGTCACTAAGTTTCCTTCCTAGCTACCCTCACACTCAAACCTGGACCCTCCAACTTCCATTTATATCCTCCTCACACACATGCTCACACAGCTCCAGTCCTACCTTCGCAGATGAACACACAATTAGGCACAAACACTCATGCCTATTCATACACAGTCTCAGGCTCTCACACCTACACACATCCATAGGCACCTGCACACACACACACCCATTCAGAAGTTTGTACTCACCATACAGCCATCTGTGCCCCTACACTGAGTCAGTGTCCCCATGCCCGAGAGACAGGCTCAGCCTGAGGGGTGTTCACTCGGGGACCTGGTGCCTCGCTTCTCCTCAAGGCTCGAGCCTCCCAGGGCAGGCTCTGTGGGGCAGCAGCTGTCCCCTGCCCTCCTTTGGTGGCTGTCACAGGTCACACTGCTGCGCCTGCACACACTTACTCCTCAGGACCCACAACCCCACAGGGTTTCAGAGGGGCGTCTGGCCAGGTATCCTTAGGATCTGGGGCTGGCTGTAGCCAGAGAGCACGTTCTTATGAGCAGGAGACCATCATGCTTCCCTCTGCCTGTCTCTCCTCACCATGACCCTATGTCAGCCACCCCTAACTCTCCAGATCAAATCCCTCTGAGCTTTAAACCTCATGAGAGCCATTTCATTCCTTGCCAGCCAAGAAGTCATTCCCATTAGCACCACCAGCCTTAGCTGGGCTTTGGAAATACAATCTCTGGACAGTCCAGAAGGTGAGCTTTCAATAGCACAAACCAGAGTGGGGAAGGATGGAGAATGGCACTGGGAGAGGAAACTGAACAACCAGCATAGTTAGTCTAGCTGAAATCCCTCCTGCTGAAAATAAGCATGGAGCTGCATCTTCCCCTCCTCACTCCCGAGGTCCAGCCTCTCGGCCATCCCTGCAGTGCCTTCCCTAGACTTCCCAGTTGGCCCCAGCTTTGAGTTCTGCACACACACTTGCTCTCACATGCTCACATATATATGCATGCATGTTTCCACAGGTTCAAACCCATGCCCGCACTCATGCAGAAATACTCACGTACATACCCCTTCACCTGTGTTCACGTTCATGTAAATGGATGCACACGTGCACATTCATGCATACGCAGCCTACAGGCGTATCCCTGCACGCTCCCTGCAAACAGGTGCCCTGACCATCTCTGTCACCCACCCCCAACCCCAGCATCAACCTGCCGCTGCTGGACCGCACGATCCCCGACTACACCAGCTTTAACACGGTGGACGAGTGGCTGGAGGCCATCAAGATGGGGCAGTACAAGGAGAGCTTCGCCAATGCTGGCTTCACCTCCTTTGATGTCGTGTCTCAGATGATGATGGAGTAAGTGCCCAGCCACCTCTGCTCATCACCTTATCACCCCCTCTCCACCGGCCCCACCAGCCAAGTGGGGTGATCTGGAGGGTGAGAAATAGATCATGTCCCAATAGGGAAGCAGGGACCAAGGGGCAAGATGGCCAACTTCCGAGTCATCTGTGGACTGATACCCAGGTCTGCCTGCCACCTACAAGCTCTGTGACCTTGGTCAAATCATAGCACCTCCCTCAGCCTCCGTTTTCTCACCTACAAACTGGGGATTGGTAGGAAGGTTGAGGGAGATATAAAGGAAGTGGGTGCTTATAAAATGCAAGCTGGCAGCCGGGCACAGTTGCTCACACCTGTAATCCTAGCACTTTGGGAGTCCGAGGCGGGCAGATCACAAGGTCAGGAGTTCAAGACCAGCCTGACCAACATGGTGAAACCCCATCTCTACTAAAATGCAAAAAATTAGCCAGGCGTGGTGGCATGTGCCTGTAATGCCAGCTGCTCAGGAGGCTGAAGCAGGGAAATGGCTTGAACCGGGGAGATGGGGGTTGCAGTGAGCTGAGATCATGCCACTGCACTGCAGCCTAGGCAACAGAGTGAGACTCCGTCTCAAAAAAGAAAAAGAAAGAAAATGTAAGCTGGCTTCCCCTTCCCCATAGCAGGGGAGAGAAGGCCCCCTAGGAACCCTGATTCCTACTCAAGTGCTCTTCCACCTCACACCATAGTCACTCCCTCCAGCTGTGGCTGCCTGCCCACTCCACACTCCACACTCCCCAGTACTCCTTGCTTTGCCGTCTTCCTCCCAGGGAAGCCCAGGCAGCTCTCTACCAGGCACAGGGCTCCTTCACCTGCACATTTCCCTAACACACGTGCTTCTCTCCCAAAGGGACATTCTCCGGGTTGGGGTCACTTTGGCTGGCCACCAGAAAAAAATCCTGAACAGTATCCAGGTGATGCGGGCGCAGATGAACCAGATTCAGTCTGTGGAGGTTTGACATTCACCTGCCTCGGCTCACCTCTTCCTCCAAGCCCCGCCCCCTCTGCCCCACGTGCACCGGCCCTCCTGGTGCTTCATCCACTGCAGGGCCAGCCACCCGCCAGGAGGCCACGGGCCACGGGAAGAACCAAGCGGCACCAGCCACAAGACATCACCAAGAAAACATGCAACTCAAGCGACGGAAATAAAAAGGGAATGGGAAACAAGAAAACAGATCCTGGGAGGGGGCGGGAAATACAAGGAGTATTTTTTAAAGAGGATTCTCATAAGGAAAGCAATGACCGTTCTTGCGGGGGGATAAAAAAGGGCTTGGGAGATTCATGCGATGTGTCCAATCGGACACCAAAAGCAGTTTCTCTCCAACTCCCTCTGGGAAGGTGACCTGGCCAGAGCCAAGAAACACTTTCAGAAAAACAAATGTGAAGGGGAGAGACGGGGGCCGCCCTTGGCTCCTGTCCCTGCTGCTCCTCTAGGCCTCAGTCAACAACCAAGTGTCTGGAGGACAGGACAGATGGACAGGCAGCCACCCCAGGAACCCCTCTGGGAAAATCTATTCCCGCCACCACTGGGCAAACAGAAGAATTTTTCTGTCTTTGGCGAATATTTTAGAAACTCCAATGAAAGACACTGTTTCTCCTGTCGGCTCATGGGGCTGAAAGGGGCTTTTGTCCTTCTGGGTCAGGGAGAATGCGGGGACGCCAGAAAGGTCAGCCTTCCTGAGGATGGCGGCCCCCGGGTCTGCAGCTCCAGGTACTATCACGCGCACAGCCCGGCGGCCCGACCCGCCTGGTGCCCACTCCCACCAGCCCCCGCCTCAAGGACTGATACTGCAGTGACTGCCGTCAGCTCCAACTGCCGCTGAGAAGGGTTGATCCTGCATCTGGGTTTGTTTACATCAATTTGTGGACTCGGGGGTATTTTGGTCAGGGTGGTTTTGGTTTAGGGGATTTGTTTGTTGGGTTTTTTTTTTTTTTAATGACAATGAAGTGACACTTTGACATTTCCTACCTTTTGAGGACTTGATCCTTCTCCAGGAAGAAGGTGCTTTCTGCTTACTGACTTAGGCAATACACCAAGGGCAAGATTTTATATGCACATTTCTGGATTTTTTATACCGTTTTCATTGACACTCTTCCCTCCTCCTACCTGCCACCAGGCCTCACCAAAGCCAACTGCCACAGGGCCATCTGGGCCATTCAGAGACTGGAGTGAGATTTGGGTGAGGAGGGGGAGGCGCCAAGGTGGAGGAGCCTTCCACTCCAGGACTGTTGATGGAAGTGACAGATGGAGGAGGAAGTGGGCTCTGAGGCTGCAGGACTGGAAGTCCTTGCCCACTTCCCACTCTCCTGCCCCAATTGATCTAGTACTTCCCAGGCAAATAGGCCCCTTTGAGGCTCCTGAGTGCCCTCAGACGGCCAAAACCCAGTTTTGCCTCTGGGAGCCTAAACCAGGCTGCATCGGAGGCCAGGACCCGGATCATTCACTGTGATACCCTGCCCTCCAGAGGGTGCGCTCAGAGACGCGGGCAAGCATGCTCCTTCCCTTCCCCGGAGAGAAAGTGTGTGATTTCTCTCCCACTTCCTTCCCCCCACCAGACCTTTGCTGGGCCTAAAGGTCTTGGCCATGGGGAAGCCCTCAGCCAGGGATCTGGCCACAGACTCCCTCCTGTGAGCCAACGCAGACACCCAAGCAGAGCAATCAGTTAGTGCATTGAATGGAAATAAACACTTTAGTTATAACATGACCCCTGTTCTCTGTAAGTTCTGAGGGAGACCCTGGCACCCTTGGGAGACATGTGACCCAGGTTGCTCTTCTAAGCCCTTCCTCCCTCAGGCTTCCAGAAAGCCCAGGGCAGAGAAAACATACGGAGAATGACAGCTCCACGTGGCCTTTCTGGCCCTGGCTCGTCAAAAGCACAGGCAACAAAGGAAGTGAGTTGGAAGTGGCTCAGAACTCTTCGATGCCCTGGGTATCAGGGTGAGCCCCTGCAGGTACATAAGGAGCAAAGAATTGACGAGGGTGTACTTGGAAGAGGGTCAGGTGTCAGGTGAACTGTGACAGTGGGAATATGAGGGTCTTAGAGTGCTCATGGACCCCCAGGCAGAGCCATGGGTGTGATCACCTTATCCAGGCCAACTCTGGTTTTCTCTGTGCAAATGAGCTCCTGCTCACATTAAAATCAGAATTCTCCACATGGCAGGAGGAGGCAGGGAGATGATGTGCCATGGATATCAGGTCTGGCTGAGAAAGGGGAGCCAGGGAGACTACCTCTCAGGACCTTTCCCAGATCCGAGGAGATGGCCAGTGAGAAAGATTTGGGCCACAGGCAGCCAGCTATAAGCGCCATGGTCAGAGTGAACATCCAGCACAACCCAGCCCGTCGTCTGTCACTCACCTGTTCCGGGAGCCTGAGCTGCAAAGGGAAGGAAGGGATTAGAGGAGTGGGCCCCCCATGGGGACAGCAGGCCGAGCCACAGGGATAGCATTGGCAGGTTTCCCACAAACTGGCCGGCAGTGGCCCACTGGCCTTCACTTTGTGCCCCAAAGGTGCCCCGCGCGGGTGGCAGCTGTCTCGGCACACAAGGTCACCTTCTGGCGGGAGCTGCCCTGATGCTCTTTAGATTAGTTCTGTCTCCCCAGCCCACCCCCCAACTGCTCTGGGGCCCCACATGGGGCTGGCAGTCGGTGCTTCCCGTCAGATGGCTTCCTGTCCTAAGCCGCTGGGCTGGTGACCACTAGCCCGCATGTCTGCACCTCCGCCCTCCAGGGCCGAGGTCCTCAGTGGCCATGGCCCCCTGCACGCCTGCTTCCCAGAGCACAGGTGCTGCCAGACCTCTGTGTCTCCACTTCAGGGTAACAAACAGATGTCACTGTGACTGTCCCAGGGGTACAGACGCTGCTCACATCTCTTCCACCCCCACCCACCCACCCCACCCGCTACTGGGGCAGTCGCCCCGCCCCAACCTCTTGCTTACTGCTCAGTGGGGAGTGGCAGGCCATGCTGCCAAGCGCCTTCCACTTACCACCACCCGCTCGCCCAGGCACACAGCTCTGAGCCACCCGCTGCCTGGTTACTAATCCTTTCCTGGCTCAACCTCCCCGAGTGCCAGCCCCCGCCTGCCCAGCAGTGTTAGGGAGTTTCCGGCTGCTCTGCACACAGTTGGTACTGCAGGAAAGAAAGCTGCCTTGTAAACACAGGCCAGGGCACCGTGGAAATGGGGACCAGCTGCTCTGGGAGGGTACGGCTAGCAGAGCCGTGCAGGGCCAAGCTGGGTAGGAAAGAGCCATGCTACCCACCCCCACCCCTATTGCTACGAAGCCCCCAGAATGGGTCATTGTTGGTGCTCAGCAGTCCTCTCCCTGGGGGATGATTTCACAATATCAACTGGGAAGACTCAGGCAGACCAATCAGAACAGATGATGGCCTGAGTGCTGGACCAGAGGCCTCAGAGCAGGGATCTGGGTGGCGGGGCAGTGGGAGACACTTAAGGGACTCAGGGCTGTGGCTGTTTACTAACCAGCAGTACCTGTTACTCAGCATCAGCTGAACTTCCCCCAGCATTTCTAGTTGGTCCCCACCCTGCCACCATCTAGGGGCTTCTCTGCCACCACCTTGTGAGCAGTCGCTGGCCTCACACTCCTCTCCCATCAGGGGCTCATCTCCAGAAGGCTGGGAGCTTCCACCCTGCCCAGTTAATCCTCCTGCCTGGCTGAAGCACAGGAAGGACCCAGGACCCAGACCACCACCTACCCCAGGGCTGGGCCCTGGGCCACACCTGGCTCGCTCCAGAGCCCCTGTTGTTTGAAGATGATGCCGAAGGCTGGAAGACTGTTGCTGGGGAAGATAACGTAAATGCATTCAAAAGACAGGGTACCACACGATGCTAGGGAAAGTGCAACCCCACCCCAGGGTAGCAGCCTGCTCCTGTCACTAGGGATGTGGATCTGAGGAGACAGTTCCCCTCACTGAGCCATCTGTAAAATGAGAGCATGGGACTGGGTGAGGCAGGCTGTGCAAAACACTCACACACCTTAGTCCCATGAGGAAGGAGTAGTCCCCCTGCATATTTGTGGGGGGAAACAGGCTCAGAGGGATGAAGTACTTTGCTTAGGATAACACAGCCAGGAATGAGCAGAGCAAGGCCATGCATGAGCTTCGGTTTTTCTGTTGCCGATGCCTCCTCTACCATGCTCAATTAGATGACAAGAAACAGTTGGTGTCTGATGCTGGCCAGTAGGAGAAGAGAAAAGTCAAGTGGGCTGGGGCTGTCAGGGAGGGCTTCATGGAGGAGGCTCTCTTGAAAATGACAGAGGTCAAAAGGAAGATCACTCCAAGGTGCAGCTGCCAGAATGATCCAACATAGTGAGGAGTTGTGTCTGGATGGGCCAGTGGAATGGGGGAAGTGAGGGTTGATATAAGTGGAGGCTGAGGCAGTTCTGGCATGACGTACAGTCCAGCCACAGCAGGTTCTTCAGCAGGAGAGTAGCATAGTGAGCATCAGGTTCTAGGAAGAAGCACCAGTTCAGCCATCAGATGGGGCAGGATGCCTCCCAGCTACTCCTCTCCCTGAGAAGGAAGAGCTCCCAGAGCGGCCCTCATATATTCCAGAAGCCAGGCCCTGCTGCTTCAGTTTCCATCCTCACTGACGCAGATAATCCAAAGAGTCACTTCAGCTGCTTGGAGCAGCAGGTTGGGTCTTGTACTACCTGATTCTTAATTTGGCTGATGTCTACCCCATTTCCTCCAGGCTTCTCTAGAGGTGGCAGGGGTGAGTTGGGGAGACAGCTGCCAGGCACCGAGGGAGCTGAGCCTCGTGGGGGCGGGGGCGGGTGTGCGGGTTGGCATGAGCAATTGCTCAGGAAAACCATCCCTGCCCTGGTCACCCTAGTCCTGGACAGATCACCCAGACGTGTTGGAATGGGTCTGGGGCCTGTCTTTTCCAATAATGTTTCTTGGGGAAACCCAGGTTCCAATGGTTTCCTGGGGAAACCTAGAGGGAAGCTCAGGGAGCCCCACTGTGCTGTGTGATGCTCCACACACATGCGAATGCACCATCAGGCGGCCTTGACCCAGCCTTCTGCAAAATGGCTTCTGCCATCAAACTTAGGGTGGAGAATGGTCTTGCAGCCGCGAGTTTTTCCTTCGGAGAAACTAAGGTCAGAGTGTTGGCTGCAGAAAACGACTTAGCCTTTGTCACAAAACAGGAAAGAGAGTCGGCTCAGGGCACACCCCCTCGGAGGCTAATCTCGGAGGTTGGAGTCACAGGGATTGCAATAATCACTGAATACTTACCATATGCCAGGTGCCAAAGCATTATCCTCTCCACTTTACAAATAAGGAAACTGATTCCCAGAGGTGATTCCCAGAAGATTCCCAACAGGCCATCTGTCTGCAGTCCTTCCTTCCCACTTCCTGGGATTTCTCAAAATGTTTGCCATCGCCCACCTGTATCAGAATCTCCTAGGGTATTTATTGTTTAACTTGCAGACTCCTGGGCTCCACCCCAACCCCCTAAATCAGAATCCCTGTGATTGGGCCCAAGAGTCTCCATTTTTGACGAGCTCCTCCAGGAGATTCCTCCAGATGCTGAAATCCTCACTTGACTTTCCCCACAACAAACTGCGCTGATGTCTGCAGAGAGAGGGTCTGGTGTAGACAGGGATTAAGAAAAAGCAGGACATTGTCAGATAAGATGCCCAAACCCAGACACAGATTAGGACCCATGAAGTAGGGGGTAGAGCTGACCCTCAGGAATGTGCCCAGACTGAGCTAAGCTTTCAGGAAAATTAGAAAGACCCTCAGACCCAGAGTCTGTGTGAGTTTAGCTTCACAGCATGGAGGCTGCCTTGAGAAAGCTGATATAACAAGAAGGAGCAGCAATTTAATACTTTGGACGGGGCCCAGCAGCCCACTCAGGGCCACCCTGGAAGACCCCACGGACCCCAAGGCTGTGGTCCAGGCCTGCTCACTCAACACCTGGCCAGGTGGGGCAGGCACAGGCAGGGTGGAGCTTCCAGTTGGACCTAGAGCTACAGATGCCCCCCACCACCACCACCAAGCCCAGCCACCCAGACTAAGACACGCTTTCCCTGGAGGAGGGAGAGAGCAAAGGCCCTGTCTGTACCCAAGACCTAACGGCCCCTGTTGAAGGAGAGGGAGCAGGAGAGGGAGGAGGGAGGAGGTCACAGCCGGGACGACATACACTCTTGGGGGCCCTGCTGAGACTGCAAGAGTCAAGAATTCTAAGGTTCCACAGGTGAAAGATTCCAAGATTCTAGGACTGCAAAGCCCCGCCATTCTAAGATTCCAATGGAACGATTCCATGTTTCTAAGATTCCATCACACTATGATTCTATGCTGCTAATTCTTGAAATTTCGAGTCTCGTTCATTGCTGGTCCCCAAACCTGTGGGCCCTAGCATTTTTTAAAAGCACAAAAAAAAAAAAAAAAAAAAGGGCAAGAAAGAGAGAAAGAGATGGGGAGGGAGACAGCTAAAAACATACTAACAACAGCTCCATCCTTTGGATCTGAGTTACAGATGCATCTTGACAGGGGTCAAAGACCCTCCTTTTGAGTGGGGTACAGAACGTCTTTCCCTGGTAGAGTGGCAGAATTGCATGCATCAGGCCTTCCTGGGGGGAAAAGGGGTTGGTTGTTCCAGGCTACAGCTGAGTAAAGCCCCACACAGGCCACAGTGCCCACTAGCTGGTGGACCTAGGAGCCAAGCAGGGGCCTCACTGGCTCAGTCTGGGGAGGGACTCATCTGGGGTGGAATTTCCCTCCCCGCAGTGAGGAAGCTGCAGGGCCAGGGATTTACCTTGGGAGACCCCCACTGAGGAATATTTCCCAAGCAGAACCGCTTCCTGTTCAGAGCCAGAGTCTTAACACTGGACAACCACAGGGTCTTGCTGCAAACTCCAGAGCCAGGTGCCTTCCCTCCGACATTTGGGGCGTAGCTTCCATGGCCACACAGCCCTTGCCCCCTTCCAAGACCCTCCTTGACCTTTCTAATCTTAGTCACTGCCTTCCAGAGCTGGGAGGCCACTTGGCAGAGGTGCCTGTGCATGGCTCTGTGATCAGCCTGGCCGCCTTCCCCTCTGTGGATACTCTGATGGGCAGGGGGCACCAAGTTGAGCCTCTGAGGCTGAGCCTGCGTAGACCTGGCAGGGACATTCACTCACAACCAGCCTTCTTGGACTCCAGAGAAGAGTCATTACCACTTGGTCATGCCCAGCCCCCAAATCACAATTATAGCTGCTATTTCTTGAGTGTCAGCAATATGCCAGGCACCGTGCCCAACTTTTGATACACAGTGTCTTGTCTCATCCTCACACCTCTGTGAAACAGGTACAGTTATTACTCCCATTCCACAGACTAGGAAACTCAGAGATGTGACATGGTGGCTCTCTCAGGTCACACAGCCAGTAAGTGGCCTCTGATCCCAGCACCCCCTTCTTAATCACTATGCTATGCTGCTACCAGTGGTATACACTCAGCCCCTCTTCACTGTCAGATCCTTTGCCAGTCAAATCCCAGATCCCCAGGGGACACTGTGGCACCCTCTTTGAGCGTGGCCTCCCTGGAGCTGCTGTCAGAGCCACGGGCTGTGGGAGTGAGCGTGCACACTCCTTCTCCGGAAGTGTCTGCCCCAGCCTGAGCTATGCAGGCCGGAGCTCTCAACAGGGGTATGGGGCTGTCTGGCAGGGTTTCCCAGAACCCTGTTTCCTGTGGTCATAAACATGGGTTTTCCTGACAATGTTGGGAGGTCAGGGAGTGATACAGCTGGTGTTCCGACGGCTGTGGGTCAGACCTGGCTCCTCTGGACCCCACTGCTGTGACCAAGGAAATCTCACCAGCTGCGTCCAAGATCAACCCTGACCCTGTTACTCCAATGCCTTTGTAGGAGTATTTTTAGCAGAACCTTTTTTTTCCCAAAATAAATGTGAATTGTAAAAATTATCTCTTGGACTCAGTATTTCTTTTTCCTCTGAGGTTCCCCAGAGAACAAGTAGGAGCTCCCAGAGGCCCTGAGCAGGGTTCTGAAGTATGACTAGGAGTTTTCCAGGGCTAAGAATGGAGCTAGGCTAAGGCTGGGCCTGGAGCTGGGGTTGGAGTGCGGATTTGGCCTGGGTTAGGGTGGAGTGTTGACGTAAAGCAACTTTTAAGCTTTCTAAGAACACTCCATTGTGTTTTAACAGTTTCAGCTCTGCTGTCAGGGGTCCTAGGGTTCATATCCCAACTCTGCCATTTGTTAGCTGCCTTGCAGAGGTCACATAACTGTGCTGAGCCTCATTTTCATGTCTGTAAAACACGGGCAATTGTTTCTAACTCCTAGAGTGTGGGTGAGGAGTCAATGAGATAGAGCATGGAAAGCCTTGGCACTCACAGACATTAGCTATTATTATTGTGCTGAGCAGGAGGCCCGCAATGGCAGGGCCAATGTCTATCATACATTCTTGCTGTGTTCTTTGCAACCAAGACGATGTCTGCTGAATTAGTTCATTCTCACACTGCTCTAAAGAAATATCTGAAACTAGGTAATTTATAAAGAAAATAGGCTTAATTGGCTCATGGTTCTGCAAGGCTGTACAGGAAGCATGATTCTGGCATCTGCTGGGCTCCTGGGAAGGTCTCAGGAAACTTAAAATCATAATGGAAGGCAAAGGGGTAGCACACACATCACCTGGTGGAAGCAGGGGCAAGAGAGAGAGGGAGGAGGTGCCACACTCTTTTAAACAACCAGATCTCACCATAACTCACTCACTATCACAAGAACAGCACCGTGGGGATGGTGCTAACCCATTCATGAGAACTCTGCCCCCGGGACGCAATCACCTCCCACCAGGTCCCACCTCCAACAACAGGGATTACAATTCGCCATGAGATTTGGTGGGGACACAGATCCAAACCATATCACTTGCCTCACACTAGACACTCAATACTTGTTTGTCAAGTAGATATCAGAGACATTCAGGGAGGGTTCCATGGTCAAATACATTTGGAAATTCTGGGATAAGGCAAGTTAATCAGATTTCTTTGTCCCAAGATATTGCGCCTTAAATACGGTAAAAGCGCAATGTGAATCTCTAAGAAGGTGTTACCATTTGCAGGCTTTCCCTCTGGGAGAGCATCTCATGGGACCAGTGTCCCTGGGAACACACCTGGGTAATGCTCTGGGAGTTAGAGGTAGATCTGGAGCTGGGGGTTGAAGTTGGGCCTGTAAAACACTGTGGCATAGAGCCCAGAGAGGGATTGGAACCAGGAGGCTGTCCTCTGATTCACCATAATTGTAACTTTCCTGAGGCCTTCCCAGGAGCCAAGCAGATGCCAGAACCATGCTTCCTGTACAGCCTTGCAGAACTGTGAGCTATGAGTGAATCATAACTCATTCGTTCATTCATCCATTCATTCATTTGAAAAGTAATGAATTCCTACCGCACAAAATACTGCACTAGATGCCATGGGGAAACAGAAATGACTCCTGCCCCCAAGAGCTTATCAGGGCATTTAGGCTACTTCACTGCCCATGAATCAGGCATCCATGGAGAGCCAAGCCCTAGGCTGGTGCTGGGAGCGCTGCAGCGAATGAGACCCATGCCTGCCCTCATGGAAGTGCTCAGTCAGTGGAAGAGACCAGCAGGTGTGTGAGTCACTACAACTCAGGCGATGTGCATGGCATTCAAGGTGTCGACAACTTCTGGGAAGGGAGGAACTAACCCTGAAGGAGAGCCACTTGGGGAGCTGAGCAGCTGAGCATGACTGGGAGCTCTCCAAGAAGCTGAGGGAGGATGGAGAAGAGTATTCCAGGTCGAGGGAATGGCAGATGCAAAGGTATGAAGTCAAACACTGACATAATATATTTTGTGAATTTATATGTGCTGTGGTCTGAATGTCCGTGAAAGTTCCTGTGTTGAGACGTAGTCACAAATGTAACAGGATTTAGTGGGGACCCTTAGGAGGTGATTGAACCACAAGGGCAGAGACCTGGTGAAGGGGATTGAGGCCCTCTGAAAAGAGGCTTCACACTGTGGTCAGCTTGCTTGTTCTGCTTTTCTGCCACATGAGGACACAGAGTTTGTCCCCTTTGGCCTTTCCCTCCCTTCTACCAAGTGAGGACACAGGGAAGGCACCATCTGAAAGGAGCAGGCCCTCATCAGACACTGAACCTGCTGGTGCCTTGACCTTGGACTTCCCAGCCTCCAGAACTGTGAGAAATCAATTTCCACTGTTTACAAGTTACCCAGTCTTGGCTATTTTGTCATAGCAGCAGAAACGGATTAAGACACTATAAGTAACACTGGCGCAGAAGTGACTGCTAGATTAAATGTAATACATGACCCCTTCTGGCAGTTCATAAAGCAGACTGGCAAGGCCACCAGATCCCTTAAGGAGGACAGTCTGTGGCAACTCGTGGTGAGGTCAGCTGGCTCAGGCACCACACGCAGGCACACAGCACGGGTGGCTCAGCTTGCAAATTTCAGGCCTTCCTTAGGTGTCCTGGGACCTGGGACCCATCACCCAAGATGACTTCGTTCCCCCAGCCTGGTTCCTCTGAGAAGCCTGGATCCCCTTTCTAGTTCCACCTGCCCCTGTTCCCGGACCACACTGGGCTTTCTTTAGACTCTGCTTCCCATTCTGAGATCCAGTACAATCTCACAGGGGACTGCTCCCAGCTCAGGGACTCTGACCCACGTCCCCAGCTCCCAGGTCTCTCATCAGACTCTTACTGGTTTCTCTCAACCTTCTTCTCACTCTTCTCTCCCACCCCTGGGACAGCTGAGACCAATCTTTGCCCCTCCAGGCTCCAAATGGGCACCCACAAGCTCAGTCATTTCTTTGACATAGGGACACTGTGGCTGCCACAAGAGATGTCATCAAGGAGAAAAAGAGAAACAGGGGAGGGGCTGTTTCCCATAGTGTCTCACTGGGATTGGAGTCATGGCTATGGAGACCCCACCTCCATCCCCATGGGACTATAGAAACTCTCTGGTCCTCCCCACCCCACCCCACCCCCCTCTCCTCCACCAAACCCATCAGACCAAAGTGTCTGCCTGGATCAGCCCTGCCCCAGAAACCCTGATGACACAGTGCAGGAGGCCCTGGAGCCACCAGCACCCCCTACCCTCTACCAATCACACCTGCTGTGAGTACCTCCTTCCTTGCTGCCCCCCTGGGTGGCACAAAGGTAAAACCAAGGCTCTATTGATACAAGGCAGGTGTGGTGGCTCATGCCTGTAATCCCAGCACTTTGGGAGGCTGAGGCGGGTGGATCACTTGAGATCAGGAGTTTGAGACCAGCCTGGCCAACAAGGTAAAACGCTGTCTCTACTAAAAATACAAAAAGTAGCCGAGCATGGTGGTGGGCGCCTGTAATCCCAGCTACTTGAGAGGCTGAGGCAGGAGAATCGTTTGAACCCGGGAGGCAGAGGTTGCAGTGAGCCGAGATTGTGCCACAGAACTGCAGCCTGGGCAACAGAGAGACACTCCATCTCAAAAAAAAAAAAAGACTCTATTGCTACAGCAGAGTCCCTGGTGATGGTGAGTCCCCAGGCAGCAGAGAGTGTGCTGGAGTTGACCCCATTGCCTTCCCTCAGCCCCCCAGCCCTACACACTCACACACATCCATAAACACCCCCTTTCAGCCAGAGGCACCACACATTTACACACACACATTTGTAAGCAATTCCCATGGTGCACACAGTCATGTTGTCAACTGCACACAGACACACATTCACACACAAAGCCGTGACATCCCTCCCGCCCCACATCCATGCGTACACACAGGCACACAGATGCAGGCTCATGCTCAGTCTCAGCCCTGCACTCTGCTTGCGTCACATGTACCCGCACTCAGCCTCTGTCATTACAACAGAGAACATTCTCCAACACTACTCCACATCAGGCACCGTTCTGAGTGTTTTGCCTGTATCATCCTGCTTAATCCTCTAAACTTGTGCTTTTCAAATTATCTGCGGTGGAAGACTAGATTTGTTTTTCCTTTTTTATTTAAAATTTTTCATTATTTTTAGAGATGGCATCTCACTCTATCGTCCAGGATGGTGTGCAGTGGCATCATCATAGCTCCCTGCAGCCTCGAGCTCCAGGCTCAAGTGATTCTCCCCACCTGAGCCTCCCGAGGAGCAGGGACTACAGGTGTGCCCCACCATGCCCAGCTTTTTTTTTCCCCCGGCCTGTTGAGGATGCAGCAGATGGTCTGACTATGAAATCAACACCCAAACGTGTCCAACACCCAAACGCTGTTCCGCAAGACCGTCCACCAGTCACATGTTTGGATGCCCTGAAAATGTCAGGTTGTCACACTAGGTTCTAAAATGTCTGTACCTATCTTGTCATACACTGGTAACAAATAGTTCCAGGACAGGCACCATTCCTGCCTATATTTTAAGTGGCACTGCCCTAAAACACCCAAGAAAGTAAACAACTGTCATCATCCCCATCTCGCAGATGGGAAAACTGAGGTGCAACATTTGTTTTTTGGTTTTTGCTTTTTGGGTTTTTTGTTTGTTTGTTTGTTTTTTGAGGTGGAGTCTCACTCTGTTGCCCAGGCTATAGTCCAGTGGCACAATCTCGGCTCACCAAAACCTCCGCCTCCCAGATTCAAGCAATTCTCCTGCCTCAGCCTCCCGAGTAGCTGGGACTACAGGCGCGTGCCATCACACCCGGCTAAGTTTTTGTAATTTTAGTAGAGACCGGGTTTCACCATGTTGGCCAGGATGGTCTCGAACTCCTGACCTCGTGATCCACCTGCCTCACCCTCCCAGAGTGCTAGGATTACAGGCGTGAGCCACTGTGCCCAGCCGAGGTGCAGCAATTTGAAGAAACCTGCCCACAGTTACACAGCTAGCAAGGGCAGGAGCCAGGATTTGAACCCAGTGGTCTGCTCTAAAACTCCAACATCTCAGGTCCCTCCACACTTGGACACAGAGTTCCACTCACACACACAACAGAAGACACCTGCAAACAGAGAGGGGCAAGCACTCCCAACACAAGCATACACATACGAGCATGTATCCATCCACTGCAGTAAACACACATGTACACACACAGACATACAGCCACAAGTAAACAGATGTGTCTGTTTTGCTAACCAAGAAGGTCCCCAGTGCCAGCACAGTGACTGACACACAGTAGGCACTTAGAAAATACTTCCAAATAAATCAATACCCTTGTGCTCATTCACCTTCCCACCCACAGTGACACATGAACACATGTGCACAGACTCTTATTCATGGAGGGACTAAACCAGCAGGTTAAGAGCAGTCTTTGGGTTTGGGTATATGACAATTCAAATCCTGTCTCCCTCATTAATGCTGTGTGACACAGGGAAGTCACTTTACCTCTCTAAGCCTCAATGTCATCATCTAGAAAATGGAGATTAATTCTTTTTTTTTTTTTTTTTTTTATGTTTTAGACAGAGTCTT
>NW_012115600.1:656165-658696 GCF_000951035.1 Colobus angolensis palliatus
TTGCAGTGAGCTGAGATCCGGCCACTGCACTCCAGCCTGGGCGACAGAGCGAGACTCCGTCTCAAAAGAAAAAAAAAAAGATCCCACTTGTATGAAGATCAAGAAGAGTTCATCAATGGTAATAGAATTCATAAGAGTAGTTGCTTCTGGGAAGTGTGGAAGGGAACCTTACAGAGGGCTGGAAATGTTCTACTTCTTGATCTAGTTGTGGTCACACAGATATGTAAAAACAAAAACAACAACAACAAAAAACGGTACAAAGATTAGTGCACTGGACACATTGTTGTACATGATCCCTCAGTTTACAAAACTAGCACGGCCACGGAAGGTCTCATTGAGAAGATGACATATGAACAAAGAAATGGCTGAAGGGGGCCAGGCGTGGTGGCTTGCGCCTGTAATCCTAACACTTTGGGAGGCCAAGGTGGGCGGATCATCACTTGAGGCCAAGTGTTCGAGCCTCAAGTTGGCCAACTTGGTGAAACCCCATCTCTATTAAAAGTAGAAAAATTAGCTGGATGTGGTAGGCACACCTGTGATCCCAGCTACTCAGGAGACTGAGGCAGGAGAATCACTTGAACCCAGGAGGCGGAGGTTACAGTGAGCTGAGATTGCACCACTGCACTCCAGCCTGGGCAACAGAGCTAGACTCTGAAAAAAAAAAAAGAAAAGAAAGAAGAAAGAGAGAGAGAGAAAGAAAGAAAGAGAGAGAAAGAAGAAAGAAAAAGAAAGAAAGAAAGGAAAAGAAGAAAGAAAGAAAGAAAGAGAAAGAAGAAAGAAAAAGAAAGAAAAAGAGAAAGAAAGAAAGAAAAAGAAAGAGAAAGAAAGAAAGAAAGAAAGAAAGAAAGAAAAAGAAAGAAAGAAAGAAAGAAAGAAAGAAAGAAAGAAAAGAAAAGGAAGGAAGGAAGAGAAAGAAAGGAAGAAAGAGAGAGAGAAAGAAAAGAAAAGAAAGAAGGAAGGAGAAAGAAAGAAAAAGAAAAAGAAACGACTGAAGGAGTGAGGGAGCAAGTGAGTGGCTCCCCAGGGAAGTGCTTTCCAGACAGAGGGGACAGCAGGAGCAAAGGCCCTGAGGCCAGAGGATGCCTCGAGTCAAGGGAATGACCATAGGACATAGAAGGTAGGATAGATGGCAAGGGAGGAGCTCAAGGAACCCAGGGGCAGGATGTCAGCAGCGTCATCCCAGGTGGTTATTGAAAGCACCAAGAATTCAGTCCCAGCCAGGCATGGTGGCTCACACCTGTAATCTCAGCACTTTGGGAGACCAAGGTGGGCAGATCACTTGAGCCCAGGAGTTCAAGACCAGTCTGAGCAACATGGCAAAACCGCATCTCTACCGAAAAAAAAAAAAAAAGGAGACAAAAAATTAGCCAGGTGTGGAGGCATGCACCTGTAGTCCCAGCTACTCAGGAGGCTCAAGTGGGAGGAGGAGGTGGGAAGGGGGTGGGTGGGAAGTCTCCCTGATGGCCTGAGAGTCAAGCTGGGAGTGCTAACCCTCCACCTTGCAGGGCCTTCATGAGGGCTAAATAGGCCCACCCTATTTAGGGAGGGCTAAATAGAGCTAATGGGGGGCCACAGTGCCCAGCAGACAGCCTGGCCCATAGTAAGGGCTCTGTAAGCGCTACTCCCTATGACCCCCTAGAAGCAGCCCTGCACTGCCAGTGGGGGATGGGAGGCGGGGCAGGGATGGAGGCTGAGTTGGCCTTTTTTCCATGGAGCCACTCTGCCCCCTGGGGGATGGGGTGGGCAATGGCCAGAGCTGAACACCAGAGAGCAGCATTATAATATCCTGGGGTAGGTGGGGAGTGGTGGGTATTTGACTCCCTGCCCCCTGCTCCCTACTCCGACTGGGAACCAAGCCAATGTGTGGGGAGCTAGAGACACAGTGATGGGGCAGGAAGCAGAGAAGGTCGAATCAAAGATTATTCCCCTATCAACTGCCCTGGGTACCCCTTTCAAAGGCCCCACATCTGACTTATTAATTAATAATACTGGCTGGGCCTGGTGGCTTACACCTCTAATCCCAGCACTCTGAGGGGCCAAGGCAGGAGCATCACTTGAGGCCAGGAGTTCAAGACCTGCCTGAGCAACGTAGCGAAACCCTGTCTCTACAAAAACTAAAAAAAAAAAGAGAGAGAGAAATAATAATAATAATAATAATGTATGTCAGTTCCAAGCTACCAGCCTCAGAATTTCTCTACAGAAAGAACTCGGGAGCAGCCAGTCGCTGGGGTGAAGAACTAGGAGGTTGGTCTTGCAGTTGGAGTTACCTAGCCAGGGTGCTATTTGTCTTCAGATGGCGAGTTTATTGGAGGCAGTCTGGGGAGGGTGAGCCAATGGACCCCACCAACCATGACCCCTCCATCATATGCTTTTCCTCACTGAATGTTATGACCACCCAGATGGTTACTACCAGGATGGACTATTTCAGGTTTAACAACCAACTTCCAACTGTGGTTACTGGATGCTGGTTGACATTTCTGTTTCAGTTAAGAAGGTAAGATAAAAAGTGAGGCTGGGCGCGGTGGCTCACG
>NW_012115600.1:660101-670923 GCF_000951035.1 Colobus angolensis palliatus
TTAGCCAGGATGGTCTCGATCTCCTGACCTCGTGATCCGCCCGTCTCGGCCTCCCAAAGTGCTGGGATTACAGGCTTGAGCCACCGCGCTCGGCCTTGTTTCCTAGATTTTCAAACTCCCTCAGAAAATTCCAGCATCTTCTCTCCCCACATCTTCTCTGCATCCCTAGACCTCTTCAGTACGATATACAGAATTCAGTACGATATACAGAATTCTTCCTCCTCCTCCCTCTTAGAAACCAAATTTCTGGCAAAAGCAGCCTGAGGCTGAGTCCTTCCTCACACCTTTCCAGGGTCACTAACTCTGGAGTGAGCCTCTGGGGCCATGAAGGAGCCCCTGGGCCCAAGGGAGAATGAGGGGTGTCCAGCCCAGCCAGCACACACGCAGGTGACCCAATAAACCCATCTTTATTTCACACTTCTAAATCCAACAAGGACTGGTACAGAGAGTTATAGAGACCTAGAGAGCTGTGCTGGGATCCCACTGATAAACTCGTGACCTTGTGCAAGTCGGCTCACTTCTCTGAGCAAAACGGGGTTGCTAATGCCCACCCTCGGGATTGCTATGACAATTATCTAACAGCTGCCTTCCTTCTTTCCCCAGTGTCCTTAAATGGTGTGATTCACTGGATGCCAGGGGGCCCCTCACTTATCCCCAGTGTCTGGAAAGGCACTGCCTTCTTCCAACTGTTCTTTTTCAATCCTACTACTCCTGGAGAAATAGCTGATAAATCCTGTGCACCCTCAGAAGTGAGTTGATCCAGGCTTCCTCCCTGTCCGAGGCCCTGGGGTCTTCCCCTTCACTATCTCTCTTCCTCCTCCAGGTGGGAAGGGACTGAAGCCTAACCTCCCAGCTAGAGGCCCCCAGCCAGAGTCCTTGGCTTGGGTCTTCCCTCTATGGAGTTTTAATCTCCCCAAGTGGAGAAAGGAATCCTAACCCCTTGCTTTTCCTCTTCCCCTGCAGTGCCCCCAGGTTTTCTGAAGGGCTCTTTTTCTTTTCTTTTCCTTTTTTTTTTTTTTCCAGACAGAGTCTCACTCTGTCACTCAGGTTGAAGTGCAGTGGTGCAATCTCATCTCACTGCAACTGCCATCTCCCAGATTCAAGCGATTCTCCTGCCTCAGCCTCTCGAGTAGCTGGGACTACAGGCGTGTGCCACCACGCCCAGTGGGAGGATCACTTGAGCTCAGGAGTTCAAGACCAGCTGGGCAGCATAGTGAGACTGTCTCTACAAAAAAAAAAGAAAGGAAAAAGAAAAAATAGCGGGGTGTGGTGGCACATATCTGTGGTCCCAGCTACTTAGGAGGCTGAGGCGAGAGGATTGCTTGAGCCAAGGAGGTCATGAGGCTGCAGTGAGCTGTAATCACATCAATGCACTCCAACCTCAGCAACAGAGTAAGTCCTTATCTCAAAAAAAAAAAAAAAAAGCAGAAAAAAAATCAGATTTACAGGTTGTTTGAAACAAAAATTACATAGCTTAAAAATATTCAAAAGCCTACCACATATATGTCTTGGTAGGAAAAAGAAAAAAAATCAGATTTACAGGTTGTTTGAAACAAAAATTACATAGCTTAAAAATATTCAAAAGCCTACCACATATATGTCTTGGTAGGAAAAAGAAAAAAATATTCAAAAACCACTAGAATCTATTTCACTAGTGATGAGATGCTTGCTAAGGGCCCTTCCAGCTCTAAGTCTTAGAATTTCTGCATTCAGGCTGGGAGCAGTGGCTCATGCGTGTAATCTCAGCACTTTGGGAGGCCGAGGCAGGTGGATCACCTGAGGTCAGGAGTTTGAGACCAGCCTGGCCAATATGATGAAACCCTGTCTCTTCTAAAAATACAAAAAATTAGCTGTGCATGGTGGCAGGCACCTATAATCCCAGCTACTCCAGAGGCTGAGGCAGGAGATTGAACTTGAACCCAGGAGGCAGAGGTTGCAGTGAGCTGAGATCATGCTATTGCATTCCAGCCTGGGCAACAAGAGTGAAACTCCATCTCAAAAAAAGAAAAAGAAAAAATTCTGCATTCATAAAACAGTGACTGTCAGGTCACAGGAGAGAGAGGGAGAATATTGCAGATGCTCTTGGAAGGATAGGGCAGGGCAGGTGAAGCTCTTGTCCATGGCTACTTGAGCAGTAGATTCTCGAAGAATCAAAAAGCTTCCAGCTGTAAGACCTCAAACAAATTGTGAACCTTCCTGGATCTCAGTTTCCTCTCCCTTGACACATGGGTGTATGTTCCCTACTGCTGCTAACACAAATCACCACAAATACAGAGGCTTAAACTACACAAATATATTATCTTATAGTTCTATGGGTTAGAAGTCCAATTCAAGACCCAACAGGCCAACCTCGAGGTGTCAGCGGAGCTGGAGGTTCTAGGGGCTCTAGGGGAGAATCTATTCCCTTGCCTTTTCCAGCATCTAGAGGCTTCCTGCACTCCTTGGCTCATGGCCCCTTCTTCCATCTTCAAAACCAGCAATGTTGCATCTCTCTCTAACTGTTCTATATCTCATATTTCCTTCTGCCTGCATCTTCCACTTTTAAGGACCTTTATGATTACACTGAGCCCATCCAGCTAATCCAGGATAATCTCCCTATTTTAAAAGTCAGCTAAGGGATGGGCACAGTGGCCCACTCCTGTAATCTCAGCACTTTAAAAGGCTGAGGTAAGAAGATCACTTGAGGCCCGGAGCTCAAGACCAGCCTGGACAACAAAGTGAGACCCTCCCCGCATCTCTGCAAAAATAAAAATTTAGCTGAGTCTCGAACTCCTGACTTGAAGTGATCCACCCACCTCAGCCTCCCAAAGTGCTGGGATCACAGGCATGAGCCACCACACCCAGCCCCTCACTTCTCAATAAAAGAAACAGCAGGGCACTTGTGGCCATCTTTTATTCACACATATTTTTTGGTTAATAAAATACAATTTAAAAACATATAATTAAAGAGGTCAGGTCAAGCATGGTGACTCACACCTGTAATCTCTGCACTTTGGGAGGCCAAGGCAGGCAGATCGCTTGATCCCAGGAGTTCAAGAGCAGCCTGGGAAACATGGCAAAACCCCATCTCCACAAAAAAATGCAAAACTTAGCCAGGCATGGTGGTGCATGCCTGTAATCCCAGCTACGTGGGAGGCTGAGGTGGGAGAATCACTTGAGCCCAGAAGGCATAGGCTGCAGTGAGCTATGATTTTACCACTGCACTCCAGACTGGGCAACAGAGCAAGAGCCTATCTCAAAAATTAAAAAATAAAATAAAATAAAAACTCTGTTCTAAATCCATACCAAGCATTCATGTTAATAGGGAGAGCTGCAAAGTATGTGAAATAAAAACTGATAGAACTGAGAAAAGAAATAAACAAAATTACAATTATAATTAGAGACTTTAGTTTCCCTCTTAACAATTGATACAACAGATGGAAAATCACGAAGGATACAGAAGAGTTCAATACCTACAACCAATAGGATCTAATCGACATCCAACAATCCACCCAACAATAGCAGAACACACATTGTTTTCAAGCGCCAGTGAAATATATATCAAGATAGACCACACCCTGAACCACAAAACAAACCTCAACAAATTAAAAAACAATTTAAATCATACAAAATGTGTTCTCTGACCACTGTGGAATCAAACTAGAAATCAACAGCATAGAGATAACATGAAAATCTCTGAACCCTTGGAAACAAAGCTACACACTTCTAAATAATTAACGCGGTCAAAGAATAGATCTCAAAAGAAATTTAACAGTACATTTACTTTAATGAGAATAAGAATACTCCACATTAACATGTGCAGGGCATAGCTAAAGCTATGTGAGAGGGAAATTAACAGCAATAAATGCTTACATCAGAAAAGAGGAAGAGTCTCAAATCAATAATCTAAGTTTCCATATCAAGAATCCAGAAAAAAAAAATCTAAGAAAAAAGGAGCACAATAAACCCAAAGCAAGTAGAGGATTGAAACAATAAAATAAGAGCATAACATTGAAAACAGAAAAGCAAGAAAACCAATGAAACAAAAAACTGGTTTGCTTCACTGTTTCAAAACTGACAAACTTCTAGAAAGACTAACAGAAAAAAACAGAGAAGACATAAATTACCAACATGAGGAATGAAATGGGATGTCACTTTAGGCCCTGCAGATATCAAAAAGATAATAAGAGAACACTATGTATAACTCTACAGGCACAAATTTAACAACTTTGATGAAATGGACGAATTCTGGGAAAAGTAAAAACTACCACAACTTGCTCATATTGAATAGCCCCATAACCATTTAGGAAATTGAATTGAATTGAATTGAATTTTTGGCAATTTTTTTAATTGCCAAAAAAGAAAATCTCCAGAGCCAGGTAGTTTCACTGGAGAATACTACCAAGTGTTTAGAGAAGAATTAATACCATCTACACAATCTCTTCCAGAAAATAGAAGAGGCAGAAACACTTCCCAATTCATTTTATGAAGCTAATATTATTCTGATACCAAAGCCAAGCAAAGATAATACACAAAAAAAGAAAGAAAACTACAGACCAATATTCCTCATGAGTACAGATATAAAAGTTCTTAACAAAATACTAGCAAATAGAAGTCAGCAACATATCAAAAGAGTTATATGCCATTGAACTGGCCCAATTTTCCCTTAGAACTGATGTTTACAACTGTTTTTAATAAAACAGAAATTGACCCTTCCAGTCTTGAAGCTTAAGAAACTTAGATTTTTCTTATCTGAGTTCCTTTCTCAGGAAATTGGCTATCAGGGAGCTGAAACTTTCCAGATCACAGCATCTGGACAGTGAGGCGCCAAACCCCTTATCTGACTACCTGATGCCTGTTGACCAACTCCTATATAAACCCCTAACTTTAGTTCGTTGGGGAGAGAGATTTGAGACTTGTCTCTCATCTCCTGGCTGACATTACCCACAATAAAGCCTTTCTTCCCCAGCAATACTCGTTGTCTCAGTGATTGGCTTTCTGTGCAGTGAGAGCAACTGAACCTAGGTCAAACTCCTGGCATTCAGCGACAACATTCTGGTGTTCCTGACTTGTATTGCATTGCTTGTGACTTGGCAGCCACAGACTGGGAGAGTTTTGAAAACCCTTCTAGCAGATGTCCAGCCATATTTGGCAAGAGGTTTCAGTCTCTCTCTCTCTTTGGCCCCAACTGCAGTCCTGATTGCCTAGGAAGAATATTCTTTGGAACGTGACATCAGCATCTGGACAGGTAAGTGTCCTTTGTGGGTACTAGACAGTAGGAGCTGCTCCTGTCAAATTGGGAGATTCTGAAGGAATTTCCATCTGTTGCAGGTTAAACAAGCCCATCCTACTAATGTGAGAGTGGAAAGCACTCTATTTCAATTTGGACACTTTTGGGGCTTGTTAATCACTGCTGCAGTTAGATTGATTTTTGTTCTGTCTTGTTTTGAGACTGAGTTTTGCTCTGTCACCCAGTCCGGAGTGCAGTGGCAGGATCTCGGCTCACTGCAACCTCCATCTCTTGGGTTCAAGTGATTCTCCTGCCTCAGCCTCTCAAGTAGCTGGGACCACAGGCATGCACCACCATAACCAACTAATTTTTGTATTTTTAATAGAGACAGGGTTTCACCATGTTGGCCAAACTGGTCTCAAACTCCTGACCTCTAGTGATCCACCTGTCTTGGCCTCCCAAAGTGCTGGGATTACAGGCATGAGCCACCACACCTGGCCTAGATTGTATTTCAATAAGTGTTTGTGTGTGTGTCGATATAGTCATGGGAAATCAAAATTTGATCCCCCCAAAAAATAAAATAAATAATAAAACAAAATTCAACCCCAGAATGCAGCCTGCTTGAGTAAACTCTTCAAAATTGATAAATTATATCTTACAACTAGATTCATTTTGCTATCAATGGGAAAGTAGGATGAAATTCCTGATGTCTAAGCTTTTATGCTCCTTTATCAGAACAAACATGATCAAGTTAAATGTAAAATTTTGATGCAATGGATGAAGCTTTTAAGAAGGGTGGTGAATCCGCACTTTGCCCTATGATCCCCATGTCACCAGCAGAGAAGAATCCTCCTTAGATGAGGAAGTCTGGGCTACTACAACTTCTATAACCCCAGCCCAGCCATCTCAGCACTCTCCACCAGCTGCCTTGGGGCCAACTTCAGCCTCTTCGATGGCTCCAACTCCTGAGACTTCCAAACCCTGAGACTTCCAAACCCTGCAAAACCCTTTCCCGACTCCTGCTAGCCCTCTCGCTTATGGACCCAGGACCCATACCCTAGTCCTGCCAGGTCTTCCCCCATATTTTCCTTTACTCTCTCCTTTCACCAAGGAGACATCTGGGAACTCCAGAGAAATGGTCTCGTCCTCTTGGACCCATCAGGGGACACAATTTGGCTGGGCTCTGCTACCCTTCCCTACAGGGCAATTCCCTCTGAGACAGGTCCCTGTTGGAGGTTTAGCTGAAGAAGGACAGCCTGCTGGAATGATGCGAACTTATATAACTGTAAGCAGACCAAACCTGCTTATATTGATGACCTGAAACGTATAACTAACCTCTTTGAGTCTATTTTCACAACTCATCGCCCTACATGGGCTGATGTTCAGAGCCTCCTTAAAGTCTTGCTGACATCTGAAGAGTGTCATATAGTGCTAGAAAAGGCTCAGGAGAAGGTTGTTCGGTTACACACAGAAGATCCTAATAATGGGGTGAGGACTGGTAACAGTCTGGCAGTGTCCCTCCATGACCCCAGCTGGAATCTGATCAACCGGGGTTCTGGACTGTTTTCTGGTGGGGCTCGGGAAGGGAGTGCTTCAAACCAAAAGTTTAAACAAGGTGCAGGAAATTAGACAAGAAGTGGATGAGACTCCATCAGCATTTTGGAAAGAATTTTGGAGGCTTATCAGAAATATACAGATGTAGGCCGGGCACAGTGGCTCACACCTGTAATTCCAGCACTTTGGGAGGCCAAGGCAGGTGGATTGCTTGAGGTCAGGAGGTCGAGACCAACCTGGCCAGCATGGTAAAACCCCATCTCTACTAAAAATACAAAAAGTTAGCTGGGCATGGTTGTGCACGGGTGTAGTCCTAGCTACTCAGGAGGCTGCGGCAAGAGAATCTCTTGAACCCAGAAGGCAGAGGTTTCAGTGAGCCAAGATCACACCACTGCACTCCAGCCTATCCCAACAAAAAAAAGAAAAAAAGAAAAAGAAAAAAGAAGAAAAGAAATACACAGATGTAGATCCGACAGTCCTAAGAATTCCATGTTAATTAATATGAACTATTTTGTAATATGCAGACGATATCTTGATAGTCAGTGAAATGGAGGGTAACTCCATCCTTCATGCCATCAAAGTCTTAAATTTTCTGGCAGATAAAGGGTACCAAGTTTCTAAGAAAGAGGCACAGGTCTCTCATCCCACCATTCAGTACCTGAGCTTCAAGGGACTCACAATCTTCTCCCAGACCACAGAGGCAATAAATCAGGTGGCAGTCTCCAGTATCCTTAAACAACTACGTGGACCCTTAGGGATGCCTGGATTTTGTCAAATTTAGATCCCTAACTTCAGGTTAATAGCCAAACCTCTCTAGGAGACTTTAACAGAAGAAGAAAGGGAACCCCTTCCTTTGAGTAGAGAATGCCAAAACGCCTTTCTAACCATTAAACAGAAATTGATGACAGCCCCTGCCCTGAGTCTCCCTGACCTACACAAACCTTTTGATTTATTTGTTCAAGAAAAACAGGGAATTGGACTTGGAGAATTAACTCAAGACCTTGGGACCTTAAAATGTCTCCTTGCCTTCTTTACAAAACAGCTTGACAAGGTAACTAAGGGCTGGCCTACCTGCCTAAGGGCAGTGGCTGCCACCTGTG
Source organism: Colobus angolensis palliatus (assembly GCF_000951035.1). Taxonomy (NCBI): domain Eukaryota; kingdom Metazoa; phylum Chordata; class Mammalia; order Primates; family Cercopithecidae; genus Colobus; species Colobus angolensis. The sequence continues at coordinate 667,965 of NW_012115600.1, forward strand.
ATATATTGCAGGAAGCTGAGATGTTCACCTTTGGGCAGCCCATGAAGGTACATACTATGCATTATGTGTTTCCCGTGCCCAAGCAGAAGGAGGCTATTGTTGACTGCCAGGGCTGGAAAAGCACCAAGTCATGCTTCTAGATAAACCAAATATAACTCTTAAGTTATTTCTACTCTGAATCCTGCCACCCGGCTACCAAGGAACCTCCAGCCTCCTGCTGATGATTGCATTCAAATAATTGATCAAGTTTACTCCAGCAGACTGGGCCTCACAGATTTGCTATTAACAGAACCCAACAAAGAATTCTTCACTGAGGGAAGCAATTTCATGGAACAAGGAGTCAGAAGGGCCAGGCTGGGTTGAGGCTTACCTCACCAGAACTGAGAAACCTGCCAAAGTTGTAAAGGCTCTAATGAAGGAAATAATTCCTCCATATGGATTCCCACAAACTCTCCAAAGTGACGATGAAGCTACTATTTTTTTTTTTTTTCAAACAGGGTTTCACTCTGTCACTCAGGCTGCAGTGCAGTGCTACAGTCACAGCTCACTACAACCTCAACCTCCCCGGCTCAGAGGACCCTTCCACCTCAACCTCCCTAGTCGCTGGTACTACAGTCATGCACCACCACCCCTGGATAATTTTTGTATTTTTTGTAGAGACAGAGTTTTGCCATGTTGCCCAGACTGGTCTCAAACTCCTGAGTTCAAACAATCTACCCGCCTTGGTCACCCGAAGTGCTGGGATTACAGGCATGAGCCACCACTCCCAGCCTGAAGCTGTTTTTGTTGTTGTTGTTGTTGTTGTTTTTGAGATAGAGTCTCACTCTGTCACCTAGGCTGGAGTGCAGTGGTGCAGTCTCAGCTCACTGCAACCTCCACCTCCTGGGTTCAAGTGATTCTCCTACCTCAGCCTCCCAAGTAGCTGGGACTACAGGTGTGTGACATCACACCCGGCTAATTTTTGTATTTTTAGTAGAGATGGGGTTTCACTATGTTGGCCAGGCTGGTCTCGAACTCCTGATCTCATGATCCACTCGCCTCAGCCTCCCAAAGTGCTGGGATTACAGGCCATGAAGCCACTTTTATTGCCCAAATAACCCAGGAAGTATGGCAGCTTCTGGGTGTTAATTGGAAACTGCATTTGTCTTGGAGACCCCAATTTTCTGGAAAGACTGAAAGAATACATAAGACATCAAGGAGATGCTTTCTAAAGTTTGCCAAGAGACAACTCTTACCTGGGAAAAAGTCTTGCCCTTTGTCCTGCCATGACCAGTGGATTTTTTTTTCTAGGGATTCAAGGCTGGTTCAATATTTTTAAATCAACTAATGTAATCTACCCAATGAATAGGCTAAAGAAGAAAAATTACATGACCATGTCAATTTATACAGAAAAAAATTTACAAAATTCAAAATCCAGTTACAAATTTTTTTTAAATACTCTCAGAAAACTGGAAATAAGAGAATGATTTCCTCAATTTTATTTTTTAAAACCTGCAAAAAACCTACAGCTAAAGGCTGGGCACAGTGGCTCACGCCTTTATTCCCAGCACTTTGGGAGGCCGAGGCGGGTAGATCACGAGGTCAGGAGTTCAAGATCAGCCTGACCAACATGGTGAAACCCCATCTCTACTAAAAATACAAAAATTAGCCGGGTGTGGTGGCACGCGCCTGTAATCGCAGCTACTCGGGAGCCTGCAGCTGGAGAATCGCTCAAATCCAAGAGGCAGAGGTTGCAGTGAGCCAAGATTGTGTCACTGCACTCCAGCCTGGGTGACAGAGCAAGACTTTGTCTCAAAAAACAAACAAACAAAAAATAAAAACCTACAGCTAATATTATACTTAGTGGAAAAAGACTGAATGTTTTCCTCTAACATCAGGAAAAAGGCAAAGATGTCTACTCTCAGGGTCAGGCGTTGTGGCTCACGCTCACGTTCAGCGCTCTGGGAGGCCGAAACGGGTGGATCATGAGGTCAGGAGATCGAGACCATCCTGGCTAATTTAGTAGAAACCCCATCTCTACTAAAAATACAAAAAATTAGCCGGGCGTGGTGACGGGCGCCTGTAGTCCCAGCTACTTGGGAGGCTGAGGCAGGAGAATGGCGTGAACCCAGGAGGCAGAGCTTGCCATGAGCCAAGATTGCGCCACTGCTCTCCAGCCTGGGCGACAGAGCAAGACTCCGTCTCAAAAAAAAAAAAAAAGATGTCCACTCTCACCATTCTCATTCAACATAATATTGGGAATTCGAGCCAGTGAAATAAAGCAAGAAAATTAAATAAAAAGTATACAGACTAGCAAGGAAGAAATAAAACTATTCATATTTACAGATAACATGATTGTCTATGTAGAAAATACCAAGGAATCTACCAAAAACAAAAACAAAACCAAAAAACTCCTAGAATGAATAAATGGGTACAGTAATTTCACAGAATACAGGATTAACATACCAAAAAAAATATATTTCTGTATACTAGCAATAAATAAGTGACCAGTAAAATTAAAAATATAAGACCTTTTATAAACACTCCAAAATAATGAAATGCTTAGGTTTAAATCTAACAAAACATACACTGAAATAATGTGCTGAAAATTAGAAACTAGTTTTAAAAGAAACCAAAGAAGATGTCAGAAGAGTGACATATTGTGTTCATGAATTAGAAGACTCAAAAGATGCAAGTCTTCTCAAATTGATATTCAGATTTAATAAAATTTCTATCAAAATCCCAGCATGCTATTTTGTAGTAGATGTAAACAAGATCTCTATAACATTTGTATGGAAATCAAAGGACCTGTAATAGCTAAAACAGTTTTGAAAAAGAAGAATAAAGTGGGGGAAATCAGTCTACCCAGTTGATAACTTCAAGATTTATATACAGTTATAGTGATCAAGACTATGCTGCCGGGCGCGGTGGCTCAAGCCTGTAATCCCAGCACTTTGGGAGGCCAAGGCAGGTGGATTGC
>NW_012115600.1:671724-677990 GCF_000951035.1 Colobus angolensis palliatus
AAGACTATGCTGTCTTGGAAGGAATGCACTCAAACCACAGCACCTGGTTGAGGGACAGACACATAGATCACTGAAATAGGATAGAGAACCCAGGAATAGTCCCACACAAATATGCCCAACTGATTTTCTTTTTTATTTTTGAGACAGGGTCTTGCTCTGTTGCCCAGACTGGAGTTGCAGTGGTGTAATCATGGCTCACTGCAGCCTCCACTTCCTGGGCTCAAGTGTTCCTCCCATCTCTCAGTCTCCCAAGTAACTGGGACTACAGGCACATGCCACTGCGCCCAGCTAATTTTTATGGTTTTTTTGTTTTTGTTTTTTGTTTTTGTTTTTGTAGAGACAGGGTTTTGCCATGTTGCTCAGGCTGGTCTCGAACTCCTGGTCTCAAGAGACCTGCTTGCCTTGACCTCCCAAAGTGCTGGGATTACAGGCATGAGCCACCATGCCTGGCCCAACTGATTTTTGTCAAAGGTGCAAAAGCAATTCAACAGAAGTGCTGTGGTTTGACTGTGTTCCTTCCAAAATTCAGGTATTAACATTTTATTGCCAAAGAGGGTGTATTAGTAGGTGGCGCCTTTAAGAGGTAATTAGTTCATGAGGGCTCCTCTGGTGAATGGGATTAAAGCCTGTACAAAAGAGCCTTCGCTTCATGCAGCATTCAGCTTGCTTGCCCTTCTGCCTTCCACCACGTGAGGACACAGTGTTCCTCCCCTCCAGAAGATGCAATACACAGCACCATCTTGGAAGCAGAGGGGAGTCATCACCAGACAACCAAACCTGCTGGCACCTTGATCTTGGACTTCTCAGCCTCCAGAACTAAACAAAATTTAGTTTATGAGAAATAAAGTTCCATTCTTTATAAATTACCTAGTCTCCAGTATTTTTGTTATAGCATCACAAATTGACTAAGAGAAGAGGAAAGATAGCCATTTCAATAAATGATCCTGGGATAACAGGACACCCATGGGCAAAAACATGAACCCCAAGCTAAACCTCACACCTTATACAAAATTAATTCAAAAGCGATCACAAACTTAAATATAAAACACATAATGATAGACTTTTCAAAAAACACTATAGGAGAAAATCTTTGGGATCTAGGGCTAGGCAAAGAGTTTGCAGACTTGACACCAAAAGCATGATCCATAAGAGAAAAAGTTGATAAAGAGGCATATTAATTTTCTGTGGGAACTATAATAATTACCACAAAATTAGTGGTTTAAAACAACAGAAATTTATTCTCTCACAGTTCCAGAAGCCAGAAGTCTGAAATCAATATTACTGGGTCCAGATCAAAATGTCAGTGGGTCTATACTACCCTTGTCGGTATTAAGAAAGGATGCATCCCTTGCTTCTTCCAGTTTCTGGTGGTTATCAGAATTCCATAGCTGTGGTTATATCATTCCAATTTCTGCCTCCAGTCACGTTGCTTTTTCCTCTTCCATGGGTACTGAATCATCCTCTGCCTCTCACTTATAAGGATACTTGTGATTGCCCTTAGGATCCATCCCAGTAATCCAAAATAACGTTCTCATTTCAAGATCTTTAACCTGCTGGGCATGGTGGTTCATGCCTGTAATCTCAGTACTTTGGGAAGCTGAGGCAGGAGTAGGATCACTTGAGCCCAGGAGTTTGAGACCAGCCTGGGCAACATTGCAAGACCCAGTTTCTACAAAAAATTTTTAAAATTTTAGCCAGGCGTAGCGGTGCCCACCTGTAGTCCCAACTACTTAGGAGGCTGGGGTGAGAGGAACACATAAGCCTGAGGTTGAGGCTGCAGTGAGCTGCAACTGCACCACTGCACTCCAGCCCAAGGGACAGAGTAAAACCTTATCAAAAAAAAAAAAAAAAAACTTTAACTTAATCACACCTGCAACCACATCTGCAAAATTCCTCTCTTTGCCATAAAATCCATAAAATGTAACCTTTACATGTTCCAGGGATTAGAATGTGTACATCTTTTGAGGGACCACTATTCAGCCTACCACAATTGGACTTGATCAAAATTTTAAATTTTTGCTCTGCAGAAGACCCAAGAGGATGAAAAGACAAGCTACAGAATCGAAAGATTTGCAAACTTACGTACCTGACAATGGACTGGTTTCTGGAATGTCTAAGGAACCCTCAGACCTCAACAGGTTTTTTAAAAAATCCAATTAGAAAATGGGCAAAAGACATAAAGAGATATTTTACTGAAGAAGACATACAGATGGCAAAAAAAAGCATATAAAAATGTTCAACATCATTAGCTATGAGGGAAGTGCAAATTAAAACCATAACGATACATCAGTACCACCTATTAGAATTACTAAAATGAAAAAAATAGTGACAATACCAAATGCTAGTCAGAAAATATGGGGAAACTCGATCATGCATACATTGCTGGCTAGACTGTAAAAGGGCATAGCCACTGGGGAACATTCTGGCAGTTTCTTTAAACACTAAACATGCAACTACTATTCGAACCATCAGTTGCACTTCTGGGCATTTATCCCAGAGAAGTAAAAACTTATGTTCATACAAACACCTATAAACAAATGTTCATAGCAGCTTTATTCATAATAGCCCCAAACTGTAAACAACCCAGATGTCCTTCAACAAGTGCATGGTTAAACAAATTGTGCTAGATCCATACACGGAACCACGATTCTGTAACAAAAAGAAACAAACTATTGATACTTGTAACAACTCGGATGACTCTACAGAGAATTACACCAAGTGGTAAAAAGAATCCCTAAAGCTTACCTATTATATGACTCCATTTACATAAAGTTCTTGAAGTGACAAAATTACAGAAATGGAGAACAGATTGGTGGTTGCCAGAGGTTAAGGGGAGGGCGTGGTTGGGGAGCAAATGGGTGTGGTTAGGAAAGGGGAACAAGGGATTCTTGTGCTGGTGAAAATGTTCTGGACCTTGGCTGTATTTTATTATTATTATTATTATTATTACCATTATTATTATTATTTTGAGACAGGGTCTCACTCTGCCATCCAGAGTAGAGTGCAGTCGTGCAATCACAACTCACTGCAGCCTCAACCTCCAGAGTTCAAGCAATCCTCCAACCTCAGCCTCCCCAGTAGCTGGGATTATAGGCACACACCACCAAACCTGGCTAATTTTTGTATTAGAGATGTATTAGAGATGAGGGCTCACTCTACAGAAAATACAAAAATTAGCCAGGTTTGATGGTGTGTGACTATAATCCCTGCTACTGGGGAGGCTGAGGTGGGAGGATTGCTTGAACTCTGGAGGTTGAGGCTGCAGTGAGCTGTGATTGCACCACTGCACTTGAACTCCTGGGCTCAGATGGCCCACCTGCCTTGGCCTCTCAAAGTGCTGATATCACAGGCATGAGCCACCATGCCCAGCCTGGACTGTATTAATATCAATATTTTGCTGGTGCTATTGCACTAGAGTTTTGCAAGATGTTTCCACTGGAGGAAACTAGGTAAAGGATACTTTGATTATTTCTTACAATTGCATGTGAATCTACAATTATCTCAAATTTACAATTATCTCAAAATCAAAAGTTTAACTGTTTAAAAATATATACAAAATGCATACCCAAATTTTATACTAGATTTAACAGGCATGAAATTTCATCAAAACTTTAAAATTCTATTCTTCAAAAGACACCATTAAGAAAATGAAAAGTCAAGCCAGACACTGGGGGAAAATACTTGCAAAGCATATATCTAACAAAGGATTAGTATCCATACTATATAAATAGCTTTCACAATTCAATAAATGCAATTAAAACCACAGTGAGATATGACTTTACAACCATGAACATGGCTAAAATGCAAAAGTCTGACGATACTGAGTGTTAGCAAAAACATAGGGCAAGCGAACTGTCACATATGGCTGTTAAGAATATAAAATGGTGGCCGCGTGCAGTGGCTCACGCCTGTAATCCCAGCACTTTGGGAGGCCGAGGCAGGAGGATCACAAGGTCAGGAGATCGAAACCATTCTGGCTAACATGGTGAAACTCCGTCTCTACTTTAAAAAATACAAAAAGAAAAAATAGCCAGGCATGGTGGCAGGCGCCTATAGTCCCAGCCACTTGGGAGGGTGAAGCAGGAGAATGGTGTGAACCCAGGAGGCAGAGCCTGCAGTGAGCCAAGATCATGCCACTGCACTCCAGACTGGGCAACAGAGCAAGACTCCATCTAAAAAAAAATCATATATATATCATATATATCATATATCATATATATCATATTTTGTAATATAATATGTATCATATATCACATATTATATATCATATACTATGTCATATATAGCATATATCAAGTATCTCACATATATCATGTATATCATGTATATCATATATATCATGTATATATGTTATATGTCATATATATTATGTATATCATATGCCATATATCATGTATATCGTATATATCATATATATCATATATATGGTACACATATTTTGGAAAACTGCATAGCAGTCACACCTAGATAGCTACCCGAGAGAAATGAAAGCATGTATTGACACACAGACTTGTATAGGAATGCTTTTTCATAGTGGTCCTAATCTGGAGACAACCCAGATGTCCACCAACAGAGAAATAGATAAACAAATTGTGACATATACGAGCAATAGAATAAAAACAATAAACAATTGGCTGGGTGCGGTGGCTCACGCCTGTAATCCCAGCAGTGTGGGAGGCCAAGGCAGGTGGATCACGAGGTCAAGATCGAGACTAGCCTGGCCAACATGGTGAAACCTCGTCTCTACTAAAAATACAAAAATTAGGTGGGCATGGTGGCATGCACCTGTAGTCCCAGCTACTCGGGAGGCTGAGGCAGGGGAATTGTTTGAACCAGGGAGGTGGAGATTGCAGTGAGCCAAGATCGAGCCACTGCACTCCAGCCTGGGCGACAGAGTAAGACTCCCTCTCAAAAAAAAAAACAAAAAACAACCAAACAAAAATCAATAAACTATTGATACACACATAGACATGAATGAACCTCAAAACCAGCGTACTGAGCAAAAGAAGACAGATGCAAGACTCCACCGTATGGTTCCATTTGTATGAAATTCTAGAACAGGCAAAGCTCATCTATAGTGACAGGAAGCAGATCAGCAGTTGCCTGCGGCTAGGTGAGAAAGAGAGAACTGACTGCGAAGGAGTAGGGGGAAAATTTGGGGGTGATGAAATTTTCTATATCTTGATTGTGGTGGTGGGTATGAATATTTGTCAAAATCACCCAACTGTACTCCAATCATGTGTATTTCATTTTATGTAAGTTACAATTCAATAAGGTTGATTTTTTTTATTTTTTTTGACAGGGTATTGCTCTGTCACTGATGCTGGAGTGCAATGGCACGAACACGGGTCACTGTGGCTTTCAAATCCTATACTCAAGTGATCCTCCTGACTGAGCCTCCTGAGTAGCTGGGACTACAGGACACAATGCCCAGCTAATTTGTATTTTATTTCTGTAGAGATGGGGTCTCACCATGTTGCCCAGGCTTAGGTTGATTTTTTTTTTTGAGATGGAGTCTTGCTCTGTTGCCCAGGCTGGAGTGCAATGGTGCAATCTCAGCTCACTGCAACCTCTGCCTCCCGGGTTCAAGCGTTTCTCCTGTCCCAGCCTCCCGCATAGATGGGATTACAGGTGCCTTCCACCATGCCTGGCTAATTTTTGTATTTTTAGTAGAGACGGAGTTTCACCATGTTGGCCCGGCTGGTCTCGAACTCCAGACCTCAAGTGATCCGCCCACCAAGGCCTCGCAAAGTGCTGGGATTACAGGTGTGAGCCACCGCCTCTGGTTGCTTAGGTTGATTTTTAAAAGACAAAATACAAGCCCATATTTTGTTTTAGATTCAACAGGCACAAAAGTACTGTTTCAATGCTTAAATTTTTGGTTGCCTGTTAAAGTTTCTAAATGTTTACTCTTAATGCCTGTACTTAATCCTTCCTCCCTCATAGATGTGGAAAAATTTGAATTTCCAGCTGTGGTCCGTGGACCAAACTTTGAGTAGCACCACCCTACTCCACTTTGCCAACTACCCGGGTTCTCCAACAGGCATCCCCACAGCCTCCCCTTCCAAACCTCACTCTAGAAAGCTGGGAGGCCAGGGGCAGCGGGTTCCAGGCTGAGCCCGAGGTCACTGGGTCTTGAACACCGGCTTGCGCTGCAGCCGCAGCACTCTGTACGTGTTGAGGCCGGGCACGTCGAAGCCGGGTGACAGCCCGTGGTGATCCAAGGGGTAGAAGTTGACCAGCTGCCCGTGCTGGGCCTCGAGCGA
>NW_012115600.1:679385-680006 GCF_000951035.1 Colobus angolensis palliatus
CCAAGGCCCAGAGAGAGGCAGGAAATTGCCCGGGGTCATACAGCAGGTTGGAAGAGGGCTGGGCTCAGCGGTGCACCTGGGAAAGCTGTCACACAAATCTTATTGGTCCTTCACACTTTAGTATGATTTACCTTATCTAATGGAAAATTAAAGGCTTACACTGCTCTGGGGAAACAAAAATGATAGTGACCATGTATGAGGCAAGGTCTCACCCCTCCCTTCTTCCAGGCTGTGGCAGACACCAGTAACCAGCAAGAGGCCTCTTTTCTTTCCCAGAGCAAATACAGTTTCAGAATCTGTAAAATAGTGCCTCAGAAAGGTGCAAGGATGGGTGAAAATTCACATATTCTACTAGGCATTCCTGAACTCTAGGCCAACTTCCTTATTTTTGCAGATGAGGAGATTAGTTAGATGAGTTTCACAGAGATAAAGTGCATCACCCAAGGTCACACTGCAGTAAGTTATTCAGAGAGCTGAGAGGAGGACTCCAGCCTGAAGATGTCCAAGCATCTCCTCTCTGCATCACCTGGGTCCTTTCTTCCTTAAGAGAAGTGGGTCCTGAGGTTCAGCATTTGGAGAAGCAGAGGGACAAATCTGGAAAAGGGTCACTGACCGGAGGCT
>NW_012115600.1:681355-683072 GCF_000951035.1 Colobus angolensis palliatus
GATCACCTGAGGCCTGGAGATTGAGACAAGCCTGGGCACCACAGCAAGACCCCATCTCTACAAAAAATAAATAATTAGCTGGACTTGGTAGCACATGTCCTAGCTTCTTGGGAGGCTGAGGCAGGAGGACTGCTTGAGCCCAGGAGGCCAGGTTGCAGTGGGCCATATTCATGCCACTGCACTCCAGCATGGGACACAGAGTGAGACCCTGCCAAAAGAAGAAGAAGGAGAAGGAGAAAGAGGAGGAGGAGGAAGGAGCCCTAGTTCTGTGTGTGGGAGTGACACCTACCACATCCATTGACTAAGACTCAGGCCTGAACACACTTTGTAGAAAGGACGCCGTGGGCACTTGAGGGATTCCTACTTTTTAGGGTTGATGGGTTTATGACTGCAGATATGACCAATCAAAGGCATTTGGGGCGGGGCAGACGGTACCTGCCTTCTCCTGCTTAGCTGTGTCAATCACAGCGAAACACAGCACCCCTCCCTCTAAAGGCCAACAGAGGGTCCTTCAGAAGCTTTCAGAGCAATCCCTCCACATCCACCTTGCTTTGTTCCTGATCCTGCCCTGCCCAATTCCTGTGCCCTGGCTTCATCTTCCAGTGCCAGCCTGCTCCTGCCCCCAACCTTGTTGACTTCATCTTGACTTGTTATCACAGCTTTATGATTATAAAATAATTTATTTTAATAAGTAATTAATTTACATGATTCAAGAGTCAAAGGAAATCAAAGAGCATACAATGAAAAATTTTCCTCTTACCCTTCTCCCTAGCTACCCATTTTCCCTCCCTGGAGGCAACCTAATGTTTCAATCTCTTTAGCTCCCTTCCAAAGATACTTGATGCATATATAAGCTAATATATATGCTAAATATTATATATAATATATATTATATATATAAGCTAATACATATATGTGTGTTATATAATATGTACATTACACATATATTCATATACACATATCCATTATATATGCATATATATTTATATGGTAGCATATAAAATATGCTGTTACACGCTTTTTTCCTACTTAGTATTCTCTCTTATTCCATCTCAGTACACGCAGAACATGATTATCCTTTTTTTAGGGCTATACAGTGTTTGATTGTACAGCTGTGTCATAGTTCATTTAGCCACTCCCATATTGATGGACATTTCGGTTGTTTCAGTCTTCTGCTATTACAAACAGTGCTGTAGTGATCAACTGTGTATTATACATCCTCCGTGCAAGACATGGGTAAGTACATCTATAAGAGAATTTCCTAGAAATGAAATTGCTGAGTCAAGGGGGACATACGTTTTAAATTGTGATATTACCAGTTGCCCTCCATACGGCTGCACCAATTTAAATTCCCAGCATTGATGGGTAAGAAGGCCTGTTTTACCAAGACCTCACTAACTCAGGGCGTCCATCATGTTCATCTTTGTCAGTCTAATGAAGGAAAACATATCTACTTATAGTTTTAATTTATATTTATGTTGTTATGAATGAAGTTGAGCATCTTTTAATATGTCTTAATTTTTTTGTTTGTTTGTTTTTTGAGACAGAGTTTCTCTCTAGTCACCCAGGCTGGAGTGCAATGGGGCCATCTCAGCTAACTGCAACCTCCACCTTCCAGGTTCAAACGATTCTTCTGCCTCAGCCTCTAGAGTAGCTGGGATTATAGGCGCAAGCCACCATGCCTAGCTAATTTTTTTAGTAGAAACAGGGTTTCACC
>NW_012115600.1:684087-686386 GCF_000951035.1 Colobus angolensis palliatus
GATCCTCCCACCTCAGCCTCCCAAATGGCTAAGACTACAGGTGTGTACCCATCATGCCTGGGCTGTTTTTTAAAATTTTTAGAGCTATGGTCTTACTATGTTGCCCAAACTGGTTTAGAACTCCTGGGCTCCTCCCACCTCGGCTTCCCAAAGCACTGGGGTGACAGGCATGAGCCTCTGAGCCTGTCCTCATATTGACTCGTTGACGTGCTCTTGCCTTCTCAACTTGATTTTGACCTGCATTGATGAGTAAGACCTGCCAACTCATCTTGATGTTTCTATTTGGTCTAAATGTCCAGGCTTCAGTTCAGCTTTTACCTCTAGAGATGTTTCTTTCCTTGGCCCACCACCCACATCCCGTGAGTGGGACGTAGGGCCAGTTCAGAAAGCAGAGCCAAGAGTGAGCCCAGCCTGGCTGGATGAGAACCTGCTCCTCAGCTTCCCCACCTGAAATGGTCTGGGTCAGCCTGAGTCAGCTCTGAGACTCACCTGAGAGCTGGCTGGCCATCCTTCGAAGGGTGACAGGCGAAGGCCTTGGAGCGGGGCCCACCTGCTCCAGCCTGTCCATCAGGCCCTGCTGTTCGGGGGCTGATGCCAGGCCCAGCGGGTTGTTAATGGTGAAGGTGCTGGCGTACCGCTCCAGAGGGTCATCTAGGGAGGCCACAATGCCCTCCTCCCACAGACGGTACAGCATGAGAACGGGAAAGATCTTGGAGATGCTGGAGATCCTAGATAATGTGGGGAACACAAGGGGTCAAAGGGCATCCTGTTGGTCCCACAACCCACCTCCTGCCCCCAGCCTGCAACTTTTTAGTATTCTAGGAAAGCACTGCATCCCTGCTTAAGTCAACATTTCCAACAGAAACTAACCAATCTCTGTGGAGCTGCCTTTGGGATGCTTGAGAACATAACCAGAAGCCGAAGGGCTGAGGTGGGATGGATACCCTGTGCCAGGCTCTCTTCCAGCCATTTCCCATTCAAGGACAGACCTGGGTTTGGATGGTGCCTCTGCCTCTCATTGGTCATGTGGCCTTGGGCAAGTTTCTAGACCCATCTAAAATTCAGTTTCATTGCCTGCTTCACCGGTTGTATTAATAAAAGGATGAAACGAGGTTGTGCGTGCAAAGTGCCTGTCTACATACCTGGGAGGTGGTAAGTGCTCAGTACATGATAGCACATATAGCTATTGGCCCCATGCCTGGCACAGAGCAAGTGCAGTTTAAGTGCAATTCCTTCTGGACTCCTGTAAAACCCACAGTGTCCCCAGGAACAAATGTGTTCACTCTGCATCGTGAGCTTTGAGGATCCTGCAGGCAACACGCAGGAGGGGAGACTCCATGTATGCAATTGAATGTCTCCAGCTGTTTCGGTCTGGGCCACTGCTGCCACTTGAAGGGACCTGCGGCAAGGACTCAGGAACTGGTTATGGTTCCTTTGTGGCACATGGTCAGGGTTGGGGGGATGGGCACAAGGTAGCCTTTTCTAATTTGGGAGGTTTAGGGCTAAGGTTCTTTCCAGAAGGGATTCCTTCCTGACCTTTTACCCCTGTGATGTAACATTGGGCACTCACTGGTCCTCTCTGGACTTCAGTCTCCTCTTCTATAAAATTGTCAAGACGTCATAATAGGCCCTGGCAGATTAGACCCCAGCCATGTTTCTCTTCAGTATCCTTATCTCCTAGGTCCCCCTTGCCCTCCCATCCCTTACCCCTCCACAGGACCCTAGAGATCGCCCAGCTGACCTGTACATGGTGTACTCATTGGGGGCCCCAGAAGCCGGGTCTGAGCCATTCTTCTTCCCAAAGTTCCCTGTCCAGAGCACAGTGTCATTGTGGATGACAACTGCAGACATGGCAGCCACGCCTGGGGCAGACATTGCCTGGCGCAGGATGTGGTCCACCTTGAGGGAGAAGAACGGGTGCAGTGACAGGCGCCCCTGCCCTCACCCTCAGTAATCATCCTGCACAGCCACCCTCTTCCACAGCCACACCCTGCATGCAGCACCCAGGGAGCCTCCAAATCATGCCCCATGGGCTGGGGTCCCCACCGTTGGGCTTCTTCATAAGATGTTTTCTCAAAGAAACAGTTTCTTAACAAAATTCAAAAGGAGAGGGGATTAAAATGATTGCTTTAAGGCCAGGCATGGTGGCCCATGCCTGTAATCCCAGCACTTTGGGAAGCCAAGGCATGCGGATCACCTGAGGTCAGGAGTTCAAGACTAGCCAGGCCAACATGATGAAACCCTGTCTCTACTAAAAATACAAAAAAATTAGCTGGGCATGGTGGCAGGCACCTGTAAT
>NW_012115600.1:687251-711989 GCF_000951035.1 Colobus angolensis palliatus
TTTTTGGCTTTTTGTTTTTTGAGACCAGAGTCTCGCTCTGTCGCCCAGGCTGGAGTGCAGTGGCATCATCTCTGCTCACTGCAGCCTCCGCCTCCCAGGTTCAAGCGATTCTTCTGCCTCAGCCTCCTGAGTAGCTAGGATTACAGGCATGCGCCACCACATGCAGCTAATTTTTGTATTTTTAGTAGAGACGGGGTTTCACCATGTTGGTCATGTTGGTCTCGAACTCCTGACCTCAGGTGATCCGTCCACCTAGGCCTCCCAAAGTGCTGGGATTACAGGCGTGAGCCACTGCAGCTGGCCCCTACGTCTTAATTAACCTCCAGACCACCTTGCCAAGTGATTTTACATACCCTTGGCTGAGCTCAGTCCACCTCCACTTTCCATCCCTGCACTAACTTTGCCCTTCTTTTTTGTTTGTTTGTTTGTTTTTTGTTTTTTGTTTTGAGACAGAGTCTCGCTCTGTCACCCTGGCTGGAGTAAAGTGGCACAATCTCAGCTCACTGAAACCTCCACCTCCTGGGTTCAAGAGTTCTCCTGCCTCAGCCTTCTGAGTAACTGGGATTACAGGCATGTGCCACCATGCCCAGCTGATTTTTTTATATTTTTAGTAGAGACAGGCTTTCACCATGTTGGTCAGGCTGGTCTTGAACTCCTGACCTCATGATCCACACATCTTGGCCTCCCAAAGTGCTGGGGTTACAGGCGTAAGCCACCGCGTCCGGCTCTAACTTTGCCTTTCTGAGCCTCTGTCTCCTCCTCTATAGATAGGGATTCATGAGGAATGCATGTAAGTGGTTACGTGGCAATCGCACATACCAGGTGCTCAACAGAAGGCAGCATGGTTATTATTGTTGCTTTTTTGAAAATTTGCTATAACTCCTGAAAGCCACATAGCACCCTTCTGTTCTCTCTCCTTCACAAAAACCTTTCAGGTATTTGCAAGCAGTGATTTTGTCTCTGCATTGGCCCACGCTTTCTCTTCTCGGGACTCAACAGCCCTTTCCCTTTAACTGTTCCTCGGATGACAGTTTCGAGTCTCCCCCCATCATGCTGCGGCTCATATACTTCTGATCATGTTTCACTTGTCTCCATGTCTCCCAAGGTGAGTGACCCAAGTGGCTGGGGTCTGACTGGCACAGACTAGAGCTGACAGACACCTCCCTCTAGGGTTTGGCCATCCTGCAATGGTAAATGTTGTGCTGGAGGGCATGGAGTGTTTAATAGTATCGCGGTGGCCTCTGCAATATGGGCTCTGTCATCCTCTCCCGTCTCAGCTTCCCTACCTCCCACCTATGGCCTCTCAGTTCTCTGTATGTGTCATGTACTTTCTGCAGCCTCCAGGCCCTTGCATGTACTGTTCCATCTGTCTGGAGCACACCTCTCCATTCCCAGGTTCCCTCACCACGCACATGTCATCTGGGCATCTGCTACTTGTTCACATCTCAGCCTAGACACCACTTCCTCCAGAAGCCCTCCCTAACTCTAAGGCCCGTTCCTTTGTGCCTCCAAAGTCCTCTAAACTCTTCTTACCCTCACTCTTGCCCCAGAGTTATAAACGTTTGGTAGCTTCACTGTTTCTCTCACTTCCAGATTAGTAATTTCTTGAGAGCAAGTCAGTGTCCTCTTCCTGCCATATCTATAGTGCCTAGCACAGAGTAGATGCTCAAGAAATACATGATGGATGGATGGATGGATGGATGGATGGATGGATGGATGGATGAATGAATGCCACTGCCAGCTCAGAAGGACTGCCCTCCGCTTCATCACCCAGGCCCAGCCCCCATGCCCAGTTCCCTCCTGGGTCATCACTGACCTTTTCCAGGGCCTCCTTCAACACAGGGAGTGGGTGGGCCAGGGGCACAGGCTCAGGGTGCCGGGGACACATCCTCACAGGGGCAGAGGTCTCCACTGGTCCCAGGGAACCTGGAGGGAACATCACATGGTGAGGAGGGGACAGACATCAGGATAGGAATCTAGGGGGAAAGTGGCAGCAAGGGCCAGAGCAGTGCCTCGAGGACAGCCCTCCCCAGCCGAGCCAAGCCAGGGGATATTAGGGTGCAGAGACCAGCCATAGCTCCTGAGAGGCCTATGGAGCAGCATGTGTCCTTGGGGAGGAGGCACAGCCCTGCAGGCCACAGCTCCTGGTTGGTGGACACTGTACTCCCCTCTCTCTTGCTTAACAAACTTCCCATCTCCCTGTGGTCAGTGGACTTAGACCATTCTGGCTGCGTGGGGCAGGCTCCGCCATGTCTGTGTGTCTGTCTGACTTGCCTTCATCCTGATTATGTGTTTGGATGGACTTCAAGCCCGCTTAGGACCCAGGCCTAAACCACAGCAACAACTTATTCTCTCACCAGAGCTAAGCATTGGGGCTTTGGGGGCCTGAGTCAGTTCTGCCTTTGTCCGGGTGTGTGACTTCCTCGGCATCTCAGGGGAGAAGGTGAGGTGCTGGCAGGACAGGATTCAGGCTGTGATATCATCACAGCAGCACCCAAGCCTTTTCCTCTAAGTCTGGATGGAGTGTGAAGGAGGATGAGCACCCTCCAGGACTATTAATACATCCTCCTCGTCTTCCGCTGCACCCTGAGACTCCATCCAAAACTGACACAAGGTCCCTGTGGTAGGTTTCATATGACCATAAATTCTATTTTTTTTTTTATTTTTTTTATTTTTATTTTTTTGAGACAGAGTCTCACCCTGTTGCCCATGCCAGAGTGCAGTGGTGCAATCTCAGCTCACTGCAACTTTTGCCTCCCGGGTTCAAGCGATTCTCCTGCCTCAGCCTCCCAAGTAGCTGGGACTACAGGCGTGCACCACTATGCCTGGTTCATTTTTGTATTTTTAGTAAAGCCAGGGTTTCACGATATTGGTCAGGCTGGTCTTGAACTCCTGACCTCAGATGATCCACCCGCCTTCGCCTCCCAAAGTGCTGAGATTACAGGCAGTGCTCAGCCATATGACCATAAATTCTGTCAGCTCCTTCCACCTTCGAAGCTGGCTGGCTTTGTGGCTGGCCAAAGGAATGAGGCCGAACAAATTGCGACCTGCCTAGGCTAGACCTTACGGGGCTTACTCCCTGCGAACACTGCCACCTTGTGGACGGATCTGGGATAGCGGCCTTGAGAGCGAGAGTCCATGCTGAGGGAGAGGTCCCTCCTCCACCCACCACCCCGCCGTCTCAGCTGACTTGCCCACTGCACCGGAAAGAGCCCAGGCTAGACCAGCAGCAGAGCTACCAGCCAGCCCACAGAATTATGGGAAATAATCACTTGCTTTGTCTGAAGCCAGTAGGCTTTGGGGTGATTTGTTACTTAGCAATAGATAACCGACACAGTCACAAACAGGAAAATGACAAACATTAGGGATTTCTCAACAACCCCATGACATGGGTTTCACAGAATAGGGTGGTCCCAGCTACAGCCTAGGCTTTGCTCAGCCTGGGACCCAGGTAGGGGCTGGTGTCGACAGTGGTAGTCCTCCCACTTTAATTGGGAAACAGGGGGCCTGGTAGGCATCACTAGCAGTGGTGGCTCCTTTATTGAGCCTTGACCCACCCAGGAAGGAGAGGCTCCAAGGCTTGGCAGCTGCTGCCCCTGAACACCTGTGAGTTGCTCCTATTGAGCATCTGCAGGAAGGTCTTGAAAGAGGGCTAGAGCCCGGAGATTCCATCATGGTGGCCAAAGGCAGAGGAAGGGAAACACCGTTTGCTCTTTTTTTGATGTCCTTGAATTTTACCCCCAAACTGGATGTCTTGAAGAACCCCAGTGGCATCAGGATCCTCATTTTATACACGAGGGCATCAAGGCACAGAGAGGATGCAAGACTGTCCCAAAGATGCACAGCTAGTAACAGCTGGACTCAGAATGGAGGCCAGAGCTTCTGAGTCTAAATCTTATAGTCCTCCCCTACACCCTAGAATCAGGGTGGCAGCTCGAAGCCCAGGAGGACCCAGGGGGGCTATGGGGAGGAACTCTAGGCTGTCTCTGCACTCACCAGTCTTCAGCCTGGGGAGGTGATACTGCCACAGGAAGCAGCCAGTCATGACCACTGAGAGCAGGCAGAAGAAGCTACAGATGGCTGGGAGGAGCCACTTCTTCTTCACTTTCAGCAAGCTGGGCCGCCAGCCAACCTGGGAAAGCAAGGACATAGGGTATAGTCCCCTTGGGGGTCAGTCAGAGGGAAGAGAGGGACCCTAACCTTGGCCCCTCCTAGGTCTCAGGTTAGCCAGACGTCACAAGAGCCCACAGCTTTGGATACATTTCACAGTTGTGAAACCAATGCCCTTCCCAGTGTGACTCTTTCAATAGTTCTGCCCTGCAAAAGCACCCACCCCTCTGCTTGCTGTACCTCGTTCCTCTGTGGACTTAGTGAAATACCGTAAGACCAGCTGAAATGCCACCTCCTCCAGGAAGATGTCCTCAGCTCTCCTGTATTAGTCTGTTCTCAGGCTGCTAATAAAGGCATACCCTTTATTAGCCTTTATATTTATAAAAGAAAGAGGTTTAATTGACTCATAGTTCAACATGGCTGTGGGGGGGCTCAGAAAACTTACAAGTATGGCATATATTTCATTCTTCTACTTATATAAAATGTCTAGATAGACAACCCATAGAAATGGAAAGTACATTACTGGCTGCCAGGGGATGGGGGGTAGCAAGGAATGAAGAGTCACTGCTAATGCCTTTGAGTTTTTTGGGGGGTGATGAAAATGTTCTAAAATTGATCATGGTGCTGACAGCACAATCTTGTAAATATGCTATAACCACTGAATTGTACACTTAACAATGGTGAATTTTATGTCATATGAATTATATCTCAATACAATTCCTTGAAAATAATAGTACCTACTTGTATTCAGTTGCAAGGATTAAATGAGTTAATAAATTAGAATAGTAGCTGGCACATGATAGCACTACATATGTGTTAGCTATTATCGAATGCCTCCTATGTGCTAGGCGCTGAGCCAGATATTGAGGATATACTGATGAACAGAAAGGAACTCTTCCCTGCCTTTAGGAGGTTTACAGTTTTAGGAGGAGATGGGTGTTAACCAAATATTTCATTAACTCCTCCTTGCCTACCTCCCTTTCTCAAAGGCACCTCTTCCACTTCTGTCCTACAAACGTGGTATTTGTCCCCCTTGCCGTCTCTATCCTCAGTACACACACAATCCCACGGTGGTGAATTACCAAATCGGAAATGAAAGGAGGCATCACTACAGCTCCTACAGAGAAATATTACGAACAACTTTATGCCAATCCATTTGACAGTTTAAATGTGGACAAATTCCCTGAAAGACTCAATCCCCAGGTGATCTCATGCACAAGGACACCAGTCACATGCTAATGGTTTCTGATTCTCTCCTGCCCAGCTCTCTCCCCTCTCCTTCAGACTCCCATTTCAACTGCCTGCAGAGCATTTCCACCTGGAAGTCCTCAAGTATCTGGAACTCAACATCCGGAGCAGAAAACTCACTTGTTTCACCCCCTCCTCCTTCTCTCGTATTTTCAACATCAGTTTGTGGCACCTGCCTCCACTTAGTCATGCTTCAGGTTCTGCCTGGGCCCCTCTATGTCCTTCAATCCCTACCTCTAGTCAGTCATCAAGCCCTCCTGGCCTGTTACAATTAGAAAATATTTCAAGGTTACTGAAAAATATACACTGGGCCCAGCGGCTCACTCCTATTATCCTAGCACTTTGGGAGGGCAAGATGGGAGGATCACTTGAGCCCAGGAGTGTGAGACCAGCCTGGGCAACATAGCAAGATCCTTTCTCTACAGAAAAATTAAACATTGGCTGGGTGAAGTGGCTCACACCTGTAATCTTAGCACTTTGAGAGGCCAGGATGGGTGGATCACTTGAGCCCAGGAGTTCAAGACCAGCCTGGGCAACATGGCAAAACCCTGCCTCTACAAAAAATAGAAAAATTAGCCAGGCGTAGTGGCATGTGCCTGTAATACCAGCTGCTCAAGAGGCTGAGGTGGGAGAATCACTTGAACCTGGGAAGTGGAGGTTGCTGTGAGCCAAGATCACACCATTGCACTCCAGCCTAGTGACAGAGCGAGACCTTGTCTCAAAATAAATAAATATAAAAATAAAAATTAGCTGAGTGTGGTAGTACATGCCTATGGTCCCAGCTACCCAGGAGTCTGAGGTGGGAGGATTGCTTGAGCCTGGGAGGTCGAGGCTACAGTGGGCTATGATTGCACCACTACATACCAGCCTGGACGACAGAGCAAGACCCTGTTCCTTGCTCTGTCTCTGTCTCTCTCTCTCTCTCTTTCTCCATATATATGTATACACACACACATACATACATATATATACACACACACGTATACATATATATAATGGTGCCATATATATATATAGAGAGAGAGAGAGAGACAGAGAGACAGAGAGAGAGAGAGACTTATAATGTAATGAATTCTTGGGCACTTAACACTCAACTTTGTTGAATCTTAACATTTTATCGTAGTTTTCTCATATACTTACATTTTTCAAATATACTATGTCATTACTTATTTACTTTGTCTGTTCAGTTTCCCCATCCCATAAGGATTGTTGTTTGTTTTGTTTACTGAGGTATTCCCAGTACCCAAAACAGTTCCTGGAACATAGCAGACCCTAATAAATATTTGTTAAATGAATGCTGGATGAAAATAAAACATTCTAGGTGGAGTTGAAGCCCTCTGTGTACCTTTCATGGATCTCAGTCCCTTCCTACTCTCCCCAAATGTAACACCCATGCTGATCTTGGTGTTTATCATAATTATGCACATGTTTATTCTTTTACTATTTCTTTATGTTTCCATAAACAGCATGTAGTATTGTTTTGCACATTTTTGAACATATATAAATGATTTCATACTGTATAATCCTCCCGCAACTTGCTTTTTATTCAATTACCTAACTACAGTTCTGGGTTATTCATTTGACTTCTGTGGAGTGTGCTGTTGTATAAACATACTGAGTAGTGTAGTAGTTAGAGCCTGGGGCCAGACTACCTTAAAAATGTGACTATTGGCCAGGCACGGTGGCTCATGCCTTTAATCCCAGCACTTTGGGAGGCCAAGGCGGGCGGATCACAAGGTCAAGAGATGGAGACCATCCTGGCCAATATGGTGACACCACCCTGTCTCTACTAAAAATACAAAAAAATTAGCTGGGCATGGTGGCATGCACCTGTAGCCCCAGCTACTTGGGAGGATGAGGCAGGAGAATTGCTTGAACCCAGGAGTTGGAGGTTACAGTGAACCGAAATTGTGCCACTGCACTCCAGCCTGGCAACAGAGCGAGACTCCATCTCAAAAAAAAAAAAAAAGTGACTATTTTACAGTCCAGTTGGGAATCCTGTGCTAAAAGTGAAATTTCTGGGTGGCAAGGTACAGCCATCTTCAACTTAGCCACATACTGTTCTGTTCCTCTCTAAAGCGGTCATTCTAATTTTTACTCGTCCCACCTTTAATTCTCATTGCTGTTAATATTTTTAATCTGCATCTTCTTGGCGGCTAATAACATTGAATACCTGTTCATGTGTTTATTGTACGTATTTGGGTTTGATTTTCTTCAGTTGGACTGTTCTCCTTTGCCTGGTCTTTTTCTATTCTTTTTTCTTTACTTATTAGAGTTCTTCATACACTCTTGTTTGTGGCTTGATTTTTCACTCTGTGTTGATAACTTTTGTGGAGAGGTAGAATAGTGTAGTGGTGAATCCATGGCCAGATTGCCTGATTTGCAATCTTAGCTCAGTCACTTACCACTGTGTGACCTTAAGAAAATAAGTTAACTTCTCTATGCTTCTGTTTCCTCACCCGTAAAATGGGGATGATAATAGTACCTAACTCATAAATTTGTAAGGATTACATGAGTTAATATATGAAAATAACATTCTCTGACACATCGTAAGCCCTATTAGCTATTGCAGTATTTTGGGATTGTTTTGAGACAGTCTCACTCTGTCACCCAGGCTGGAGTGCAGTGATGTGATCAGTTTTTGCATTTTTTGTAGAGACAGGGTCTCACTATGTTGCTTAGGCTGGTCTCAGACTCTTGGGCTCAAGCAATCCTCCCACCTTGACTTCCCAAAGTGCTGGGATTACAGGCATGAATCACTGTGCCTGGCCAACTATTACAATATTTTTGAATAGGAGGGCTTTTGGTTTTGGTTTTGGTTGTTGCCAAATTTACCAGTATTGTTTTTTTTGGTTTGCGTTGTGTATATAGTGCATGTGTGTGCTTAAGAAATCTTTCTTTACATGGACGTCAGAAATAGAGGTTTTTGTACTTTCACACACAAAAGAATTTTTGGTTGTAGAACAAAGTAGGGATCCAATTTTATTTTCCCATATGGATAATCAGTAGTCCGGTACTATTTATTAAATACACCAACCTGTCCCCCACTGACTCTTATGCCAACTCTGAAATATATCAACAGTCTGTACATACAGACATCTGCCTTCTGGGCTCTGTTCCAGGAGAGTCTCGCTGAGTTTATGTTCCATCCCTCCCTGTCCAACCCGGCACTCTCTTCCACAACAAAGATCGCTCACATGTTGAGCACAGTGTGCCAGGCTCTGTTCTACAGGAAACAATCTGGCAAGAGAGACTTTCTATGATCCGACTCCGACAAACTCCACGAGCCCATTCCCTGCCCCTCCCCTGGCCCCTGTGTCTTTATGCCCCCATCTACCTCCTGCATCATTGCCCCTCTCTGTACTTTTGCACCTGCCATTCCCTGGGGCTGTGGTTTCCTTTTATCCTTTTCCATCAGACAAACTGTGTTCTTCCCTTAACACCCATAGGCATCTGTGAAGCTTTCTCATTCTCCCCCAGACAGAGCTGCTCATGGTAACTGGCTACTACTGGCTTCTTTGTCTAGGTCCCTATGAGGTAAGGATTCTCTGCAGCACCAGCAGAGAATTCCCTCCTGGCTCTTATGCCTTGGACACCCGGTACCCCACCGGGCACTAGCAGGTTCGCAGGAAATTCTTTTGAACTTTACATGGTCCTGCAAGTTGAAAGACTTGGGTTCAAATCTTAGCTCCACCTCATGAGTCAGTTGTAACTCTGGACAAGTCTCTTCCCCTCTCTGAGCCTCTACTTCTCCAGGTGTTGAAGACAGTTGGGCTACTTGTAAATAATTTACTTTTATATCTGGAAATCTTGTGTGATTTCAAAAGTGTCTTTCAGCTGTAGAATCTGGGGTTCTCACTGAAATCATCTTTGGTCATAATATCCAAAGACTGGAAACAACCCAAATGCTCCTCAACTGGTGAGTAAACAGACAAACTATAGTAAATAGACATCTACACAAGGGAATACTACTCAGCAATGTAAAGGAACGAGCTATTGATACATGCAATAATGTGGATGAACCTCAAAGGCAAGATGCTAAGTGAAATAAGCCAGACTAAATGGCTACAGACTATAGAATACAACTTATAGAACATTCTGGAAAAGGCAAAATGATAGGAACAGAAAACAACTCAGTGGTTGCCTGGGGGTAGGGATGGGGTAGACTACAAAAGAGCAGAAGGGACTTTGGGGAGGTCATGGAACTGTGCTACATGTTTATTGTGGTGGTGGTTATGGTATTGTATACATTTACCAAAACTCATAGAACTCTGGGAGGCCGAGGCAGGAGGATCACTCGAGGCCAGGAGTTCAAGACCAGACTGGGCAACATAGCAAGACTCCGACTGTACAAAAAAATAGAAAAAAATTGCCAGGCATGCTGGCATGCACCTGTAGTCCCAGCTACTTGGAAGGCTGAGGTGTGAGGATTGCTTGAGCCCAGGAGTTAGAGGCTGTAGTGAGCTATGATCATGCCACTGCACTCCAGCCTGGGCAACAGAGGAAGACCCTGTCTCAAAAAAAAAAAAAAAAAAAAAACTTCATAGAACTGCACAGATTTTATTTCATGTAGATGATACCCCAATTTTTACAAAATAAAGCCTTTAAAGATTCCAAAAGCACTGGGATTCTCCACCTGTTGGAGGAGTAACCCCAGATACAAAGGAGTGAATGGAAGGCTCTCAGATATTGCTGCAGGATCACATGGAAGATACTCCCATCCTAGCATGAACACATAGCTGCAGGGGCAGTGAGGACCCCTTGGTGGGAAGGCAGCCTGCTATCCCCTAACTGGCACCTAAGGTGTGACCAGCAGATCCTTAGCTTATTTTTAGGTGAAGAATAAAATTCAGAGACATTAATTGACTTGCTGAGTCCACGGGCAGTGAATGGCAGAGCTGAGATTCAAGCTCTGTAAGATGCACCACTCCACTCCTCCTCAAAACGCAGCTGGGATCTCTGCATCCCCAATTTGTAGCCCTCCTCTGGGGCCCAGCCTCATCTCAAGTCTGTCTCCAATCTCAGGATTTATTCCAACAGACCCAAAGGTGGGTCAGTATTTAATCTCTAAGCTGCTTGCCAGCTGCTCACAGTTTGACTTGCAGTAGCCACTAGAAATCTCTCTCCTTTCCCTTCCCAGCTGGAAAATTGCTGTCAGCAGGGGAGGGCCCAGGAAGAACCAGGCTTTCCCAAACCCCAGCTATAACACGGCTCCGCCACCCCCCAACCCCTGCTCCTTCTCAGGTGTTCTGTGCCCCAGTCACCCTCACCTTCTTCCTCATGCTCACAGCCCACTCTGGGATGACTACTCTTTGTCCAGTCATTCATTCAGAAAACAATCCCTGAGGGCTTGCTGTGTGCTGGGCCACATCTGCCCCCACGGAGCCAGCAGGACGGTGGCATAATCAGACACAAGGGCCTGGGGCCGGGGAAGCAGGACTTGACTCTGGCTCTACCACTCATTCTGGACAAATGACCTCACCCTTTTGAGTCTCAGTTTTCTCATCTGCATAATGCAGATAACAATTCTTCCTACATCTTAGAGGGTTTAGTTGAGAATAAATAAGATAGTGCATGCAAAGCCCATAGAGAGCTGTTCACCAATTGGTAGCTAGAGGTGTAATAAAGGATTTCAGGGCTCACATATACAGATGAGCTCAGCCTAGGGGGAGGGAGGAGGAGGAGAGAGTCATTGAACAGGTAGTTGGGAATGAGCTTGGGTCACTCCAGACAGAGGCCTCTGGGGATGTACAAAAGGAAGAGGAGTTAGTTTCTGGTTTGTTTTGAGAATTCAGTGAGTTTATGTAAAACATTTGAAACTGTTCCTAAAACATTTGAAACAGTTCCTGGCCTGCAGGTACAAGCTCTAGAGATGATGATGATGACGATGACGATGACGATGATGATGATGATGAAGGTCATGTGGGGGGGATTTAGCCCAATATTTGAAGCCAGCAGGATGGTGGCATGGTCAGACATGTGTCAGAAGCTGACACATGGTGACGGCTTCTTGGGGCTGTGCCTCACCTCGGCCTTCATTCTCTCCAAGGCATGGAAGATTCTGGCTCTTTGAGGATTCGGCTCTACACCACAGGAGATCCTGTAAGCAGGAAACTGAGTCAGAGGAGTGAAGGCAAAAAGAGATCCTGAGTGGCTGGCAAAAAGAGGAGGGGAACAGAGAAAAGCTAGAAAACAAGGAGGGTAGCCGAGGATGCAGGGGACCAAAGTAACCCTCTCCTTCACATGTCTCCACTCCCAGGTGAGAGAAACAGCAGGCTCAGAAACCCCTGCCAGGTGACCCAGCATCCCCGTTTGTCCAGGACTGTCCTGATTTTAGCACCAAAAGTCCTGCATTCCCAGAAACCCCTCAGTCCCAGGTAAACGGGACCGTTGGTCACCCTGCGTGCCCCTGCATTGAATTCCAGCTCCGCTTCCCCCCACCGCCCGCCACCCCCTAAGCCTGCTCAGAACAATCTTGGTTAGGCCCTCAGGCTCTTGGCTACCACTTACCCTCTTCAGAAGGTGCCAGCAAGAACAGGGCAGTTCAGGCCCCAGCTTGGCCAACCAGTGCCTCTGTGAGTCCCCTGTGTTCCAGAGGACAGGAATGGCTTCCCAAGCTCTGAGGCACAGGCTTTACCAAGCTCTCCAGGGGCCGGCAGATGTGGCGCCTAATTTCCCCAGCGCTAATCCCTCAGAGTGCCTGCTGCCGTGGGGATTAGCTTCTGGGGTCCCCGAGCAGCGGGGAAGCGGGGGAGAGCTGTCAGGGAACATTGGGTAACACCGTGTGACCTGAGTGCTCCAGGCTGGTGAAGAAAGGAACGCTCTCTCCAAAATGAGTCTCTGCCAAACCCAGTGTGGACAAGGGATGTCAGGAGGCCACCAGGGTGACTTCCAGCTGGGAAGGGAAAGGAGAGAGATTTCCAGGCTTGGTCTGACCCCACACAAGCTCCTCAGGCACCTCTGAGGAACCCAGAGCTCCAAGGAACCAGTTTGAAGACCACTGAGGTCAGCCTAGTTGTGAAACATTCAGATAACCTGGGTACAAATATTAGTCTGTCACTGCCAGTGTGAGCCTGTGTGACCAGGGATCATAACCTCTTTGCCGCACATCTATAAAGTGGGGACAATAATACCACCTTGGTTAGTGTGCAGGTTAAATGGAATGTGCTCATGAAGCAGGCAGCCCAGAACCTGGCACCCAGTAAGTGCTCCATAAAGTTTGGCTTCTTATCATAGACTTGGCATTTTTTTATTTTTTTAAGACAAGGTCAGCTGGGCATGGTGGCTCATGCCTGTAATCCCAGCACTTTGGGAGGCCAAGGCAGGAGGATGGCCTGAACCTAGGCATTTGACACCAGCCTGGGCAATATAGTGAGATCTCGTCTCTAGAAAAAACTTAAAAATAGACAAGTGTGATGGCGTTGCCCTGTAGTCCCAGCTACTCTGCAGGTTGAAGCTGAAGCATTGCTTGAGCCTGGGAGGTGAAGGCTGCAGTGAGCCGAGATGAGATTATGTCAGTGCGCTCCATCCTGGATGACAGAGTGAGACTGTCAAAAAAAAAAGTCGTGCTCTGTCACCTAGGCTAGAGTGCAGTGGTGCAATCAAAACTCACTGCAGCTTCCAACTCCTGAGCTCAAGCAATCCTCCTGCCTCAGCCTCCTGAGTATCTGAGACTACAGGCAGGCACCACTATGCCCAGCTATTATTATTTTTTAATTGCTTTTGGTACAGATGGGGGTCTCCCTTTTTTGCCCAGCTAGTCTTAAACTCTTGGCCTCAAGCGATCCTCCCATCTCTGCCTCCCAAAGTGCTGGGATTATGGGTGTAAGCCAAAAATAAAATTCTAAGGCCCCCAACCATCTGAATGGACTTCCTTCTCAGCCAGGGCACTCTTAACGTAACCTGAAAGATCAAAAGACTGGTTTAAGCCTTGATGGGAAGTAAGGGTCAGATGTGACTCATCATACTTCTCCAGCATAACATCACATAACAATTAAAGAAATCAAAATAGTTTAACCCCAAATATATTCCCTTGTTATATCTCGAAATTGCCCTGCAAAGTTTGTCTGTCGTGGGAAAAATCTACATTCTATAGAGAATCCTCTTCCTTTTCCATTTCCAGACCCAAGAGATAATCAACACTCAGCAACCGTTTTAAGTCCCATAAGAAAACATTGTATAACCTATTCTCTCTGAAGCCTGCTAGCTATAAGCTTCCTCTGCACAATAAAACTTTGGTCTCCCCAATCTTTTAACCCAAACATTTCCTTTCTATCGATCTCAGTTCCTCAAACTCAACCAATTGTCAACTAGAACATTTTTAAGTTTACCTATAGCCTGGAAGTCCCCACATCGAGCTGTCCCACTTTTCTAAACCAAACCAATGTGCATCTTAAATGTATTTGATTGATGTCTCATGCCTCCCTAAAATGTATAAAATCAGCCAGGCGTGGTGGCTCACGTCTGTAATCCTAGCACTTTGGGAGGCAGAGGCGGGCAGACTGCCTGAGGTCAGGAGTTCAAGATCAGCCTGGGCAACATGGCAAAACCCCATCTCTACTAAAAATACAAAACATTACCTGGGCATGGTAGTGTGCGCCTGTAATCCCAGCTACTTGGGAGGCTGAGGCAGGAGAATCACTTGAACCCAAGAGGCAGAGGTTGCAGTGAGCTGAGGTCATGCCACTGCTCTCCAGCCTGGGCAACACAGCAAGACTGTTTAAATAAAAAAAAAAAGCTGTACCCCAACCACCTTGGGCACATAATCTCAGGACCTGCTGAGGGCTGTGTCATGGGCCATTGGTCACTCAAATTTAGCTAATATTTCTCTTCAAGTATTTTACAGAGTTTTGACTCTTTTGGTCACATAGGTGTGAGCCACCACTCCCAGCCATGACCTGACTTTCATGTCAAACTTCTACCTGGCCTCTGTGGCAGGTATCAGATCTCTCTCTGTGAACAATCTAGAAGATTTTCTATTGATTTTAGTTGATACAAAAGATAAAACATATATTCCTTCTCAACATTAGATGAGGTTGCACATTGGGATTACTTGGGGAGCTCTTAAAAACCCCTGGTGTCTGGGTCCCACTGCAGAGATCCCCGAGGCGCAGCTTGGATGCCTCAACCTTTGGAGGCTTCTTGGTGATTCCACTGTGTGGCCAAGGTTGAGAATCAGTGCCCCAGATCAGTGTGTGTCCCACTTACTTGTGTGTAGGAGCATCCTGGCGATTGTGTTACATGGTAGGTTCTGAGCCAGGGGGCCAGGGTGGGATCTGAGAGCCTACGTTTCTAACAAGCTCCTACATGATGCTGAGGCTGGTGTAAGGACCACACTTTGAGGAGCGAGGCTCCTCTGCAACTCACGGATCACACCAGTCTCCACCTCATTATTTCAACAGAGCCTTGAATTACTATCTCCTTCTACTGATGCTCAGGGTCGGGGATGGATGGTGGCAAACCTTCTAGATCTTCTTGTGTAACCCCCATAGCCAAAAATCTGAGTGATTTTGTCCAAACTCCACATTGTGTGGCTGGCAAAAGAGGCTCCAGAGGGAAAATGACTTACCAAGGTCACATAACAAGTTTACTGACAACAATTGACCTGGACCCTGGTCTTTTTCATTGCACTTGGCTGCTTCCTTAATCTTTTCTGCGGCTCAGAGCTGGCAGCCCACCTCTTGGACACAGACTGCCTGTTGACAATGTACCACGTATGGTCCTTAGAGCCCCCTGTGCTATGTCCTCTGGTCTCCACAATCTCGGGAGGCAGCTTCTATTCTGTCTCCATTTCACATCCAAGGAAACTGATACTCCGGAAAGGGAAGTCCCCAGAAAGTGGCAGGGCTGGGATTGGACCCAGGAGTCCTGTCGTTCCTAGATACTGACAAGACTCCTCGGTTGCTGCGAGGATTAAATGGAATGTGCTCATGAAGCAGGCAGCCCAGAGAGAGCCTGGCACCTAGTAAGGGCCCCATAAAGTTCAGCTTCCTACTATGACTTGAGTTTGTTTTGTTTTGTTGTTTTGTTTTGTTTTTTGAGACAAGGTCTCACTAACACTACCTAATATTAATCAGTCTACGGGCAAGGACTGTGTCTTATTCAGGTTTATGTCCCCAGACCTAGCACTCCTGGGTTCTGCAGCCCTCGCCCCCAGGACACCACCCCCTCTCTGAGAACTCCTCCCTTGCTCCTAGCCCAGTTCTGAAGGCAGCCATTTTTCACTGCAGAGTCCAGCCCTGCCCCTCCCGAATTTAACTAGACGGGAACCCACAGCATGTCATACAGCACAGTGGCCCCAGGATGGCAGTAGATGCCCATGTGTAAGATCTCTGGCCCAGCCTGCGCCTCCTTTAAAGGGTAATTTACTTGCATGTGTCTCTTCCTCCAGGCCCTTGTCCAGGGGCTTTCCATCCACGAACCAAGATATTCCCCACAGTATCCCCATAGGGAGGAATTATTCATCATCGTTTACACACGAAAGATCACGTTCATCCTTTGCCCTTCATGGCTGCCTCCTACTCTTTGGGGAAAAATCAAAAACCTTACCTGCGTGGTCTAAACCTATCCAGTAGATGTCCCTGTGAGTCAGGCTGCAAGAGTTCAAATTCCAGCTTCCCCACTTACTATCGGTGTGGCTTTGGTTGGATTTCTTGGCTTCTTTTGGACCTCAATGTGCTCATCCATAAAATGGGGTAATGAAGTAGAACCCACCTCCTTGCGGGAGGAGTGAGGATTGCATGAAATAATACACCCAAAATGTACAATCCAGCAGCAAGTGCTCAGCAAATGTTAGTCACTCTTATTACCATGAGTCTCATTGGCCTCTCCTCCAGGGAGAAAGTCGGGACCTTTAAGAAAGAAGAATGTGGGCCAGGCACAATGGCTCATGCCTGTAATCCCAGCACTTTGGGAGGCCAAGGCAGGCGGATCACTGGAGATCAGGAGTTTGAGACCAGCCTGGCCAATATGGCGAAATCCTGTCTCTACTAAAAATACAAAAATTAGCCAGGCATGGTGGTGGGCACTTGTAGTCCCAGCTACTTGGGAGGCTAAGGCTGGAAAATCACGAACCCAGGAGGCAGAGGTTGCAGTGAGCCGAGATCACGTCATTGCACTTCAGGCTGGGTAACAGCAACATTCTGCTGAAAGAAAGAGAGAGAGAAGGAAGGAAGGAAGGAAGGAAGGAAGGAAGGAAGGAAGGAAGGAAGGAAGGAGCAAGCTGAAAAAATATCAAATCAAAGGACAAATTAAACTTTAAAAAGGGTCAGGCATGGTGGCTCACGCCTGCAATCCCAGCACTTTGGGAGGCCAAGGTGGGTGGATCACAAGGTCAGGAGATGGAGACCATCCTGGCTAACACAGTGAAACCCCGTCTCTACTAAAAATATAAAAAATTAGCTGCGTGTGGTGGCACACGCCTGTAGTCCCAGCTACTCAGGAGGCTGAGGCAGGAGAATCGCTTGAACCCAGGAGGTGGAGGTTGCAGTGAGCCAAGATTGCGCCACTGCACTCCAGCCTGGGTGACAGAGTGAGATTCCATCTCAAAAAAAAACAAAAAAAAACAAAAACAAAAACTTTACAAAGGAGAATGTTCCTCCTAAAGGATATATGAAGATACTTAGCATTTTCAGCAATCAGGCTTTGATTGATTCAATGATTGATCCATTCATTCACTCGCTTACTCACTGAGTCACGAGTCATGCAACAAATGTTTACTGAAGATCTGTCATTGACTGGATCTTACTCTTGGGTGTGGGGCAAAGCAGATATAGTAACAGATATTCATTGTCAATGCATTTTTATTGAGCACCTACTCAGTGCTAGGCACTGTTCTAGGTGCTTCAGATATATCAGTGAGCAACACAAAGGTCCCTGACCTGGTAGAGCCCACCTTCTAGCAGAGGCAACAGGACAAATAAGTTAAATGCTGCATTACAAAGTGATACATGGCCAGGTACAGTGGCTCACGCCTGTAATCTCAGCACTTTGGGAGGCTGAAGCAGGTGGATCGCTTGAGGCCAGGAGCTCCAGACCAGCCTAGGCAACATAGGGGAGACTCTGTCTCTATACAACATTTTTTTAAAAAAACAAAATTAACTAGGCATGGTGGCACTTGCCTGTAGTCCCAGCTACTCAAGGAAGCTAATGAGCGAGTATCACTTCAGCCTGGGAGGTCGAGGCTGCAGTGAACCACGAGCACGCCACTGCAATCCAGCCAGGGTGGCAGAAGAAACCCTGCTTCCAAAAATAAAAATAA
The DNA here is from genome assembly GCF_000951035.1 of Colobus angolensis palliatus. Lineage (NCBI taxonomy): Eukaryota > Metazoa > Chordata > Mammalia > Primates > Cercopithecidae > Colobus > Colobus angolensis. The sequence continues at coordinate 704,869 of NW_012115600.1, forward strand.
ATTAAAAAATAAAAGAAAACAATATATGCCATGGTAAAATAAATAGAACTGGATAAGAGGGGTAGATCAGAGTATTACATTGGGTGGTCAGAATGGGCCTCATTGAGAAAGAAGCATTTAGCAAATCACCCAAGGGAAGTAGGAGAGTTAGCTATATGGACAACAGAGGAATAGTGTTCATGGTAGAGAGAACAGCCAGTGCTCAGGCCTTAGGGTGGAATGTGCCTGGTGTGTTAAAAGAATATCAAGGAAGTCAGTGGCTGGAGCAGACTAAGCGACGGGCAAAGTAGTAGGTGAGGTAGGGAAGTCAGAAGTCAGGATGGTCACGTAGAACCTTCTAGGCCACAGGAAGAACTTTGGCTCCCCTCTGAGTGAGGTGGGAGCCTTTGCAGAGTTTGAAAGCAGAGGAGTAGCGTGATCTGATTCACATTTTTTTTAAGGCAGGGTCTCACTCTGTTGCCCAGGCTGGAGTGTAGTGGTATGATCATAGCTCACTGCAGCCTCAAACACCTGGGTTCAAGGGATCCTCCCACCTCAGCCTCCCAAAACACTGGGATTACAGGCCATGACTCATATTTTTATTTATTTTGTTTCCTTTTTTTTTTTTTGAGACAGGATCTTGCGTTGTCATCCAGGCTGGAATGCAGTGGCGCAATCACAGCTCACTGCAGCTTCAACCTCCTGGGCTCAAGTGATCCTCCCACCTCAGCCTTCTGGGTAGCTGAGACTACTGGTGTGCACCACTTTGCCTGGCTAATTTTTTGATTATTTGTAGAGATGGAGTCTTGCTATGTTGCCCAGTCTGGTCTCAAACTCCTGGACTCAAGCCATTGTCCCCCCTTGGCCTCCCAAAGTGCTGGGATTACAGGCATGAGCCACCATGCCCAGTTGATTCTTTTTATTTTATCGTTATTATTTTTCTTTTTTATCTTTTTTTTTTTTTTTGAGATGGAGTCTTGCTGTGTCACCCAGGCTGCTGGAGTGCAGTGGCCTAATCTTGGCTCACTGCAAGCTCTGCCTCCTGGGTTTACGCCATTCTCCTGCCTCAGCCTCCCGAGTAGTGGGATTACAGGCACACACCACCTCGCCCGGCTAGTTTTTTGTATTTTTTAGTAGAGACGGGGTTTCACCGTGTTAGCCAGGATAGTCTCGATCTCCTGACCTCGTGATCCGCCCGTCTCGGCCTCCCACAGTGCTGGGATTACAGCCTTGAGCCACCGCGCCCGGCCTAATTATTAAAATAAAATAAAGGTGCACTCTGGCTTCAGTGCTGATAACTGACTAGAGGGCAAAAGTGGGAGTGGGGAGGCCAGTTGAGACTGCCACTCTTGTTCAGGCAAGGTATGGTGGTGGCTTGGACCTCAGCAGAGACAGTGGGAAAGTGTCAGATTCTGGATATACAGTTGTCCCTCTGTCTCCATGGGGACTGGTTTCAGGACCCCTCCACAGATGCTTAAGCCCTGATGTAAAATGACATAATATTTGCATATCACTGACACACATCCTCCTGTATACTTTAAATTATCTCTAGATTACTTATAACACCTAACACAATGTAAATGCTATATACTTAATGGTTATACTGTATTATTCAGGGAATAACGATGAGAAAAAAAAGTCTGGGCCAGGTGCACAGTGGCTCATGCCTATAATCCCAGGACTTTGGGAGGCTGAGGCAGGTGGAGGTCAGGAGTTCAAGACCAGCCTGGCCAACATGGCGAAATCCCATCTCTACCGAAAATACAAAAATTAGCCAGGTGTGGTGGCAGGTGCTTGTAATCTCAGCTACTTGGGAGGCTAAGGCAGGAGAATCACTTGAACTCGGGAGGCAGAGGTTGCAGTGAGCCAAGATCAGGCCATGGCACTCTGGCCTGGGTGACAGAGCAAGACTCCGTCTCAAAAAAAAAAAAAGAAAGAAAGAAAATCATTGGCACTTAGATGATATGTAAAACCATCACCAAGGTAGTGAGATGGAGAAAAGAAGGGATCTGAGGACAGAGCTCTAAGGTGCAAGAGATCTGGGCATTGAGTGAAGGCAGATACCACAAAGTCATTGAGTGTGGGCTCAGAAAAGCCTTTACTGGAGAAACGCACATTCAGTGGAAGCCGAATGAGGCATTGAGTTGTTCAACCGCTCATCATCGTTCGGAGAGAGGGGCAGGGAACCAGGGCACAGCGAGAAACACCATGGAGTGTGTTCCAGAAGGAGAACCCCACCTTGCTACTCTAGTTTTTGTATAGGTAAATGTGAGGTTAGTCTTGTAAGTAAAGAAAAACAGGTCCGAACTTAGACTCCGGGGAAATTGCTTGCAGTGCTGAGGACACCTGGAGCCCCTGCGGGATGTAGAAGCCAGGTAGAGTCAATTCTGCTTTTGGGAAAGACGCCCTCTCTGGAATCCATCTGCTATCTGTTTACTAGGAGCCTGGAGTGAGCCCCCAGGGGCTTCCAATACAGAGCAACTTGGTTTTCCAAGGTTTATCCCCTTACCTACAGGCTCATCAAACATAAGCATGCCCAACAGGAGTAGAAATCAACTGGGCTTATAATGGGATTTACAATGGTTGTTGGCAATGCTGAAGGAGACACTGCAGAAGGAGGGAGACCTGGAGTCATAGTACAAAGCCCACCATGGAGGCCTGAGCCACCTGACATGGAGACCATGTGAAGTCTGAGGAAAGAGCCCAAGGCTCAGACAGAGGAGTAGCCTGGAGCCATGAGGCATGTTCCCATGGTAGCTTTGGGCTTCTGGACTTGGCCAAAGGTATTCATCGAGAAACAGCAGAGGATATTGTCCAATGCAGCTAGCTACTCTCCTGGCTGGCCAAAAAGAGTGCAAAGCTGTGTGGTTATCCAGCATGACCTGAGTTCATGATAACTTCGCCAGTGAGAACCCTGGCTGTCCCTGTGGCAATTCCCTTCAGGATATCTGAGCCCATGTGGATTGTAGATTCTACCTATTATGGGAGGAAAATCTGCGTAAAATGGTGAAATCTATGTACTGAATACCCAGGCATGTCTTGTCAAAAGCACCAGAGGCTGGGACTGGGAACATTGCTGTGCCCACAGGTCTTGGGTTATCATGAGGGCTCATATGCAGGTAGTATTCTTTCCAAAGAGAAAGCAAGGAAGGACATATATCCAGAGTACAAATCAAGTCCTGGGGGATACATAGGACTGCTCAATATTCTGCCAGTTCACCTCCACACCTTCCATGCAGGGGATGGGAATATGGTTGTGCCATTTACAGCTGTGGCCTGATTTCTCCCAACTGAATCCCCCTGTGAACCAAAAATATCTGAGACAAGTCTCAATCACTTTAGAAAGTTTATTTTGCCAAGGTTAAGGACGCACCCACGACACAGCCTCAGGAGGTCCTGAAAACATGTGCCCAAGGTGGTCGGGGCACAGCTTGGTTGTATACATTTTAGGGAGACATGAGATATTAATCGATTATGTAAGATGTAAGTTGGTTCAGTCCAGAAAGACAGGACAACTCGAAGCAGGGAGGGGGCTTCCAGGTCATAGGTAGATAAGAGACAAACAATTGCATTCTTTTGAGTTTCTGATTAGACTTTCACTGAATATACAATTACTCTGAGAGGAGCATAGAGATACAGTCACTTATGCCTTAGTCTGGCTTAGTTAAACAATAAGGCAAAGGAAGCAATCAGATATGCATTTGTCTAATGTGAGCAGAGGGATGACTTTGAGTTCTCTCTGTACTTTATTCACAAGGAATTTCCTTGTGGGCAAATTGTGAAGGAGGTATGCAGTTTTCTTTTTTTGCTGTTTGTTTGTTTGTTTTTTGAGATGGAGTCTCCCTCTGTTGCCCAGGCTGGAGTGCACTGGCACGACCTTGACTCACTGCAACCTTCACATACCAAGTTCAAGCAATTCTCCCTGCCTTAGCCTCCCAAGTAGCTGGGATTACAGGCGCCCGCCACCACGTCTGGCTAATTTTTGTATTTTTAATAGAGATGGGGTTTCACCATGTTGGCCAGGCTGATCGCTCACTCCTGACCTCAGGTGATCTGCCTGCCTCAGCCTCCCAAAGTGCTGGGATTACAGGTGTGAGCTACCGTGCCTGGCCATGTGTAGCTTTTTAATCTTTGTAGGAATAGAATGGGAGGTGGGTTTGCCTAACAGTTCCCAGCTTGACTTTTTCCTTTGGCGTAGTGGTTTTCGGATCCCAAGATTTATTTTCCTTTCACACTCTAAAGCACAGCAGTTTGTAGCAATGGCCAGCTAGGAGCCATTCCCCTGCCATGGTGAGAGAGTGAGACACGAACAAGGTCTCCCATAGCTGGGTATGGAGGACGGGGTAGTGGTGGTGATATATTCAATAATGTAGGTTTGTGGAATGGAGCCTGGCCTAGGCAGCTACTAGAGGCTGTTGAAGCTTTTCCTGTCCGAACCTGAAAGAGCAGGTGAGAGGTTATTTACTCTTCAACGCTGATCTGTTTCCTGATATTGCTTGCGTATGTTCTTGCTACATCAGCTGAGGCCTGTCATGTCCCCAGAATCAGCCAAATGATCTGTACTTTTTCTTAGAGCACTGACCTCACGGGAACCCAGCAGTCGCTATTCTGCTCTCAAAGGCAATCTCTTGAGACTGAGGATGGTGGCTGCAGAGCAGAAGGAACCTGTTGCACAGGCATAGTGACCACAGCAATGTTCTCCATTTGCAGAGGACATGGATGGTAGGAACACTGCCCTCCTCTAGGTAAAGACAGTGTCAGAGTTGCGTGCCTGCTGTGTATGTCCATCAAGTTCCCTTCAAAAAAGGAAAAAAAAAAAAAAAAAAAACAGACCCAAAGTCATGTCCACCAAGTTAGCCTCAGCTAGAGCAATGTGAACTTACCAACCAATGGTCAAAGCTAATGCTCAAAAAAGAAGGGGCAATTAGGGACAGAGGTTCTGGGATCCTGGCACACTGAGTAGACTCTTCCCCCTCCCATGTGCCTGCAAGGAATGATGAAGCAGTGGCTGATATAGCTGCTCCCTTAACCAGCCACACTAAAGCTTGATTTTACCCGCTACCTGCAAGTGGAAAGGAGAATTCCATGTTGAAATGTAATTCAGGGCCCACAGCTGTAAACAGCATTCTATTGTCCGGTTGTGTCATACCAGGGAACTCTAACACATGACAAAGATAATCATCACAGGCTTAAGAGTTTGGATGCTATCGGCCGGGCGCGGTGGCTCACGCCTGTAATCCCAGCACTTCGGGAGGCCGAGGCGGCTGGATCACAGGGTCAGGGGTTCGAGACCAGCCTGGCCAACATGGTGAAACCTCGTCTGCACTAAAAATACAAAAATTAGCTGGGTGTGGTGGCGCATGCCTGTAATCCCAGCTACTCAGGAGGCTGAGGCAGGAGAATCGCTTGAAACCAGAAGATGGAGGTTGTAGTGAGCCAAGATTGAGCCATTGCACTCCAGCCTGGGCAACAAGAGTGACACTCGATCTCAAAAAAAAAAAGATTTTGGATGCTATCTGCTTGTTGGAAAAGAACAGCCACCTATATATCTATAGTGACGCCATGGTAATCAGAATCTGTTGTAACCAACTATCAATTTAGAATTGGTCAGATAACAAGTTATTATGCCTAGTTCACTTTGAGCCACAGGCCAATGTTGCTGGCAAGTAATGCATTCTCCACGAGCACCAGCGTCTTCTTCGTAGGTCAAATGAACCCTCATTGGGCCACCTCAGACCTCCATGGGGATTTGGCTATTATAGCAGATCCAAGCATGGATCTAGTGCACCAAAGGGGATGTGATGCCCCATCATCTTGATGAGCGTTTTCATTCCAGATGCTGTCTTCCAGATGCAGTGCCTTATTGTGGTTTGTGTGTATGTCACCTGCAGATTAAGTTTGTGACTGAATTGCTGTATTTGTTTCCATGGCAGGGATTACCATATAAATAACTGGGGTCTGTCCTGTCCCCGGGGATCAGTCAATGATCTGTAAAGGAAACCTGAAAGAAGACAGTCATGTAGAGGGAGGCTCCCTGGGACCCAGCCAGCCCAAAACTTGCCTAAGGTGAATCCATAGGAGGAAGCTGGGAGAGTAACCACTTCAACCTCCTCCTTCCCTCCAATCGTTTTCTAGAGATCCCCTGTTGGCCAAACCCATCTGGAAGCCACAGTGCAAGGGAGCACAATGACGTTAATTTATACAGATTGGCCCACTGGCAGGAGAAGCAGGGGAGGGATGGAGAGTGGACCTGGAACAGGAAGAAGAAAAAAGACACACGAGAGAAGGGTGTGACTCAAAATAGGAAGGTGAAGGGAGTCCTCGCTAAGAAGAAGTTATTCGAGCAAAGATCTGAAGGAGTGCAATAACCCGTCTGCTATGGCCCGAATGTGTCACCCAAAATTAGTGTGTTGGAAACTTAATCCTCAGTGCAAAAGTTATACAACACAGAAATACATAGCCTTCTGGGAGGTGGTTAGGTCATGAGGGCTCTGCCCTCAAGAATGGATTAATACCATCATGAAAGGGCTTGACAGAGGGAGTTGGTTCCCTTTTGCCCTTCCACCTTCTGCAGTGTGAAGACATAGCATTCCTTCCTTCCAGAGGACACAGAGTTCAAGGCGCCATCTTGAAAGCAGACACTGGACCCTCACTAGACATTGAATCTGTGGTGCCTTGTTTTTGGACTTCCCAGCCTTCAGAACTGTGAGATATACACTTCTGTTCTTATAAATTACCCAGTCTATCAAGGATTGCTTAAGTCCAGGAGTTTGAGGTCAGCCTGGGCAACATAGCAAGACCCCATCTCAAGAAAAAATATTACCCAATCTGTGGTATTTTGCTATAGCAGCATAAAATGGACTACATCAGAAACTGGTAGCAGAGGAGTGCAGTGTTGCTGTAATAAATACCTAAAAATATAGAAGTGGCTTTGGAACTGGGTCATGGGTAGAGGTTGAAACAGTTTTTTTGTTGCTGGTTTTTTTGTTTTTGTTTTTGTTTTGAGATGGAGTCTCACTTTGTCACCCAGGCTGGAGTGCAATGGCACAATCTCGGTTCACTGCAACCTCAGCCTCCTGGGTTCAAGGGATTCTCTCACCTCAGCCTCCCAAGTAGCTGGGATTACAGGCGTACGCCCGGCT
>NW_012115600.1:713579-715808 GCF_000951035.1 Colobus angolensis palliatus
GCTTCCATGACAATAGAAGGCAGGTAACTCTGGAGGTTAAGCTAGCTTCTGATAGGGAAGCTGAGTTTGAGTTTCTTCCTGCTTCTAGGATGGTAGAGAGCATAAAAGCAATTTCCTCTTTCCAGAGAAGAAGATGCTGATGGCTTCTATCTCTTGGGGTGTTTTTTTTTACATTTTTTTTTTTTTTTCTTTTGGCTTGGAAATTCTCCTTAATGACTAAAGGTTAAAATTGACAGCTAGGTATGGTGGCTCACGTCTGCAATGCCAGCACTGTGGGAGGCCAAGGCAGGTAGATAGCTCGAGCCTAGGAGTTCAAGACCAGCCTGGTTAACATGGCAAAACCCTGCCTCTACAAAAAAAAAAAAATACAAAAAATTAGTTAGGCATGGTGGCACACACCTGTAGTTCTAGCTACTTGGGAGGCTGAAGTGGGAGGATCACCTGAGCCTGGGAAGTCAAGGCTGCAATGAGCCATGATCACACCGCTGTACTCCATCCTGGGTGATGGGAGAGAGACCCTGTCTCAAAAAGAAATAAAATAAAATTGACAACGGCTGGTCTTAATTTTTCCTTACCATTAGAACACTCAGTGATCATATTATTGGGTTTTTTTGTTGTTGTTCCAATCTTTGTCCCATCAGATTTTACCAATTCTCCCTAACTTGGCCAAATCCAAATGAGAATTCCAAATTATTGGGAACAAAGCCTCTGAGTTGGCTAAAATTTCCTCACAGCCACAGAAAGAAAAAAACACCATATGTTTGGTTTCTATGTTTGTTTTTTGTCTTACTTTTCTTCCACTGTATTCCCCCTTTCCCTTCACCATTGTTGGTACCAAGAAAAAATCTAGAGAGAGAGGGCTTCTAAAGACTTGAACCCCTCAAATAACTCAAAAAAAAAGCATCACTAATCGCTTTTTGGAGTGTTCTGTTTTCTTTGTGGAGTTTCAAGAGTCATGGGCAGATTCTTCTTAGGTCTAAAGCTCTGCTTTCCTGCATTGCATTACCTGACCTCTTTGGCTTTGGGGGGAGTACCAGAGATTACCTTGCACTGTGAGAGGATTTGATCTTGGCATGTGTAATGATGGACCAGAGCTACCAAGTCAGGGGCGACTGAGGACAATTTACAGGAAGTGGTCTTAGCTGTTTCCCTCCCCCACCCCCCACTCCTAGGAAGTTGTTGTTTAGGGTTCTAATTCTAGTTCAGAGGTGCATTCTAAAGAGTCTCCTCCATTGTCTTTCCTCTGGAAATTAATCTCAATTGGCTCGTGTGAGCATTTGCATGAAGAACTGAACTGTGGTGTTTATAAAAAAAATGAGAGACTGAGTTTCTTCAGCTCCAAAGAGAAAGGGCATTTTGCTCTTCCCAGCCAAAATGCACCTCTGGGTCACTGGGGGCTGAGTGGGAGTGTCTGGGAGATTGACTCCCAGCAATGTGCCATGGCCCTACAGGAAACTCCTAACAAAATTAGTTTTAAAAGGTTAATCCAGGCTGATCTCAGTGGCTCATGCCTGTAATCCCAGCACTTTGGAAGGCTGAGACAGGCAGATCATTTGAGGTCAGGAGTTCGAGACCAGCATGGCCAATATGGTGAAGCCCCATCTCTACTAAAAATACAAAAATTAGTTGGACATGGTGGCACATGCCTGTAGTCCCAGGTACTCGGGAGGCTGAGGCAAGAGAATCATTTGAACCCAGGAGGTGGAGGTTGCAGTGAGCCAAGATCATGCCACTGTACTACAGCATGGGTGACAGAGCAAGACTCCATCTCAAAAAACAGAAAAACAAACAAAAAGGTTCATCCAGGAAGTAATGAGGAGCTGGTCACTCCACGCTTTGAGCCCTCCTGGAGGTGCTAGACCTCTGGACAGAGAAACAGACACATAAAAGGGCAGAAACGTCTCAGTGGTGACACACTGTGGAATCCCGCCCACAACCAGCACACTTTGACCCACTCCACTAAACCCTAGGCCACAGTTCAGTTCCTCCTTTTAAGAAAAAGATATGCAGCCAGGCACAGTAGCTCATGCCTGTAATCTCAGCACTTTGGAAGGCCGAGGCAGGCAGATTACCTGAGCTCAGGAGTTTGAGACCAGCCTGGGCAACATGGTGAAACCCTGTCTCTAATAAAATACAAAAAATTAGCCAGGTGTAGTGGTGTGCACCTGTAGTGCCAGCTACTCAGGAGGCTGAGGCAGGAGAATAGCTTGAACCCGGGAGGTGGAGGTT
>NW_012115600.1:720138-722309 GCF_000951035.1 Colobus angolensis palliatus
AAAATAAAATAAAATAAAATAAAATAAAATAAAATAAAATATTGGTGGTAAAGCAATATTAGAAATGCCTTAAGAATGTCAGCATACATTTTTGTTTTCATTAACTGATGAAGAGATTTCATATTTATTCCTGTCAATTACTATATGATGTCAAAATTTGGCCTAAAGGTTATTAAACTATAAACCCAGCCCAAAAGAGAATGATCATTGCTTGAGTAATTTTTGATAAATAAGCCATTAATACTGATTCAGTGAAATCAACTAAAACTTGAATTGTTTAGTGAAATGACCATATATTTAATTTTATGGTTCTTACTTAGATAAACACTTGAAATTCACAAGATATAAAATGGTTGACACGGAAATAAATTTAAATGATGACCAACGCAGTTTTCATAAATAATCTAGGTAAACTATTAAAATAAAATACTTAGTAAGGCTGAGCATGTTGGCTCACACCTGTAATCCCAGCACTTTGGAAGCCTGAGGTGGGTAGATCACCTGAGGTCAGGAGTTCAAGACCAGCCTGGCCAACATAGTGAAACTCCATCTCTTCTAAAAATACAAAAATTAGCCAGACATGGCGGTGGGCACCTGTAATACCAGTTACTCAGGAGGCTGAGGCAGGAGAATCACTTGAACCTGGGAGGCGGAGGTTGCAGTGAGTTGAGACTATACCATTGCATTCTAGGTTGGATGATAAGTGTGAAACTCTGTCTCAAAATATAAAATAAAATAAAATAAAACAAAATAAAATAAAATAATTTGATAAAGGTAATGGGATAAATACTTCTAGACAAACATAATTTACAATCTAAAGTTATATTAAATTAAATCATAGATATTTCATTAAATGAGTATTTTCCAATTAAAAAATACATGAGTAGGATAACATTCTTTCTAAAAAATGTGTGTACTTGTTAAAAGGTGAATACTTTTTGTCTAATTTGAAGCTTATTTAAAGATTATGCATAAAACAAGGTAAAAGGAATAGAAAATAAGAGAGATGTCAAGAAAGTTATAGAAATAAAGAGGTATTTTTTGGTAAGAAAGCTTAAAGAAAAATAATTTTATATGAGAAAAAAATCTTGCATGGTAAATTTCTGTCTTAGAATAAAATTGTCCGGAGCCGTGAGGCCCGGAAATTGCCGCGGCTTCTGTTGCTTAAGCTGCATATCATCAGAGACAAGATGGCGTATTTCCGGGTTCTTCATTAACAACTTTTCCCGCGCACGCCAAACTTTATCGCGCCCAGGAAGATAATGCAGCCTACAGCGCAGACGCAATTCCATGCCCGGGAAAAATACCAATTAATGGCGCATGCGCGATTGTAATTTGAGAAAACACAGCTCCCCGTCACTGCCCTGGCCCAACCTCTTCCCCTGCCAGCCTATATAAGGCATTGCACTGCCACCATTAAACGAGACTTGATCAGGCTATTTGTCTTGTCTCCATTTCTCGTGTTTTCTTGTCTCCTCCATTCCCACTCCCCCTTCCAGGGTCCGTTCGACTGTCCTGCAGGACGGGACATAAAATGACTGGTTGTTTAAGAAAGAGGGATGTTCAGGTCAAACCAGAAAGTCTAAGCATGTCATGAATGGTCTGTGTAAGTCATAATAAGATTTATGGAAAAAACTTTTATATGATCAAATTGTCTATAATTGAAGGGAAATTATTTATAATAGTCTTTCTAGAGATTGGGTTTTGATTTTTTTTTTGAGATTGTGTCTCACTCTGTTGCCCAGGCTGGGATGCAGTGGTGCAGTCTTGGCTCACTGCAACCTCTGCATTCTGGGTTCAAGTGACTCTCCTACCTCAGTCTCCCGAGTAGCTGGGATTATAGGCACCCACCATCATGTCCAGCTAATTTTTGTATGTTTAGTAGAGACGAGGTTTTGCCATGTTGTCCAGTCTGGTCTCAAACTCCTGACCTCAAGTGATCTGCCCACCTCGGCCTCCCAAAGTGCAGATTTTAATATTTTTTAAAAACCACTGATACAGTAAAGAATTAGTTAGAACAATAAAATTTTCTTAAGGTATTGCTTTATTATTAATAAAATTACAAGACATTATAATTTTATTATGCAAAGTTCAACTTTTATTTCTGTTTTCAGCTTTCTCCTCCTCTTTTAAAAGGCCTAAAATAGTAGCTCTATCCTTCAACTCATTTT
>NW_012115600.1:723304-725807 GCF_000951035.1 Colobus angolensis palliatus
TTTGTATTTTAGTAGGAACGGGGTTTCACCGTGTTGGTCAGGATGGTCTCAAACTGCTGACCTCGTGATCTGCCTGTCTCAGCCTCCCAAAGTGCTGGGATTACAGGTGTAAGCCACCACTCCCAGCCTGTACTTTCAAAGTCCCTGTGTCATTAAGTTGCAGGGTTTTGACTCCTGCATCTAAAAAGGACACCAAGTCCTGCTAAATCTTAACTACTGGCAGCAATTAAAGCCTCATCTTCAGACCCTGTAGAAGATGCCAGTTAAAATAAACTGCATTCATGAGACACAAGGCCAGCAATTAAAACTATTCAACCCCTTAAGGCCCAGGGACTATTGTGGAAGAGGTGGGCATGTGAGATTGTAAGGGTCGATTTTGAGAGACAAAATAAGTTCAGTTTCTCTATAAATTAACCATCAATATCAAACGCACACTGATGCAAGATGAGCATATGGACCCCTGCGTCAAATTAACAAGGTTTTCTTGGAGCATTAACTTACTCCTTAGTAAAAGATTGTAAACATTATAAAAAGGCTAATGGAAATTATATCTTATGGTCAAGATGATTAAAATTGTATAGATTGTTTATAAAATTTTGAGAAACAAATTTAATTGGCCTCATTCTGTCATTATTAGGGTTTATTGTTTGGGAAATTAAGTCTCTCTCAAAGAATGAAGGTTTTTGCCTTTTTTTGAAATATTTATTACTTTCTCAAAATGCATGACTTATTTTACAATGACTTGTGACTCTATTTTGTGATATGAAGTGTTTTAATCTTTTTTATATTTGGCAAACTTTCCAAAATCAAATTCTAACTATGGTCCTCATTAATTTTTTTATATTAGTGCCCTGAAGTCCAAAGAGACATATTTAGCTTATTCAACATAATAATATTATACAGGAAGTATTGTCAAATATGAAACAGTGTTTAACTTTCTTTGGATTATATTTATATAAATGTGTTGCTAGTATGTGTTCTAGAATTGTCTGAAATTCTTGTGATTGTTATGTCTTAGCATACCTTATCAGTAATAATTAAGATTGTGTAAAATTGTTGTATTCCTCAGAAATAGCCAAATTTACTCGTCAATTGTGTCTTTAACTATGACTGTTCTAATAACAAATTTAATTGGCCTCATTCTGTCATTATTATGGTTCTAAGACTTGTGTTTTACTTTTATCCTTTTCAAAAGATGGTTTTATAATCAGCAGAGGACTCTGACAGGTGTTTCTGAATGCAGGTTTCTGATAACTTTGGAGATTGGGACTCTAGAATAGAGGAAACACTTCTAAGACTTCCATGAAGAGCTAAGTTATTCATGCAGAACAGGAGTTAATTGCATAGACTGAACTAATAGGAGACTGAAATAACCCTTTCATGACTTATTGCTTAAAACATTTGATCCTTTGTTTTTCAGAGCCAAGAAAACTTATCTTTGGAGCTATTTACAACTGTTAATAATTCAGTAAAGTATACTTCTATAAACAACATTTGGAGCATATTTCTCTCTACCTGATTTCTCCATAATGTGGAAACTAGTTGTGAGTATTCTTATGACAATATAGTTATTTGCCTAAGTGCAATAAGAATTTGTTTTCTTTTGTAACAGGATACAACTGGAGACACTGGTTATTGCATCAAGGTTTTGACTGGAATAGCATGTTTTCAGATATAGGCCGCTTTAAAAAATCAAAGTTGGCTGGGCATGGTGGCTCATGCCTGTAATCCCAATACTTTGGGAGGCCGAGGCGGGCAGATCATGAGGTCAGAGTTTGAGACCAGCCTGATCAACATGGTGAAACCCCATTTCTACTACAAATACAAAAATTAGCCAGGTGTAGTGGCATGCACCTGTAATCCCAGCTACTCAGGAGGCTGAGGCAGGAGAATTGCTTGAACCCAGGAGGCGAAGGTAGCGGTGAGCCAAGATCACACCAATGAACTCCAGCCTGGGCGACAGAGCAAGACTCCATCTCAAAACAAATAAACAAATCCAAGTTGACTTACAGAGTAAATAAAAGCCCCTTGGGAAAGCTGGCCTCATACCTTGTTTACACAGTCCCTGTACAGGTTCCTGACCTGTGGTAAGTAAAGAATGTCACTTTTTGACATGCTCAGGAGTCCCAAGTTTTCATAGGACCTTGAGGTGAGGAAATCACCCAATTAATATAGGTATTTGCAGGCACAGGCTGAGTTTAAGGCATTAAAGTTGAACCTGAAATTCCTAATGGGATAAAGTTCCAGCAAAGTCAATTTAAAAAAGGGGAGAAGCCTATATGGCAAATAATTATTATTGCTGACTTTATGCAAATACTCTGGCCAAATATAACAAGACTAAAACTTACTTTGAAAATGAATTTGTCCTATGAATTGTCTTTAGTGAAAATGGAACTGGAGAGAGAAAAATTATATTTCAAAATAAACTATAGTACACCTGTTGTTAGAGTCTAATCTTGCCTAATGTTTTTCCATTTTTATTATTTTCTTTTTTTTTTTTTTT
>NW_012115600.1:726457-739870 GCF_000951035.1 Colobus angolensis palliatus
AAAAAAAAAACTAGCCGGGCGAGGTGGCGGCGCCTGTAGTCCCAGCTACCCGGGAGGCTGAGGCAGGAGAATGGCGCTAAAAATGAGCTTTCCTAATTGTCACTCATGTCCATGTGAAGAGATCTCCAAACAGGCTTTGTGTGAGCAATAAAGGACTCAGAGCTTGGGGTTGAGACTGAAGGAACAGACAGGAGAGAAAGAAGAAAGATTTAGGATGAGTCACATTGGGAGCAGAGATTAGGGAGGGACTGATGTATAAAAGAATACTTGGACGTCAGGCACCTCAGACCATTTGCCCATTTTTCTACAAAAATTATCTAGATCTTGTAGGATGGAGAAACCGAAAGTGCCATTTTCTGGCCATTTAGAGCCATTATCAAGTTTGTATTGTGGCCTAGCAGTATTGCAGAAGAAAATAAGGCATTTAGGTTTTAGTTCAGGTGTGAGTTGAAGGGGTGTTAAGTTTTTTACAGTTAAAGGTGGTTATCTCTTGCGGGCAGGGGCGGGGGGTCACAAGGTGCAGGGTGGAGAGATCACGAGACTCAGGTTTTGAACTCCTGACCTCAAGTGATTTCCCCACCTTGGCCTTTCAAAGCCAATGTACAACTTATACATATTGATTGATGTCTTCCTAATACGTATAAAACCAGGCTGTGCCCTGGCCATCTTGGGCATACATGTTGTCAGAACTTCCTGAGGCTGTGTCATGGGTGCATTCTTAAACTTGGCAAAATAAACTTTCTAAATTCATTGAGACTTATCTCAGATACTTTTGGGCTTATAAGAGTTGATGAACTAGGATATTTAGTAGAAGAAATCCTTAAGCAGCAAAGTGTTCAGGATGCTGCATGGCTTCTATTAACTGCTCTCAGTAAAGCCCAAGAAGAGAGAAATGATTTAAAGGCAGAACTTATAATTAAAAGGGAAGCAGGCCAGGCACCGTGGGTCACACCTGTAATCTCAGCATTTTGGGAGGCCCAGGCAGGCGGCCACCATGAGGCCAGGAGTTCGAGACCAGCCTGGCCAACATGGTGAAACCCCATCTCTACTAAAAATACAAAAATTAGCCAGGCATGGTGACGGGCACCTGTAGTTCCAGCTACTCAGGAGGCTGAGGCAGGAGAATCGCTTGAAACCGGGAGGCAGAGGTTGCAGTGAGCCGAGATTATGCCACTGCACTCCAGCCTGGACGACAAAGCAAGACTCCAACTCTGTTTCAGAAAAAGGGAGGGGGTAGGGGGGAAGCAGAATATAAATATTTGGAAATTTCTCAGGCCTGGCCATGTAAAGAATTAAAAAGTGTTTTTAGGAGAGAACACTAAACCAAGCAAAGGGCCATTTGATAAGATCAGTATGGATAGAAGGAAGCCAGATGCGATTCATCAAGACAATGGGAGAATGACCCCAAAGGCATCTCGAAGATCTTTGGGCACTGCCAAGCCCATCACAGGCTCAGAGTGCTAAGACTTTGGAGGCAGAACAGTTTTGGAGGAGTTGCCCAGGGGACCCTGTGGGACCTCAGGGCTTGCTGTCCAGGGCCAACTCCCTGTGTTCTGGTGCAGCACTGCTCAGCCTCTGCTGGTGTGGCTAAAGCAAGTCTAGGTGCAGCTGGGGCCACTGCTCCAGAGGGCATAATCAGTAAGTCTTGGCAGCATCCATGTGGTGCTGATTCTGCAGGTGTGCAGAGTGCAGGATCTATGAAGCCATAGCTTCCTCCACCCAGATTTTAACGGATGCCTCAGAGAGCCTGGGGACTTAGGCAGAGACCTAAACCACTGCAGAGAGCCGACCCCCAAACCCAGAGCAATGCCCAGCAGAACTGTGGGGTTGGGACCTCTGCGGAGAGTCCCGATTAGGGCAGTGCCTAGTGGAGCCATAGGAATGGGAAGACCTCAGAACTGTAGAGCATTAGTGTGCTACTCCAAGCACCCACCTTCAATGTGCGTGACAACTGCAGTTAGCAAAGCCATGGGGATAGAGTTGCCCAAACCCTTGGAGGCCCAACCCACATACCAGTGTGTCTGGGAGGCAGAACACACAGTCAAAGATTATGCAAGCCTTAAGATTTAATGTTGTTTGCACAGTTAAGTTTTGTACTTAGAGGCCAGGTATAGAGGCTCATGCCTGTAATCTCAGCACTTTGGGAGGCCAAGGCAGGCGGATCGTGAGCTCATGAGTTTGAGACCACCCTGGGCAACATGGTGAAATCCTGTCTCTATGAAAGATACAACAAATTAGCCAGATGTGGTGGTACGCACCTATAGTCCCAGCTACTCGGGAGGCTGATGTGGGAGGATGACTTGAGCCAGGGAGGACGAGGTTGCAGTGAGCTGAGATCATACCACTGTACTCCAGCCTGGACGATAAAGTCAGATCTTATCTCAAAAAAAAAAAAAAGTTTTGGACTTACTTGGGGCCTGATACTCCTGTCTTCTTTTCTATTTCTCCCTTACGGAATGGAAATACCTATCCTACGCCTGCTCCACTACCGTATTTTGGAAGCACATAATTTGTTCAGTTTCACAGGTTTACAGCTGGAGGGAAATTTGCCTCAGGGTAATTGTACCTTGAGTCTTACCCATATCTGATTTAGATGAGATTCCAGACTTTTGAGTTGATGTTAGAATGAGTGAAGACTTTGGGGACTATCTGGATGGACTAAATATATTTTGCATGTGAGGACATAAATTTGGGGGACCAGGGAAAGAATGTTATGGTCTGAGTGTGTCTCCCAAAACACGTGTTGAAAAAAATCTCCAATGGAATGGTATTCAGAAGTGTGGCCTTTGGGGAGGTATTTAAGTCATGAGGGCTCCGCCCTTATGAATGGGTCAATGCCACTATAAAATGCTTGATAGGGTTGGGCGTGGTGGCTCACGCCTGTAATCTCAGCACTTTGGGAGGCCAAGGTGGGTGGATCATGAGGTCAGGAGATTGAGACCATCCTGGCTAACATGGTGAAACTCCGTCTCTACTAAAAATACAAAAAAAAAAAAAAAGTTAGCTGGGCATGGTGGCAGGCGCCTGTAGTCCCAGCTACTTGGGAGACTGAGACAGGAGAATGGCATGAACCCAGGAGGCGGAGCTTGCAGTGAGCCCAGATTGTACCAGTGCACTCCAGCCTGGGCAACAGAGCGAGACTCTGCCTCAAAAAAAAAAAAAAAAGCTTGATAGAAGGAGTTTGTTCCCTTTTGCCCTTCCACTTATGCCTTATGAGGGCACAGCATTCCTCCTCTCCAGAGATTTAGTTTTCAAGGTGCCATCTTGGAAGCAGAGAGCCAACCTCACCAGATGCCAGAGCCTTGATCTGGGACCTCCCAGCCTCCAGAACTGTGAGAAATAAATATCTGTGTTTTTTTTAAAAAAAATAAATTATCCTGTGTCAGGTATTTGTGTGTATGTGTGGAGACAGGGTGTCACCCTATCACCTAGGCTGGTGTGCAGTGGTTTGATCTTGGCTCATTGTGAATTCGGCCTCCCAGGCTCAAGTGATCCTTCCACCTCAGCCTCCCGAGTAGCTGTGACTACAGGTGCACACCACCAGTCCCAGCTAATTTTTTTGTTTTTGTTTTTTGAGATGGGATCTCACTCTGTCACCCAGGCTTGAGTGCAGTGGTACGATCATGGCTCATTGCATCCTTGACCTCCCAGGCTCAGGTGATTCTCCCACCTCAGCCTCTTGAGTAGCTGGGACCACAGGCGTGCACCACCATATCCAGGTAGTTCTTTTGTATTCTTTGTAGAGACAGGGTTTCACCACATTGTACATGCTGGTCTCAAACTCCTGGGCTCAGGTGATTCTCCTGCCTCTGCCTCCCAAAGTGCTGAGATCATAGGCGTGAGCCACCATGCCCAGCCAGGAATTTCTTTATAGAAGCACAAACTGACTAAGACACCATCTATATATTCTGTAAGACTCATAGTGTTAATCTGTCCATTTTACAGTTAAGGACACTGAGGTACGGAAGAATAAATGATCAAGAGTTATCCAAGATCACACAACAGAGAGTTGGTGAGTTAGGATTTAAGCCCAGGCAGTTTAGCCTCAGAGATTCTGCTTTCAAAACAAAATAGGATATAGGAGAATCATCATAAAATGAAAGGGCAGAGAAAATGTCTGGACACCTAAGACACTGATAAGCAATCATAGAATTCCTTTTTTTTGAGATGAAGTCTCACTCTGTTGCCCAGGCTGGCTGGAATGCAGTGGCACGATCTCGGCTCACTGCAACCTTCACCTCCCAGGTTCAAGCAATTCTCCTGCTTCAGCCTCCTGAGTAGCTGGGATTACAGGCATGTGCCATCACACCTGGCTAATTTTTATATTTTTAGTAGAGATGGAGTTTCATCATGTTGGCCAGGCTGTTCTCGAACTCCTGACCTCAGGTGATCTGCCCACCTCTGCCTCCCGAAGTGCTAGGATTACAGGCGTGAGCCACCACGCCTGGCCTAGGTATTCTTTATAGAGCACTGCTTGTATACCAGCCACTGTGTTAGGTGCTACAGGTGGGGGAGGGATATACAGATGAACAATATTCTGTGCTTGTCTTCAAAGAGCTCATAATCTAGTTGAAGCATGGGGAGGGACTGTAGTAATGTGTACAAATCAAATCCCAGCAGATTGTGAAACATTCTATTGTAGAACTGCAGATAAAATGTGGAAAGAATGCTAAGGAAAAGATTCATTATAGCTGGGTTGAGGGGAGCTTCCTAGAGTTGATGGCTTTGGAAGAAGTGAAGAATTGTGAGAGCAGAAAGGAGAAAATTAGGGATCACAGGGGAAGAAACAATGTAAGCAAAGATGTGGATGCATTTGGGGGATGGCAAGTCCTCTGGTTTGGTTAGAATGCATGTGACTTGTATGAGAGAGACGATTTTAGGTAGAACACCAACCTAACATTAAGTCATACTGAATCAAACAGTGAGATAATGATTTCCTTTCCAGTTTTCATTATGAAGAAAAGCCTTGGCTAGGTGCTGGCTTGTCTTTCAAACGCTAACACTTGCTGATCTCACTTTTTAACACAAAACCCACTGGCTCAGATCTGTCAGTGGGCAACCGAGCTCTGGTTGAAATGTAGTAACATGAGCTGAGCATGGTGGCTCACACCTGTAATCCCAGCACTTTGGGAGGCCGAGTTGGGCAGATCACCTGAGGTCCGGAGTTTGAGTCCAGCCTGACCAACATGGTGAAACCCTGTCTCCACTAAAAATACAAAAATTAGCTGGACGTGGTGGTGGGTGCCAGAAATCCCAGCTACTCCAGAGGCTGAGGTGTGAGAGTCGCTTGAACCTGGAGGTGGAGGTTGCAGTGAGCTGAGATTGCACCATTGCACTGTAGCTTGGATGACAAGAGCTAAACTCTGTCTCAAAAAAAAAAAAAAAAAAGAAACTCAGTAACATGGTTTTTGTCTTCATGTCTTTAATTTTACAGTTGTGTTCTACTTAAACCAAGAATTTTTTTAATGTATGAAGAAATTTTTTTTTTATTTACTTATTTTCCTTTATAGATACATTTAAGAAAAAAATAGTAAACTTAAAGGGATAACATTGAGTTAACATTCAGGTGGTTCCTGGTTATGGCAAATATCACAAAGGTAGCATACAAACATCTGATGTTTCTGATATTCTGATGCAGAGTTTAAGGCATATGAAGAGGAGTAATGGATGGGGAAAAGGCTGAGAAGGGGTCAGGTCATGGAGAGCCTGAACACCATGGGAAGGAAGGTAGGCTTTAATCTGTCAACATGAAGGCAAGACATTGGCTCAAGAATGGGCAATTAAGCCGGGCAAGGTGGCTCATGCCTGTAATCCCAGCACTTTGGGAGGCCAAAGCAGGTGGATTACCTGAGGTCAGGAGTTTGAGACCAGCCTGGCCAACATGGTGAAACCTTGTCTCTACTAAAAATACAAAAATTAGCCGGGCATGGTGGCGGGCGCCTGTAGTCTCAGCTACTTGGAAGGATGAGGCTGGAGAATCACTTGAACCCGGGAGGTGGAGGTTGCAGTGACCCAAGATCGTGCCACTGCACTCCAGCCTGGGTGACAAGAGCGAGACTCTGTCTCAAAAAAAAAACAAAAAAAATGAACAATGGACATGGTCAGAGCCAGGCTTGGCAGGGCTGGCTCCGGCCTCCAGGTTCAGGATGAGAGGGGAGACTAGGGGCTGGGGCAGGAGTGGGGAGACTCAGAGTGAACAAGCACAGGGCCAGGGAGGAACCTGGATAGACCCAACTGAAATAGAAGGCTCTAGAAAGGGACAATCGTAGAGCCCTGTCAGGCCATGTCACTACATGCTACCTGGTGGACCTGGTATGTACAGATTTCTTTTCCAGAG
The DNA here is from genome assembly GCF_000951035.1 of Colobus angolensis palliatus. Taxonomy (NCBI): domain Eukaryota; kingdom Metazoa; phylum Chordata; class Mammalia; order Primates; family Cercopithecidae; genus Colobus; species Colobus angolensis. The sequence continues at coordinate 732,795 of NW_012115600.1, forward strand.
GTGATCTTTCAGCCTCTGATCCTCTTCCTGGCTCATAGGCACCTTCCATTATGACTTACTACGAACATTCAATGGCTTTGACTGGGTTTTACTGAGGTAAAAGGTAACATCAGCAGAGGCCAGCCCGCCTCAGCCTCATTAGCTGGGGGAGCTGGAAGTACAGTCAGACAGGGTGGGGCAAATGGACTCATGCCTCCTCATTCTGTGTTTCTTCATGGGAAAATTGCCATGTCTGCTTGACCGCCTGTGGTGATTCATTTTATTCCATATGATGAACATCTGATTTTCTAGGACCTTCAGCTTCATTTCACTGAACAAAAGCCGTTGGAAGATCTTGTCCTGGAGGGCAAAGCAGGAATGCATTCTATTGACTTCTTTTGTGTTCGTGGCCTTGTCGTTCTTGGTGTCATTTTCGGAAGTCTTTGGTTTCTCTTCCTCCTTCTAAGCTCCCCACCACCAGGAAAAGGGGAAAGCTGGTTAAAAATGATAATCCCTTCCTTGCTTGAACACCTGCTCTGTGCCAGGTGGTTTACAAACATTATCTTAACAGATTCTCACAACTGCCTGCAAGGGGAGCGTCATTGCCTCATTTTGTGGAGACTTGGGACCCAGTAACAGGAAGTCACTTTCTTTTTTTTTTGAGACAGAATTTCACTCTTGTTGCCCAGGCTTGAGTACATTGGTGTGATCTCAGCTCACTGCAACCTCCACTTCCCAGGTTCAAATGATTCTCCTGCCTCAGTCTCCGGAGGAACTGGGATTACAGGCACGTGCCACCACACCCAGCTAACTTTTTGTATTAGTATAAATTTTTGGTATTTGTGTTTGTAATTATTAGTAGAGACAGGATTTCACCCTGTTGACCAGGCTGGTCTCAAACTCCCGACCTCAGGTGATCTGCCTGACTCGGCCTCCCAAAGTGCTGGGATTAGAGGTGTGAGCCACCAGGCCCTGGCTGGGAGGTCACTTTCTCAGCATCATACAGCCTCAAACTCCTGAGTCCTCCACTTGCGTTTGGTTCATAGGAATGCATGAGATGGCTCGCTAATCTGCCAGTTGCAGTGGACATAAAGCCCTTAGCCTAAATATATCTCCAAAGCCTTTGTTTTTCCAGCATTTTGTCGGGCTCAGTACGATCTCAAACTGTGAAATCTCAGTGGTCTCATGACATGCTTTTATCTCCATGATCCTCATCTCTCCCTCCCCTGGTTCATAACACATTTTTTTTTTCTTTTTGGATTCAGCTACAAACTAATGGTCTTTAAAAATATTTAAAAATTAAGCCAGGTGTGGTGGTTCATGGCTGCAATCCCAGCACCTTCGAAGGCTGAGGCAGGATGATTGCTTAAGCCCAGGAGTTTGAAACCAGCCTGGGAAACATGGTAAAATCCCATCTCCACAAAAACTAGAAAAAATTAGCCCTGTGCACACATGTAGTCCCAGCTACTTGGGAGACTGAGGTGGAAGGATCACCTGAGCCCAGGGAGGTCAAGGCTGCAGTGAGCCATGGTTGCGCCACTGCATCCAGCCTGGGCCACAGAGCGAGAAAAATACATAAATAAAATAAAATGGTTAACTGAAAAAAATTCAACATATCAGACATGCAAAAAAGGTAAATAATACAAAAAATACTCATATTCCCATATCAACTTAAGAAATAAAATATCATAAATATAACTAAAGTTCCCTGTGGACTCTCCCACTCACAGCGTCCTCCTCCCTCCCTGAATAGCATCACCTTAACTATAATCCTGCATTTAAAATTTATTTTTCCATGCATTTCTTTATTAAGTAGTTCTCAATGGGAGGCATTCTGCCCTCCCCAGGGGACATTTGGCAATATCTGGAAATACTTTTGATTGTCATGAAATGGTGGGTGTGCTACTTGGCATCTCATGGGTAGGGGCCAGGGTTGCTGCTAAGCTAACAATGCACAGGTGACAGATGAGCCACAGTGGAGAATTATCAGGCCCAAAATGTCAATAGTGCCAAGGTTGAGGCAGCCTGTCTGAAAATATTTTCACTGCCCATATGCCTCCATAAATAAGATAGGCTATTGTTTTGTTTTGTTTTGTTTGAGACAGAGTCTCACTACTCTGTCACCCAGGCTGTAGTACAGTGGCGTGCTCACTGCAGCCTCAACTTCTCAGGCTCGGGTGATTCTCCCACCTCAGTCTCCTGAGTAGCTGAGACTACAGGCACGCACCACCATGCCTGGTTCATTTTTGTATTTTTTGTAGAGATGGGGTTTCTTCATGTTGCCCAGGCTATTCTTGAACTCCTGGCCTCAAGTGGTTGTTGACCTGCCTCGGCATCCTAAAGTGCAGGGATTATAGGTGTGAGCCACTGCACCAGGCTGTTTTGCATGGTTTTTTGCTTTTGTTTTTGTTTTTGTATGGACTCTTGCTCTGTTGCCCACGCTACAGCGCAGTGGCATGATCTCAGCTCACTGCAACCTCCGTCCCCTCGGTTCAAGTGATTCTCCTGCCTCAGCCTCCTGAGTAGCTTGTATTACAGGTGCGTGTCACCACACCCAGCTAATTTTTGTATTTTTAGTAGAGATGGGGTTTTACCATGTTAGCCAGGCTGGTCTTGAACTCCTGACTTCAAGTGATCCACCTGCCCCGGTCTCCCAAAGTGCTGGGATTACAAGCGTGACCCACTGCGCCCAGCCTAGCATGTTTTTTTTAGCATTAAATGAAAGATGTCATAATCTATGTACATTTCTGCTGTCTTCATTATTCTATTTTAGAGATGTATCTGGGTTCATCCATTTTAATTTTTTTGATTTTTTTCACATTAAAGTAGTTGTTACTCTTGCCAAAGCATGTTGACATCAAACATGAAATAGGAGAGTCTGGGGTGGTCCTGATTTAACAGCTCAGGTGAGGCAACTGACACCTCGTGGAGGGAAGTGATTTACCCAGCACCACCTAAGAGGAAGCTGTAGAGTGGTGATTTAGACCAGAGTCTTGGATTCCTCAGTCTTGCCCCATTATTTTGACACCTACCCTGTTCCCTACCACCTAATCTAGCTGCAAATACCCCCTATCCCTGAGCTGAAGCCAAGCCCCCTCTTGCTCACCTGCTGAGGCTCTGGGAGGGTGAGCTTGTGTTCACACTTGACCAGCCAGTTGCTAAGCAACAGCAGAAGGAATAGGAACCCAAACAAGGCTGGCTTATAGCTCATCAGCCAAGCTGCCACTGCTCCTACGGTGCCCGCGGAGGCAAGTATCCCATGGAGACTCCTAAAGAGAAATATCAGTTCTGCCAGCATTATGGCATGGAGGCACACAGGCCCCAGGACCCTGCCTGAGGCCCCTCCATGACAAGAGTCATGGCCACCCACTCCTCTGAGTCATAGCCAGCTCCCTCCCCCCACCCGGCTGCCGCATAACAATAATAATAACTCCTCCTATGTCTGAAGCAACTACTATGTGCCAGACTCTTTGACAGGCAGTTTGCAAGCATTATCTCATGATGTCCTCACAACAGCCAGGTGATGTAGGCCTCCTCATTCATTCACCAGTACTTCTGGGCCTCGAAACTAGCAAAAAAAATGGCCAATACAGAGCCCCTACCATCACAGGGGCAAAGAAAAGCTATCCAAACTTGGACGTAAAGGCTTTTACAGTTATACTAGCCCATCTATTGGTCACCTGATACTTTAGCGGAAGGTAACTTTGTTTAATATAATATGTAATATTGATAAGGTTTTGGACTCTGTACAGTTAGACATTAACTTGTTATTTATTATTATTTTATTTTATTTTTGAGACAAGGTCTCACTGTGTTGCCCAGGTTGGAGTGCAGTGGTGTGATCATGGCTCACTGAAGCCTCCAACTCCTGGGCTCAAGTGATCCTTCTGCCTCAGCCTCCCGAGCAGCTAAGACTTCAGGCATGTGCCACTATGCCCAGCTAATTTAAAAAAAAATTTTCTTTTTTTAGAGACAAGGTCTTGCTATATTGCCCAGGCTGGTCTCAAACTCCTAGCCTCAAGCAATTCTCCCACCTGGAGACATTAACTTTTATTATTTTATTTTATTCATTTATTTTCTTTTTTGAGATGGACTCTCACTCGGTTGCCCAGGCTGGAGTGCAGTGGCGCCATCTTGGCTCCCTGAAACCTCCGCCTCCTGGGTTCAGGCGATTCTCCTGCCTCAGCCTCCCAAGTAGTTGGGATTACAGGCACGTACCACCATACCCACCCTAACTTTTGTATTTTTAGTAGAGACAGGGTTTCGTCATGTTGGTCAGGCTAGTCTCGAACTCCTGACCTCAAATGATCCGCCCACCTCAGCCTCCCAAAGTGCTGGGATTACAGGTGTGAGTCCCCGTGCCCAGTGGAGACATTAGCTTTTAAAAAATGCTAGCCGGGTGTGGTGCTCACACCTGTAGTCCCAGCACTTTGGGAGGCCGAGGCGGGTAGATCACCTGGGACCAGCCTGGCCAACATGGTGAAACCCCGTCTCTACCAAAAATACAAAAATTAGCCAGGTGTGGTTGCGGGCACCTGTCATCTCAGCTACTTGGGAGGCTGAGGCAGGAGAATTGCTGGAACCCGGGAGGTGGAGGTTGCAGTAAGCTGAGATTGCGCCACTGCACTCCAGCCTGGGCAACCACAGTAAGACTCCTTCTCAAAAAAAGAAAAAAAAAAAGAAAGCATACATTGCTACAGTAATTCCATTTTGGATATTCCCAAAGAATTGAAAGCAGAGTCTTGAAGAGATATTTGTATACCAACCTTCACAGCAGAATTATTCACAATAGCCAAAATGTGGAAGCAACAAAAGTGTCCATCCATAGATGAATGGATAATAAAATGTTATATATGCACAATATTACCAGCCTTTAAAAGGAAGGAAATTCTAACATGTTACAACATAGATGAACCTTGAGGACATTAAGCTAAGTGAAATAGTCACAAAAAAAACCAAATACCATATGATTCTACTTATATGAGTTATCTACAGGAGTCAAATTCATAAAGGCAAAGAGTAGAATGGTGGCTGTCAGGGGTTGGAAGGAGGGGCAAATGTAGTCATTGTTTAATGTGCACAGAGTTTTGCAAGATGAAAAGAGTTTTGGAGATTGTTTATGCAACAATGTGAATGCATCTAACACTACTAAACAGTATACTCAAAATGGTTAGGATTGTAAATTTTATGTTATGTGTATTTTATCACAATAAAAACATCTGAAATGAATTAGTTATTTCTGGGAAAAAAACGGGTAAGTGCCACCACATTCGGCTAATTTTTGTATTTTTAGTAGAGACAGGGTTTTACCATGTTGGCCAGGCTGGTCTCAAATTCCTGAACTCAGGTGATCCACCCACCTCGGCCTCCCAAAGTGCTGGGATTACAGGCATGAGCCACTGCACTCGGCCAGGAATTCTTTTTTTTTTTTTTGAGAAGAAGTCTTGCTCTGTCGCCCAGGCTGGAGTGCAGTGGTGCGATATCCACTCACTGCAAGCTCCGCCTCCCGGGTTCACGCCATTCTGCCTCAGCCTCCCAAGTAGTGGAGACTACAGGCGCCCGCCACCGCGCCCGGCTAATTTTTGTATTTTTAATAGAGCAGGGTTTCACCGTGTTAGCCAGGGTGGTCTCGATCTCCTGACCTCGTGATCCGCCCGTCTCGGCCTCCCAAAGTGCTGGGATTACAGGCTTGAGCCACCGCGCCCGGCTGGCCAGGAATTCTTTTTTTTTTTTTTGAGAAGAAGTCTTGCTCTGTCGCCCAGGCTGGAGTGCAGTGGTGCGATATCCACTCACTGCAAGCTCCGCCTCCCGGGTTCACGCCATTCTCCTGCCTCAGCCTCCCAAGTAGTGGAGACTACAGGCGCCCGCCACCGCGCCCGGCTAATTTTTGTATTTTTTAGTAGAGACGGGGTTTCACCGTGTTAGCCAGGATGGTCTCGATCTCCTGACCTCGTGATCCGCCCGTCTCAGCCTCCCAAAGTGCTGGGATTACAGGCATGAGCCACCGCGCCCGGTTGGCCAGGAATTCTTTATGTAAAAATATCAGTTTTAGTGACTGTGATATTCCAATATAGAATCATGCCTTGTTAGAACCATGCCTTGCTGAACGATGGGATACATTCTGAGAAAAGCGCCATTAGGCAATTTCACTGTTGTGTGAACATCATAGAGCATACTTAACATAAACCTAAATGGTATAGTCTACTACATACCATATGGTACAGTCTATTGTTAACAGGCTACAAACCTGTATGGCATGTTACTGTACTGAAAACTGTAGGTAATTCTATCTGAACACAGAAAAGGTAGAAAAGGTATGGTAAAAATGTGTTATATAATTTTATGGGACCACTACTGTATATGCAGTCTGTTGTTGATGGAAACGTTGTTATGTGGTGTTTGATTGTATTAAATTGGTTACCACTTGTTGGGGCTTTTTTTTTTTTTTTAGTTTTTATTGTTTTAGAGACAGGTTCTTGCTCTGTCCCAGCCCAGGCTGGAGTGCAGTGGCGTGACCATAGCTCACTGTAGCCTTAAACTCCCTGGCTCAAGCAATGCTTTCACCTCTGCTTCCCAAAGTGCTGGGATTACAGATGCAAGCCACTGTGCCCGGCCTTTGTTGGGATTTTAGGTTAGTTCTCCTTTATTGTTATTACATATAAACTGAGATAAACAGTGTTGAAGTTAAATCTGTACACATACTGAAATGGTTCCCTAGAATGCTTTCCTGAAAGTGGAGTTACTTGGTCAAAGGGTATGCATGTTTTTAAAATCTAATTTTAAGTTTTATTAAACTATTAAATGTGCAAACAAGTCAGCTAGAACTACAGGATTTAAAACAAGCTCCAATCCACTGCCGCGCCCCTTCCCCACCATCAAGTTCCAAGCCTTAGAGACAACCAACTCCAACTTTTTTAGCTATTTCTTCGGTATTTACCTTGATATTTCTAAATAGTATGCTTATATTGTTATTTTTTGATTTCTCAATTTAACATTATGTATTTTATATATATATATATTTTTTTTTTTTTTAGACGGAGTCTTGCTCTGTTGCCCAGGCTGGAGTGCAGTGGCGCAATCTCGGCTCACTGCAAGCT
>NW_012115600.1:745235-745970 GCF_000951035.1 Colobus angolensis palliatus
AACTGGAATAGCAGAGACTCCGGAGGGGCGTCGGACCAGCCGGCGCAAGCGGGCGAAGGTAAGGGTGGACCCCTCCCTTAAACGACACCGCCGGGTGCCGAGCTTCCCCGAGGCTGCTCTGCCCTCCCCCACCGCCGCCCGGTCTTGGGCCCTGCGACCACTCAGACCTCCCCCTGTATCGCTGCCCACGCCACGTCCCCTCTAGCTGGACGGCTGGGTTGAGAAAGGAAAAGTCTTTGCCGGTGTTGACTGCGGTCTTTGTGCTGGGTCCCGAGCGACGTGGGAAGGGTCATCGATGATTGCTGGAAGGGGTATTTTATTCCTCAGGTCTTTCTTGCACACCTTTTCATTTTCTTGACTGGAAGATGGCTCCCTGATGTGGGGTTACGGTTGGCGTTCTTGGAGACATCACTGGTTCACTGTTTGTCCACAGATAGGTCTGGAAGCTGTTCGGCTACATTGATGGCGTTTCAGCTGGGTGCACTAGGAGGCTGTAGGTTGATGCTAAAGAAATCGTCTTAGCTGGGGAGATGGAAAAGAAAGGGTCGTTTTTGTTTCTGTTTTTGTTTGAGCAAAACCCTGCTGTGTGGTAGGAGTTCTAGTCTTTTTTGTTTGTTTTTCTGCTTTTTTTAAATCCTCTCAGGATCTTTTGGCGTAGAATTTTGCAGACGAGGAAGCTGCTGGTTGAGAGAACAAATAACAGTCAAAATGCAAATATATGGGAAGGAGAAGATT
>NW_012115600.1:746405-746969 GCF_000951035.1 Colobus angolensis palliatus
AGTGCATGCCACCCCACTCGGATACATTTTCTTTCTTACATAGCTTTTACTTTTCTCCTTTCTACATTTGATTGCCTTTTTGTCTGTTTGCCTAGTTTTTTAGAAAAACTACTTAAGTACAGTTACATAAAATATACCATTTTACATGGATAGTTCATAGAGTTTTGACAAATACATACACCTCTGTAACCATCATCCCAATCAGGATATAAAACATTTCCGTCACCCCCAGCAAGTTCTTTCTTGTTCTTTTGCAGTCAAACCCCGACCCCCATCTCAGGCAAGGGCTGATTGGAATCTATTACTAGAGATTAATTTTACCAGTTCTTGAACTTCATGTAAACGGAATAACTTTTTGACAATTTCACTTTGAAGAGACAGACTACTAAAAAGACAATTGTTTGTGTAATAAGTACAAACATGATAAAAGTAGACAAAACCTGTTCCAGTTTTGGGTCAGCACGGGATTCCTCGAAAAATTAAAAGAATAAACCACTACTATCATTATTAGAAAGAATTAACCTGGAATAGAAAGAGGTGTTATGCCTGGCCGGGTGCGGTGGA
>NW_012115600.1:754469-755967 GCF_000951035.1 Colobus angolensis palliatus
CGGGTTAGCCAGGATGATCTTGATCTCCTGACCTCGTGATCCGTCCGTCTCGGCCTCCCAAAGTGCTGGGATTACAGGCTTGAGCCACCGCGCCCGGCCTGTCTACATAATTTTTAAGTGTGAATACCAAGTCAGTGTGTATGGGGAGCTTCTTGAGATGAATATTACCCAGTCTGAGAGCCCTCATATTTATCTCCCTACTTGAGCCAACTCTCTGAAGTATAACCAGTGCTGGGTAAAAGACCGTTCTGGAGGCAAGACTTTCTGGAGCTTTTAACCAAAGCATGGGTTAGAAAAGCACAGAGGTTGGTGACACCAGCCCTCAGAAATGAAATAAAGGCCAGAAGTCAAGAGTGTTATTTTATGATTTCAATAGACAGGTGGCCAGAAGCCATGTATAAGATGTTTTTAAAAACAGATTTAATGGCCGGGCACAGTGGCTCACTTCTGTAATCCCTGCACTTTGGGAGGCTGAGGTAGGTGGATCACCTGAGGTCAGGAGTTCAAGACCATCCTGTCCAACGTGATGAAATCCCCGACTCTACTAAAAATACAAAAAATTAGCCAGACGTGCTGGCGGGCGCCTGTAATCCCAGCTACTCAGGAGGCTGAGTTAGGAGAATTGCTTGAATCCAGGAGGTGGAGGTTGCAGTGAGCCTAGATCGTGCCACCGCACTTCAGCCTGGGCAACAAGAGCGAAACTATCTAAAAACAAACAAAAAGCAGGTTTATTGGGATAATGCATGTATAATAATATTCACCATTTTAAAATGTATGATTCAGTGGTTTTTAGCATATTTACAAGATTGTACAGCCAACACCACAAGTGATTTTAGAACCTTTTCATCATCCCCAAAGACACCTGTATCGTTAGCAGTCACTCCCCCATTCCTCCCTACCCCCAGTCCCTGGCAACCACTATTCTACTCTTTGTCTATGGATTTGTCTATTCTGGACATTTTATATAAAATATTACAATGTGTGGCCCTTTGTATTTGGCTTTAGCATGTTTTCAGGGTTCATTCACGTTGTAGTGCTTCCATTCAGTACTTGATAACTCTTTATGGCTGAGTAATATTCCACTGTATGGATATACCAAATTTTGTTTATCCATTCATCATTGGATGAACACTTGGGTTTGTTTCCATGTCTTGGCTATTTTGCATAATGCTGCTATGAACATTAATATGCAGTTTGTTGTATGAAGATGTTTTCAGTTCTCTTGGGTGTGGGCCCAGGAGTAGAATTGCTGGGTTTTATGTTAATTCTAGGTTTAACTTTTGAGGTACAACCAAACAGTTTCCCATAGCAGCTGCACCATTTTACATTCCCGTTATTAAATATATGAGGGTTCCAGTTTCTCCAATGTTCTTCTTTTTTTTTTTTTTTTTTTAGAAGGAGGCTTACTCTGTCCCCCCGGGTGGAGGGCAGTGGCCCGATCTCAGCTCACGGCAGCTCCGCCTCCCGGGTTTACGCCATTCTCCTGCCTCAGCCTCCC
>NW_012115600.1:756077-775542 GCF_000951035.1 Colobus angolensis palliatus
CTTTTTTTTTTTTCTGAGACAGTCTCTCTGTCACCCAGGCTGGAGTGCACTGGTATGATCTCGGCTTACTACAGCCTCCTCCTGGGTTCAAGTGATTCTCCTGCCTTAGCCAGCCAAGTAACTGGGATTACAGGCGCCTGCCACCACCCCGGCCAATGTTTGTATTTTTAGTAGAGAAGGGATTTCACCATGTTGGCCAGGATGGTCTTGAACTCCTGACCTCAAGTAATCCACCCACCTTGGCCTCCCAAAGTGCTGGGATTACAGGCGGAGCCACCTCGCCCAGCCTCCATGTCGTTCGTGACATTTAATATTGTTTGTCTTTTACTATAACCATCCTAGTGGGGGTAAAGTGGTATCTCATTGTGGTTTTGATATGCATTTCCCTAATGACTAATGATGTTGGGCATCTTTTCATGTGTTTATTGGCCATTTTAATATTTGTGTTGAAATGACTATTCAAATCCTTGGCTCATTTTAAAAATTGAGTTGTCTTCATCATTTTCTACTAAGAGTTCTTTACATATACTGGTTAGAGAAATTTTTGATTTTGATGAGACCCAATTTATTTTTTCTTTTGTTCCCTTTACAATTCTGGTGTTACATCTAATAAACCATTGCCTTATCCAATGTCATGAGGATTTACTCCTGTGTTTTCTTCTAAGAGTTTTATAGTTTTAGCTCTTGCATTTATGTTGATGAAAATCTTATCTCAGTTAATTTTTGTATATGGTGTGAGGTAGAGGTTCAGCTTCATTATTTTGCAGCTTGTCCCAGCACAGTTTTTTGAAGACTGTTCTTTCCCTCAATATATAGTTAGCGCCCTCGCTGATTGATTATAAATGTAAGAGTTTATCTCTGGACTCTCAACTCTATTCCATTGATCTATTACATATTTCCATCCATTCCAGTACCACACTATCCTGATTACTTTAGTTTCATAATAAATTTTGAAATTAGGAAGTGTTCCTCAACTTTGTTCTTCTTTTGCAAGATTATTTTGGCTGTTCTGGATCCTTTGCATTTCCATATGAATTTTAGGATGAGCTTGTCAGTTTCTGCAAAAAGGGCTGCTGGGATTCTGGTTGTGACTGTGTTGAATCTGCAGATTGATAAGTTTGGGGCACACTGTAAGATTCTACTGTTTTAAGCTATCTCCTTAAGAAAGATTTATTTTCTTAGCTAACTGATTAATTTTTTGGAGACAGGGTCTCCCCCTGTCACACATGCTGGAGTACAATTACGCAATCATAGCTCACTGCAGCCTCAACCTCCCAGGCTCAAGTGATCCTCTTAACCTCAGCCTCCTGAGTAGCTGGGACTACAGTTGTGCACAACCACGCCTGGCTAATTTTTTACTTTTTGTAGAAATGGCTTCTCTCTATGTTGCCCCAGCTGGTCTCGAACTTCTGGGCTCAATCATTCCTCCTACCTCAGGCTCCCAAAGGGCTGAGATTACAGGCATGAGCCACCTCACCCAACCAAGATTTTTTCTTTGTAATTCTCCTGTGTTTATTTTAACTCATCTTACTTATCCTGGTTTGTATCCCCCATTGTAATTAGCTCTTAAACTTTCAGAAAAAAAAATTAGTTATGTGTTTGTTTGGGACAGCAACTAGGAAGCTTAGCAACTAGCTGGTCTTGGGATCCAGAGGAAACAGACTTTAGAGGATAGTATATCCATTTAAGGAATGAAAAGCAAGCTGAGGCCAGTATAGACAGGCCGTGCTTCAGTAGTTCTTCAGTGTATGCAAGGAAAAAAGTGTATATATTTCATGACTTGGGAGCTTATCCAGTTTTGGGGACTGTGCTTTAACAGAATTATATCATTACATAATTAAAATTATGTTTAGGGTATTAGAAGGAGTTCATGTAATTGAGTGTCCCTGAAGCTCCAGTTTCATTAGTTTCAGAATAAATTCACTTTTGAGTATATGTATGCTAAAATTATGGCAGAATACTTAAGGTTTGAAATTGATAAATTGGGCTGGAACTTCAGGAACACCATACTCGTTTAGGAATGGTGGCCTTGAGCTAGGCCATGAAATGGCAGAATTTAGAAAAGTGTTCTGGAAAAGGGTAGACTTTTTGGAGTTTAAGTATTTCATCTTCCTCTGATTCTTTTTCCTCATGTAAATAAGCCCTACCTTGTAAAGTTTAGATATAATATAAACAAAATGCTTATTGTGGTGTTTGGCATATAATTAGTAGGTGACCAGTAATTAAGGTACTACCAGTGGAGAAAAGGAAGTGATTTGAGAAGCATCAGGGAATCCAGAGTGGACAACTGAATGTTGAGAACAGTGGTCAAATGAATTTAATTAGAAACAGGAATTGTCTAGGAACAAGATAGATTGAAGGGACCAGTAGTGTTGGGGTTGTAGAGTTGTGTCCAGGTTGTAGTGAGCATTAGATTCATGCTATCCAGTATGATAGCCCTTAGCCACATGTGGCTATTAAGTTTAAATTGAAATTAAAAATAGTTTCTTCAGTCACACTAGCTACATTATAAGTGCTCAGTATAGCACATGTTGAAGCCACAGAATTGGAAGCACAGATAGAGAAGTTTCCATTATGACAAAAAAGTTCATCAGACAGCCCTGAACTAGATTATGAAGTGCAGACCATAAGTACTGTGAGACTTCAGAGAAGATAAAAGATTTTTTTTTTTTTTTTTGAGATGAAGTCTCACTCTTTTCCCCCAGGCTGGAGTGCAATGGTGTGATCTCAGCTCACTGCAACCTCCGCCTCCTGGGTTCAAGCGATTCTCCTGCCTCGGCCCCCAGAGTAGCTGGGATTACAGGTGCCTGCCACCATAATTTTTGTATTTTCAGCAGAAACGGGGGTTTCACTTTGTTGGCCAGGCTGGTCTAGAACTCCTGACTTCAGGTGATACACTTGCCTTGGCCTCCCAAAGTGGTGGGATTACAGGCATGAGCCACTGCGCCTGGCAGATACAGTTTTAAAATTTAGAGTAATTAAGAAATAATCTTCAGAGGAGGTGGACCTTGAGTATATGGGGTTGGATTAACAGAAAAAGATAGAAGTAGCTTTAGGAAGCTTAGAGGTTGGTAGAACAGCATTGAGAACTTTTTTACTAGTGTGTTAGTGATTAGAATTAAATTTGAATTCAGGCCAGTCGTGGTGGTTCATGCCTGTAATCCCAGCACTTTAGGAGGGCAAGATGGGCAGATCGATTGAGCCCAGGAGTTTGCTACCAGCCTTGGCAACATGGTGAAACTCTGTTTATACAAAATTACAAAAATTAGCCAGGTGTAGTGGCATGCGCCTGTAGTCCTAGCTATTCAGGAGGCTGAGGCAGGGGAATCACTTGAGCCTGGGAGGCAGAGATTGCAGTGAGCTAAGATCATGCCACTGCTTTCCAGCCTTGGTGACAGTGAGACCCTGTCTTAAAAAAATAAAAATAAAAATAAAAAAGGCAGTGTGAATAGTCAAGGCCAGAGAGTTTATATGCTGGTTTGAAAAATTTGATGTTCATCTGTTAAGCTATTAGAAAATATCACATAATGGGAAAATTAACCTGGCAGTTGTGCCCTAGATAAAAGGGAGAAAGGTTTTTTTTAAAATTTTTAATTCTTGTGGTACGTAGTAGCTATATATATTTATGGGGTACATGAGATGTTTTGATATAGGAATGCAGTGTGAAAGGAGAAAATTTTGTGGTCTTTGTGGGTTTTTTTTTTTTTTTTTAAGACAGTGTCTCACTTTGTCACCCAGGCTGGAGTGCAGTGGCCCAATCGTGGCTCACTGCAGCCTTGACCTTCCAGGTTCAAGTGGTCCTCCTGCCTCAGCCCCCACAAGTGGCTGGAACTACAGATGTACCTCACCACCCACAGCTAATTTTTGTAGAGATGGAGTCTCGCTATGTTGCCCAGGCTGGTCTCGAATTCCTGAGATCAAGTGATGTGCTCACCTCGACCTCCCAAAGTGCTAGGATTACAGGTGTGAGCCACCATGCCCAGCCCAAGAAAGATTTCTTTATAAAGACTGATGCTTGCCGGGCGCGGTGGCTCCAGCCTGTAATCCCAGCACTTTGGGAGGCCGAGACGGGCGAATCACGAGGTCAGGAGATGGAGATCATCCTGGCTAACACGGTGAAACCCCGACTCTACTAAAAATACAAAAAAACTAGCCGGGCGAGGTGGCGGGCGCCCGTAGTCCCACTACTCCGGAGGCTGAGGCAGGAGAATGGCGTAAACCTGGGAGACTGAGTTTGCAGTGAGCTGAGATCCGACCACTGCACTCCAGCCCGGGCGACAGAGCAAGACTCCGTCTCAAAAAAAAATAAAAAAAAAAAAAAAGACTGATGCTTTAAGGAGATTGAGGAGTAAATGAATCATTGTAATAAGGGTGGGGAGGAGAAGGAAGAGACTGAAGATTTAAATTCGAGAGTCATCAGTATGAAAGTAAGAATAATTACCCAACTCACTCATAGTCTGCTTGTTGGGACATCTTTATGTCTGTGGTTGTAAGTAGTTGTAGAGTCTCTCAAGTCTTTGGGGTTTTTACTTAGGGGTGAGAGATTCCCAATCCTTTAGGTTCAAAGTACCCATTCCTTTTCTCAGGGGAATAGTTTTTATTAAAGTTTGTATGATTCTTTCAGATGGTTTTAAAACTTTGCTTAAATGGTCACTTCTTGGCTCTGGGCAATTTAAAAATTATCTAAAAAAAAAAGCTTTATTAAATGAGGAAAGCCTTTTTTACAAAATAACATTTTAAGCAAAAATCCCAAAATAAAACACACTACTATTAAGTAGTATTAAGAAGTTAAAATTTATAACATTTATTTTAGTTGTCAGTCTATGAGAAAATGAGGCTACTGGTGAAGCCAAATTTGAGATTGGAAATTAAGCATGATAGTCTTGTTTTAGCCTTAGAATCCATTCTTTTCACCCAGCAACTAGACAACCAGGGAAGAATCCAATTTTGTTTCTGTATTTTGCTTTGTTTATGAAGTATTGTGGCAGTCTGGTATTGATTTGACAAGTTGTGTGAAAGGTAGGAGGTTGGTTTTGTTTGCCTTCTTTTTTTTTCTTTTTTTTTGAGACAGGGTCTTGACTCTGTCACACAGACTGGAGTGCCGTGTTTAGATCATAGCTCACTGTAGCCTTGACCCCCTGGGTTCAAGTGATCCACCTCAGCCTCCTTAGTAGCTGGAACTGCAGGTGCATGCTACCACACCAGGCTAAGTTTTTTTAGTTTTTTGTAAACACAGGGTTTCCCTGTGTTGTCTAGGCTGGTCTAGAAGTGGGCTCAAATGATCCTCCTCCTTCTTCCTTCCAAAATACTGGGATTACAGGCTTGAGCCACTGCTCCCAGGTTTTTTTTTTTTTAAGCTTGCTTTGTCATCTCAGGATGCTCTCAGTTGAACAGAGATGGCAGAAGAAACTTCATTCTTAAGTCTACCCCAAATTGAGTTACCTGAGCAGCACAAGTTAATGTGTTGGTGGTCTCTAAAGGATTAAGATTTGTTTTAACACATGAGTGTGTATTTATTTACTACATTTAAAAATTAAAATTCTAAATCTTGAAGAATCCTAGGGTTCTGTGAAACAGTTTTGTTTTTCATAATACCATCAGATATTATTGCTTCTACCTGTACGTATTTTTCTAATCTCTTTTGTTCTTAAAGACTAAGAACCCTTTCTAGACCAGCCTTTTCCAAGTGTTTTCCTTGTTAATTATTTCTTTGTCAAGACATTGGATTAAACAATATTGAAAAGATTGTTTTTGATGCAAAACTTAGCAGTACCTTTTTTTTTTATTTTTTTGAGACAGGGTCTGTGTCTGTCACTCAGGCTGGAGCACAGTGGTGTGATCATAGATCGCACCCCTTGGCCTCCTGGGCTTAAGCAGTCCTCCTGCCTTGGCATCTGCCCGCCCCCATCTCCCAAAGTGCTGGGATTACAGGCGTGAGCCACCACGCCCAGCCTTCTCAGTACCTTTAATGTGAATTGTGACTCTCCTAGAGGGGACCTGTAAAGATTGCAGTTTCCCAGACTTGATATTGGATCCTTTACTCCTTCAAAGGATATAGTATCTAGTTGAACATCCTTTGGGAAAAACTGAACTACAATAGAAAGGATTTTGTATTAGTCTTTGTTTTTGTCTCAAAATTTGCACATTGTCCAGTTCCATATTAGGTACTTGTTAAGTCATTATTGAGTGAATAGGATTGATGGGCAGAGGATCAAAGGACTGAATCTTTGGGGAAGGGAAGAGTCAAGCACTATTGAGGGGTAAAAGGAAAAGAAAACTGCATACTATAAAAGTTTATGGCCTGTTCTGACTTCTCTCCCTCTTTGAAACTTTTTTTTCTCCTTGCTGCTTTTTCTATTGTCCTGAGACCTATTTCCACAGTTTATCTCAGTCAGTTAGGATAAAGTTTAGTATAATATCATCTACATTTCTGGAGTCTTATTGCAGAGATCCTGTATGAGATGGTCATCTGATCAGGATCATTTACTTGGAACCAGATTTTCAGCTTTTTAGGGGCAGGGACACACTCAGTCATAAATTGTTTTCTCCATTGTACCATGTGCTCAGTGTTCAGTATTTGAGTAGGTGAATACAATTATTCATATATTAAATAAGATTCTTAGAGCATGGGTCAGAATTAGTCAGTTCATTCTTCTTAATTTTTGTTTCCATTTTCTAACCCAATCCCTATTTTCGGTAAAACTCTTGTACTTCCAGCAACCATTCCCCCTCCCCCAAATCTTATGGTCCTATCATTTAAAAAACAGAGCAAAAAGATAGTATAAAAACAGCTGGCCATCCAAAGCTATATCAAAGATGTTTAGCAAGTTAAAATGTATTACATTCACTGTAATCCACAGGACTATTCATCTTGGAAATGTAAAACATTAGATATGTGTGGAAACCACATTGTCTTTGCTTTTTTTCCACGTCTAATAAATTATCTTTTCATGGAATTAATAATAATTATAATCTTTTAATTGATTCCATAATAATTATCTTTTAATTGATTCCGTAATAATTAGCTGTAGTTTCTTTTATTAGGAAGTCACAGTGATGATTTGAGAATGTTGCAATGTTGAAAACTATTTGTAATACCGTATTACACATTTTGGCTAACCAATCCATAATAATCTTGCCTGTCTTACGCTCTATTACCCTCAGTGACACATTCACTAAGACTGCTTCCTCTTTTTGCTAATGACATACCTCCCTTTACTTTATAGCCGGTGTGAATTAGTAGTAAGACCTGTATCCTCCATTTCCACGTCACTTGCTCCTTAATTTATTTTATTTTATTTTATTTTTTTGAGATAGAGTCTCACGCCCAGGCTGCAGTGCAATGGTTTGATCTCGGCTCACTGTAACCTCCACCTCCTGGGTTCAAGCGATTCTCCTGCCTCAGCCTTCCGAGTAGCTGGGATTACAGGTGCCCGCCACCATACCCAGCTAATTTTTGTATTTTTAGTAGAGAAGGGTTTCACCATGTTGGCTAAGTTGGTCTCGAACTCCTGACCTTAGGTGATCCGCCTGCCGCAGCCCCCCAGAGTGCTGGGATTACAGGGGTGAGCCACTGCGCCTGGCCTCTCCTAAGTGAGTTTTTTAAGCAAATGCACCTTTTCATAGTTTCAGTTTGACTGTTGTTATTTTCTACTCCATGCCCTCCATTTGGTTTTTGGAATTGTTTTGCTATTTTCCGTTGGAATAGTAGTTAGAAGCACAGGCTTGGCATTAGACAGACTTGGTATTCTAGTTAACTATATTTTTATTTGAGGGTTATTTTAATCTTTTGTTGGAAATTCCGGTATGTGAGCATGATACACACAATTAAAAAAATTTTTTGAGAAGTTGTTGAGTGCCTTAGAGTCAATGATTTGAATGTCAGTGCTATGATGTAACAGTTGCAGATTAGTGTGAACCTGAACTGACACAAGATTGTTTCATGAAGGTTTTGTTTTTAATAACTACCTATTATAAGTTGGCTTGTTCCTTGTTGTATGCTTACTTCCCTTAAAATGTGAGGTTAACAATTCACATTGATTGATGGTTCCAAATAGAGTCCCTAATTTTAAATGTTCACTGCATTTAGCTTTCCCTGGTATGATCTCCATATAGGTAGAGTACAGAGAGATGGATGAAAGCTTGGCCAACCTCTCAGAAGATGAGTATTATTCAGAAGAAGAGAGAAATGCCAAAGCAGAGAAGGAAAAGAAACTTCCCCCACCACCCCCTCAAGCCCCACCTGAGGAAGAAAATGAAAGTGAGCCTGAAGAACCATCGGGTGAGTTGTAGTGTCCAACGACAGTTCTATTTTATCTTAGAAATAAGAATTAATGGATTTATTTCCAGTCTGCAATATTATTTATGTCTTTATCTTTGGTTTATAATAAACTCTGATATTGGGGCTCCTGCCATGTGTGTCTTTGTGTGTGTGTATACATATACAGGTATATGTGTGTATGTATACACATAGATACATACGTAGTGGTACTGATATTCTTTTTGTGTGCCTGTACATATACAGGAGGAAGGTAAAGGGTGGGAATGGAAGGACGGTGGCAATATAAGGTGGTTGGAAAATAGGAGAAAATAAATGATTAGAGAAGACATACAGAAAGCTACATCCAAAGCACCAGACCTGTCAATGACAGCTCTGATTCAGAAATTGTTCTGGCTAAATGATGGGTTTACCACGTAGTTAGATACATTATGATAAAACTTTCATGGTGTGGATTGGTTTTGAGAAGTGCCTTTTCCTGGTGAACAAATATAAAAATATATTCTAGGCCAGAAAATCTAGAAAGATTATGGGAGTCTATAGTTTTGGTTTCAGAGCTTCAAACAGCTTTAAAGAATTCTCACTAACACACCCTCAATGCTGAGTACTAGCTTTCTGAGGATGGCTGGACCAATCAGGGATACATGCCTTTCTGTTTTGGAGAGCCCAAGCAAAAGCAGTATTTCAATGAATTTTTGTAGCTCGTGCCCTTAATGACATTTTATTTACTCTGTTTGACTTTGAATTTTTACTAAGTTCCTCTTCTTGAAATAAGTTTTATATTTCGAATAGCTTCAGACCCACACATCTCTCTGGTTCTTTTAGTCCTGTACCTTTTAAAAACAAAATGGTGGTTTCATGTATCTTGCATGACTTTCATAGGTACCCAGATTAAGACATACTTCATTTAAGATGTTTTATCTTTTGTTTTAGCCTCTTTTTTTTAAGGGTTTTCTCCGCTATGGTGTTACTGTGAATTATCAGAAGTACTGATGTTTCACTTGAGGGCATTACCAGTCAAGTGTTATTTAGGTTTGGAGCTTATCAAAGTCTGGCTAAAACTTAAAAATCAAATTTATAATTTGTAGGACTGTAATAAAGTATCCTAAAGGAATACAGTTTGAGAACATTCAGAAAAAAGATAGATTAGATTCTGGTTTCAGTTCCTTCAAAAGTCAGGGGTTTTCTAAGAAGAGTAGTTTTCCTAAAACTTTCTTAAAATGATTTCTTGGGCAACTCCTTGTTTGAAGGTTTCTAGTTTCAGTAGTATATTACCTTTGGGGCTAATGTCCCCCGGGCAAGTGTAGCTGCCTTTTTACTTTACACCTTCTCTTATTATTCGTTTTTCTTCTTCCTCTTTCTAGTCTTACACATTTATCTCTCTTCTTTCTGTTCTTACCTCCAACCTTTCCCTTCACCCTTTGCTCTTTTCTTCTGTGTTTTTTGGTTCTTACCTTTCTTCTACCTTTGCTGTAGACCTGCTAATGAGATACTTGGGGATAACCCTTTTAATGTCTGTGGTAGCTCAAGAGTGGACTGACTTTTTAGTTCAAGGGCTCTAAGTATTACGCATTGATGATCTGATATCTCAGATGCTGCCTTACCTTTTTTGTGTGGTTGTGTCTCCAGTAAATAATTGATTTACCATAGGTTCCAAGTTGATAAACGTTTCTTTGAAAATTTTAAACCATATCTTGGTGTTGCTGTTTGCTTTTTTCTGAAAGCATTTTTTTGTTTGTTTGTTTTTAATTTCATAAATGTCAGGTATTGTTCCCACAAAAAGTAAATGTCTTAACAAAAGGATTTAGGATTTGGGAGCTGTCTTTATTGTGTTGTAGTTAATTATAATGCAGTGGTTTAGTTTAAGTTATCTTTGTTTTTGGGGGGAAGTTGAAGTTTTAAGTTGAGGATGTCTTCAGTGCTTAGAGATGTGATAACAGCCAAAACTTGCTAATATATTGTTTGTGGTTATGAAAATAGTGATTGTTCCTTTAAAACAACTTAATTATTTTGAAAATTTCTGGGTTGAATTAGGGATATACCTTCCCTAGAAAAAGTGTCAACTTATTAGCCTAAAGTACTTATGTAGTTTAGCAATAGATTGGGTCCTGATGGTGAATCATAAAATATTATCAGGTAAGTTAAATATTTGGACACTGTCCAGGGTTTCCAAGTCTTTTGTCTTATCATCTTTCGCAAAAGTTTTTAGTCAAAAATTGAATGGAAGCATTGCTATATGACTATATTAAAAGCTTGAGAGAAGATGTAGATTTGTTTAATTTTTATTTTTTTGGAGACAGAGTCTCGCTCTGTCACCCAGACTGGAGTGCAGTGGCATGATCTCGGCTCTCTGCAACCTGCGCCTCCTGGGTTTAAGCGATCCTCCTGCCTCAGCCCCCTGAGTAGCTGGAATTATGGACGTGCGCCACCACGCCTGGCTAAGTTTTGTATTTTTAGTAGAGATAGGGTTTCACCATGTTGGCCTGCCTCAGTCTCCCAAAGTGCTGGGATTACCGACATGAGCCACCATGCTGGGCCTGTGGGTTTGTTTCTTTACCAAACCGTTTCTTGTTCTCAGTTTTTTTATAAGGCAATCACAAGGAATTAACTTATTCTGTCAAAAATTATAGGTAAGGGCCAGGCGCAGTGGCTCCCAGCACTTGGAGAGGCTGAGGCAAGTGGATCACCTGAGGTCAGGGGTTTGAGACCAGCCTGGCCAACATAGTGAAACTCTGTCTCCACTAAAAATATAAAAATTAGCCAAGCATGGTGGTGCCTGCCTGTAATCTCAGCTACTTGGGAGGCTAAGGCAGGAGAATTGCTTGAACCCACGAAGCAGAGGTTGCAGTGATCTGAGATCGTGCCACTGCACTCCAGTCTTTGTGAGAGCAAGACTCCACCTCAAAAAAAAATCCAAAAAACAAAACAAAAAAGTAATATTTGCATACATTTCATTCTTACCAACTTTTAAATTTGTTTATAAATTTTTGCTTTGCTTTCTGCAGTGTGTTAATCTTAACAGGAAGAAAATATTTTGTTAATTATGAAAGCACAAGGTATCCTGAAGTCAGTGGGTCAAATTGACTGAATAAGGTTCCTCTGGGAGAGTACTGAGAGGAAGCCAGAAAGGTGGGAGCCATATTGTGAATAGCCTTGGTTGACTAAGCCAGGCTAAGGAATTTGAGCATTAGGAGTGTCAGCGGTAGCCCTGAGGTTTTTTGAGCAAGGGAGGTTACACTGAAATATGTTTTTGGAAAGACCAATCTCATGCTAAGGGTGAACTAAGGGAGTAAAGAAGGTGAGATTGGAGAGATAATTTAGACTATTGGTCAGAGGAAAAATGTTCTTAATATCAAAGTTGAATTTTTATGGAAAGAAAAAGTTTGGGTGTTTTTGTTGGTCTGATTGAACTTATTTAATTGAAGGAAGTTGTCTCTGTTGACCTAAATATTGTTTTTAGATTTGTCAATTTTTGACCATAACTTAATGTGGCATTGTAGTCCTATGGTAGTCAAAATGGGTAAATAATGGATTTTTCATACCAAATATTACTGTTTATATTTAAAAACTACCTCATTTTGTTTTCCTAAACATTTCCATGCATGTTTATATTTACTATACTTTTGCATATATTTGTTTTAACACATGGTGGTTTTACTTGGTTTCCTAGTACCTTTTCTGTGAAGGTGGAAGTTTTTCTAGGTCATGCCAACTAAACTTGAACAGGTTGTCTTTGAAATTGAGTGTGTTTGGTTACTAGCAGTGTCACATAATAGTGGAGAGTTTATAAAATAGAATCAAATCTCCTTCAGTTGGACTTCATTGATTTAGGATAATAGTCCCCTGGTAAAGTACCTTTCTATTTTTTGGAGAAATGCCTTTTTCCTCTCTTTGCTCAGATTGTTACCCTGTGTACATTACATTATTTTCCTCAATGAGTTTTGTATTCCTGTATTAACTGATTCTCCAACACTTGGCTTTTTTATTTTCATATGGAAACATGATTCAATTCTTTTTTCCCTCCACTGCCTTTCAGCGGTTAAAATTTACCACAAAAATCTTACTAGTTAGTTCCTGGATTTAAATTTTGTATTGGATAACTTTTCACTAGAGAACTCAAGATACATTCTGAGTTAGAAGTAACTTAGTTGTACATAGCCTGAGACTTTCATGGAAACTTATTCTAAAATAAGTAAAAGGAAATTTGAAATGGGTTATTAAGATAAGCCTTTCTCAAGCCTTCTTCAAGTTAATGGATTTCTCAGTAGAGACATCAGAAGTGTGCTTGTGTCTGTGTGTATATGCATGTGAGTGTGTATATCATTTTTCTAGGCTCCGTGATGTCTTAATACTTAAGACTCTAATGAAGCTCAGAGGCTTCCGTTAAGTTATTGGTTAACTCTTCAAATAGATTTTGTTAGATATGATTGGTTAACAAGTCTGTATTATAATTTATTTTATGGAATGACTGTGGGAAGAATCACTTTATCTTCTTGTTTATATTCTTATTTGTACCAGAGGAAGCCCTCTTCTCTCTTATATGTGGTAATTTTTAAAGTTTGTAGGTATGTGTTTTTAAAGACATGTAGGCTGTTTTTGTTTGTTTGTTTGTTTTGAGATAGAGTTTCCCTCTTGTTGCCTAGGCTGGAGAGCAGTGGCGCGATCTCAGCTCACCACAACCTCCACCTCCCTGGTTCAAGCAATTCTCCTGGCTTAGCCTTCCGAGTAGCTGGGGTTACAGGCATGCACCACCATGCCCAGCTAATTTTGTATTTTTAGTGGAGATGAGGTTTCTCCATGTTGGCCAGGCTGGTCTCGAACTCCTGACCTCAGGTGATCCACCTGCCTCAGCCTCCAAAGTGCTGGGGTTACAGGTGTGAGCCACCACGCCCAGTTTGGCTGTTAAATAAATTAACAAAAATCATTGATGTGAGATAAAGGTATGGTAAACAATTTTGTGTGGTTTTAATAAATTTGGGGGCTTGTTCACATAATAATCATACTGTAGGTTGAAAGTATTTTTAAAATTTACCTAAAAGGTGATGTTAACCTGAATTAGTAAAAATACTAAATTGCAGAAAATACACAATGTATGGGTAGAAGAATTTAAAGATTCAATGAAATTTGATCACAAATGCTGTTATGAAAATTTCATATAACAAAAGATTGAGGACCAAAAATTTGATGAATTATTTAGTAGAGCAAGTGTTAAAAGGCAGTATCTTTTAGACTATTCTATAGAATTTGGCATAATAGAATTTGACCAGAGAAGAGTTGAAGATTAATTTTCTTACTTTAAAAGAAAAAAAAAAAGATACTAATATTTTCACCTTATATTAGTATAATTCTTTGTTTGTAAGGTACCCTGATCTCTTCCCTGTGAGACAGTCATACTGAGTGCAGTCAGTACAGCCGTGGGTGGTGGTTGCCAAGCACTGGGTTTGGCAGCATGGATAGTAATGGCCAGAGTTCAGGTGAACCACTTTGTTTTTTTTAAAATCATGCTGTAACTATTCTCAAGTGGCTAATCCCAGGCTTTTCTCTCTGATTTCTCTCTCCATGCCTGCAAATGGAACCAGAGAAAAGGACTAGCTTTCAGGTTTAGTGAGAATTAACTCAGATTACCACCACAGGGAAGATGATAGGATTCTATTACATCCCCAAGTCCAGCAGGAGACCCTGTTTTGTAGGTTTATCAGAAGTGACTAGGAAGTTCATTCCTGACAGTTGTCTGTGTTGTCATTTTGACATGCTAGTATAAAATAAATGCCTGAAATCATTTGAGTTCTCATTATATGAAGTATGATGCATACATTCAGAAAATAGGGATAGGGTTAGTTTTCTTGCCACCCTCCCCCTGCCTCCCTGCCTTTTTTGAATAACAACATCATTTCAGTGTTCTGATTTGGATCTATGCTCCAAAATTTACTGGAGGGCTAAGGAAAAAAAGTGACAGACTGAAAAAGTAATTCAACAGAATTCTTACGTTCTTATATTTTGAGGCACTATGAATAGATCAAGATAAATATGCTGTACAACACATGGTCCTCTCAGATAATTTATAGCCTAGTATGAGACACAAATATAGACATAAATGCATAATGGAAAGCAAAATACTCAAGTGTGATATCAGTATAAAAATTCTAGAGGCATATAGAGGTAGGAAGGGTGAAGAGCAGAGAATTGGTAGTATGAAGGGCAAATTTTTAAAAAAATAAATGAGGCATTTTCTACAAAAGTTAAGATTTCCCCCAAATGTGGTAGTTCCTCATTGACTTTATTCTACATATATTATTGTACAATGATAATTATTTTGTCGCAGTCACAGTGCTGGATTATAAGGGTTCAAAGAGAAAGATTACATCCTCCTGCAAATAATTTGTAGTCCAATGGCTGGGTGTTGTGGTGCATTCCTGTAATCCCAGCACTTAGGGAGGCCAAGGCATGTGGATCACCTGAGGCCAGGAGTTAGAGACCAGCCCAGCCAACATGGTGAAACCCTGTCTCTACTTTAAAAAAAATTAAAAAATACAAAAATTAGCTGGGAGTGGTGACACATGTCTGTAATCTCAGCTACTCAGGAGGCTGAGGCACTAGAATCGCTTAATCCTGAGAGGCAGAGGTTGCAGTGAGCCGGGATTATACCACTGCACTCCAGCCTAGGTGATAGAGTGAGACCCTGTTTCAAAAAAAAAAAAAGAATTTGCAGTTCAGTTTAGGGTTACAGATGTTAATAAGTAGCTACAGTGAAGAAACTACAATAGAAATATATAGGAAGTATGGTGAGAACTCAGAAGTTATTTTTTAATTGATAAATAAGATTGTATTTATCATGTACAGCATGATGTTTTGAAGTATAAATACATTGCAGAATGACCAAATTTAGCTGATAAACATGCGTTACCTCACATAGTTATCATTTTTGTGATGAGAACACTTACCCACTTTCTTGACGTTTTTCAAGAATACAATGTATTGTGATTAATTATAGTCACCATGTTGTACAATAGATCTCTCAGAAGCTGTTTTTAAATAATGTTTCTCCCTAAAATTGGGTTTTGAAATTTTGTGTTAAACATGAAAGGATGAAGCAGTTTTAGATCCTTGATTTTTAACTGTTTACTATTTTTGGCTGATAAAGAACCCTTGAATCAGATGCTACAAGTTTATGTTTGGTCTTTGAGAGATTGACCTGCTTTTCTTAATGATGTCATTTCATTGATTATTTTGTTGTACTTTTTATTAAGGCAAAATAGTAATTTGTTTAGCTGATCACCTTTATTTGTATAATTTATTTGAATTCTTTTTGTTGCCATCATTTATTGGGTCTGATCATGTTGTAATAGAAGAACAAGATACTTTTTGAGGATTTTCTCATCTACGAAATGAGACTTGTTTTGAGAATCAAATGAGAAAATGTGAAATCCACCTTTATGTATAAACATCTTGTGTTTATTAAACAGAGTTGATTGAACTAAGAATAGGGTGGATTGGTGTTTTATTTAGAAAAAAATTCAGGGCAGCTTTACACCAGACAGACACACATACTATGTTACTTTGGGAAAGTGTTGGTGGTAGGCCATTTTCAGTAATGAGTCGCTTATGAAATAGATAACTTTTTAATCATCTGGAACTGTTCGCGTATGTGTGTGTGTGTGTGTGTGTGTGTGTGTGTGTGTAAAACTTAAATCTTGATATTAATCTTTTATGTTAAATCATGAGAATGACAGATGACTTTGGGACTTTCTAACAGTTTTTTTCTTTCCGCAAGAGAATAATATAATTGAAATTCTTGCATCGGCTGTCGAGTTACAAGAAATGTTTTGTAAGCTTTGTTATTAACCAGACACACCTTAAGCTTGGTAGTTGGACAACGTAACATCTGAAGTGTAAGCTTTCTCTGGAACATTTTGAAAAGTGAACACAAACCAAGACTGCAGCAAAAGAAGGATCAGGAAAATTTCTGCTATGGAATGTGGAGGGAAATAATATGTGAAAAAGTAAATTCTTTTCATTGGCTTCTAAAGCTTTGCATTTCTCCCTAGCTTGTAGGGCCTTTTACTTTCTTTTGATGGGATCCTTGCTACTACTACCCAGTGGAAGTCTTCAAGCGCAAATCTGTGGTGGTATTGTTCTTTCAGCAGTTCAGTGGAAGTTCCAGGCAAGCTCCTACTTCAAGCAAAACAATTTTTCTTTTTTTCTAAACCTTAAGAAGGCTGTTTTAGTTCAATATTTTAAATGATACTGTAACCCAGGGATTGCTATTCTAGTTGAAACTCATAATTTCATTTTGAATGCTGCTCAGGCTGATCTTGAACTCCTTGTCTCAAGTGATCCTCCTGACTTGGTCTCTCCCGAAGCACTGGGATTACAGGTGTGAGCCACTGTTAATTCCTCTTTGAAACTGTGACTTTCCTTATCTTCATGAGATTAATCATGCATTTATGACTGCTTCAAATTCTCTGAGCCTGTTATTACCTCCATGCTATCTTAAAGTCTTTTAGCTGCATTCTTACTTCTGAGTTCTATTCTTTAATTTCCAGCCATCTTTAGAACATTTCCATTTAATTGTATTAGCTGGTTTCCCAAATTTCCTATTTTGTTAGTAGCATTACTAGTCTTCTGAACTTAAAACCCTAGAGTCATCCTGAAAGTTCTTTATCCCTTTTACCAAGTCTGTTGTAAAGTCATACATCTTACTGTGCACAGTCTTTTTCATTTGTTAGGCCTTACCCATTTTTACTGTCACCTTTTTCTAGTGAATTTCAACTTGTATGTAAATTATTTCAATAGCCTTTCAATTGGATCTCCTTTATCTAGGTTTTCCCTCTAATCCATCTCGTACAAGGTAGCCAGATTAGTTTAACTAAAATAGCATTTGTTGTTCTGTCTTTGTGCCAAAGATCACATAGTTTTCCTCCATTACTACTAAAATCACATTCAGGTTTGGGTACTGGAAAGGGCTCATTTTACCAATCCACTTGATCTCCCACTGCTTTTTCAGACCATCTCCTTCTGTGAGTAGGTACTGTGCAGTCCTCTGCACATACCATGTCTGTGCTTTTCTCTTTATTTTGTAAATGATCTGTACCATAGTGGTGGTTTCACTGCCTCGTGGTCTATCCATATCTGTTGGGAATTGTTCTGAAAGCTTCCCTGATTTTCCAAGACTGTGTCAGCTTCTTGTTTCTTTTTTTTTTTTTTTTGAGACAGAGTCTCGCTCTGTCGCACAGGCTGGAGTGCAGTGGCGCGATCTCGGCTCACTACAAGCTCCACCTCCCGGGTTTACGCCATTCTCCTGCCTCAGCCTCCCGAGTAGCTGGGACTACAGGCGCCCGCCATCTCGCCCAGCTAGTTTTTTGTATTTTTAGTAGAGACGGGGTTTCACCGTGTTCTCCAGGATGGTCTCGATCTCCTGACCTCGTGATCCGCCCGTCTCGGCCTCCCAAAGTGCTGGGATTACAGGCTTGAGCCACCGCGCCCGGCGTCAGCTTCTTGTTTCTTAACAACAACAAAAGTTTCCTTGTAGGTATTTTTCATCTTTGCTCAACTGGGTTGTAAACTCTTTGAAAACAGAGTCTACCTATTCTACTTTTGTATTTGTGCTTTGCAGTTTTGGGGTAGATATGGTAAACATTGTTTATTAAATAAGAAACTCAATTAGTGTCTTAATACGGTAGAGACGTATATTCCAAGTTGACTTTAACTTTTGAAATGTTTCTTTCACCTGCTAATTTATTAAATTCAATTGAAATCAGTAAGTTGGCATTCACTTTTATTCCATAAATTTGGTCATTTTGATAAATTTATCTTGTATCGGAAAATCGCTGCTTCCTAGATTTAAAAGTTTCTTAAAATGTTTATAATTTGAATGTGATTCCAAAAAACTAGTCAAAATGTGAATCTGTGTTTCTGGAAACAACCAACCAGTAATTTTCACCTCCTTGTTTATTTGCCAGATAAAAGCATTTGAAAGTCAACGTAGACTTCCTTTTAAGATGTTGGAAGAGTGATCTCTTATTTTAATTCAGATGAGAAAACATTCAGTAATGTGATTATAACTACAATACTTCACGGTTCAAGAAGGACTCTTAGATCTGAAGGTCTGAAGTCAACTGAAAGGCTGTTATGTAAGATAAACCAGAAAGATCTTCATTTTCAATTTGGAGTAGCTGTGTACAAATAAGCTGTATGAAGAGTCTCTACTTCAGGCCGATTGTGGTGGCTCACACTCATAGTCTGAGTGCTTTGAGAGGCTGAAGTGAGAGGCTAGGAATTCAAAAACAGCCTGGGCAACATATCGAGAACCTGTCTCTACAAAAAAAAAAAAAAATTAGCCAGATATGGTGGCACATGCCTGTAGTCCTAGCTACTCAGGAGGCTGAGGCAAGAGGATCCCTTGAGCCCAGGAGTTGAAGGTTACAGCGAACTATGATGAACCACTGTACTCCACCCTGGGCGACAGAGCAAGACCTTGTCTCTAAAAAATAATTTAAAAATTAAAAGAGTCTCTACGTCAAGCTTGAGGACTATTTTGTAGGTTTGGTGGTTTGGGATAAAAACAAAAGGGAGTTTCTTGTGTAGAGGTGCCAAAATCGAGGTGATATTACAAAGTTGCTTTTGAGTATTTTCATTTTCTGTTTTGAATTTGCACTCATGGAAAGCTAACAGCACTACTTGCCTGCTGTTAATGTGTCCTGAGCCACTATCAGAAACAGAGTCCTAGGCTGGAAAGACTCAAAGAGCAGATGAATAAGGGATTTTATATATATCATAATCAGAGACTACCTGGATGAAAAGTTAGCTGCAAGCAGTATTGTATATGTGCTATTTTTAAGAAAATGTTCAAGAATTGGTCCATAATAGACTGCTAGTAAAGATGATCTTTCAGTTGTCTTTGGAGAAGTAGGCACCTTCAAAGTACTCTTGAGTATGATTGGAGTGAAAATAATAACTTCATTCTTTATTTCCAAACAAGTTAAACCATCAAGAGATAAATACCATGTTTCTTAATTTAATTTTAAGCATTTTTTTATTTTGTTTTCCGTCATTTCTTATGTTATATGGAACCTTCTGCTTGGTTTTCTTCTACTCCTCTGCTTAAATAATACTTTGGAGCTTCCCTTTTTTTTTTTTTTTTTTGAGACAGAGTCTTGCTGTGTTGCCTAGCCTGGAGTACAGTGGTAC
>NW_012115600.1:776522-795319 GCF_000951035.1 Colobus angolensis palliatus
GCCTCCCAGGTTCAAGCGATTCTCCTGCCTCAGCCTCCCGAGTAGCTGGGATTACAGGCGAGCACCACCACACCCGGCTAACTTTTGTGTTTTTAGTAGAAACGAGGTTTCACCATGTTGACTAGGCTGGTCTTGAACTCCTGATCTCAAGTGATCCGCCCACCTCAGCCTCCCAAAGTGCTTGGATTACAGGCCTGAGCCACTGTACCCAGCTCTACAAAATATTTTTTATGAATAAAGTCAGAATTTACTAAGAATGAATATATCTGATTTTAAGTTTATAGTAGAGTTTAAAATATAGGCCCTGTATTTTCAAGATAAGTTTTCAGATTGGATTTAGTAACCTGATCATCTCTTCATGATTGTATGCCTTTTTCCAAGGGCTATAAACAAGTATACCTTGGGCCTTGTTTGAGAAGCATAACGTTCTTGAACCTAAAGGACCCTTCAGACGAGAGCGTAGTAAAATGAGTTTAGAATGAGATTCTATTCTATCTTCATAACAGGGCATATATCTTCTAGCAACACATTCTAATATCATTATCAGAAATAATGTCTTATATCTAAGTATCTTTTTATTCTCTTTGTTGTTCCCTTCTAACTCAAATGGTGGAATAATCAATCCGCTTTCTTATTGGGGCATATATTTTAAAATAAACTGTTTAATGAAGCTTGTCTGAGTTATTTAGATCATTGGGAGGTGGTGTTTTGTATCTTCCAAAGATCACACTCATTTTCCTGTATTGTACCAGGTGACTAGAAGCTTAAGAGCATCATGGCATCTGTCTTGACGATAGATTTTGGAAGAGTTCAGAAGACAGTCTATTCTTTTTCAGATTGAATTTTCAAGCTTTGTTTTTTTTCTTGAAGTTACTTCTACATATTAACCAGTGAGGAAAATTTCCTAACAAAGCTTATTATGTAGCATGAAGTAGAAGATTCAACATCTTGCCTGCCTTTCTCTGTGTTCCCACAAGTGTGTGTTTATCTACAGTACTTGGCACAAGCACACAGAGTGTCTTATTATGTATTCTTTAGTTTTATTTAGGAAGTACTGGCATATTTAACTGTAGTAGTGTCTACTGTATATAGTAAATGAAACTTCTTTGGAGACTGAGTCTTTTAATTATACTCCCTACTTTGAAGAGAAGGAGAGAATTTTTCATTAAAATTAGAAAGTTAAATGGGTATTAAGTTGATGCTGAATTGCAACGCCAGATTCTAGAGTCTATGTCACCTCCATTTCCAGTCTAGCAGCTGTTAGTAAAAGACACTTGGAATCCATTTTCCCCCATCCAGACTATTAATATTAAATAAGACCGACAGCAAGGATTTAGTGATTAAAAATACTATGTACTTTGTTCCACTGCCTTTCAACGAGAATCAGCATGTAAAGTTGAAACTTCCTGACCAGAATTTGGAAGACTATGATGTAATTCCCTGGGCCTTGATTCCAGAAGGAGCTCTCTGAATATGGGTTTACTAGTTGGTGGCAAATTCATGAGTCACCAACTATTAGGCCTTTATGTCCAGATATTATCCTAATTTATGGAGTAAGGTCCCTGAGTTCTCCTCTTTCCTTCCACAGGGCAAGCAGGAGGACTTCAAGACGACAGTTCTGGAGGGTATGGAGACGGCCAAGCATCAGGTGAGGGTGGCATTAGATGCTTGCCACTTAGTAGCAAGAGCCGCCAAGTAGGAATTGATGCTTGCAAGTGTTTTTGGCTGTGGTATCCACATTTTAGCCAGAAGCGCAGGTGAAATTTAACCCACAGGACATAGTAGTGTAGTAGTAGAGAGTGTAGCCAGAACAAAGGCAAGCAAAACCTTTTGAAGTCCTCAGGCCGATCTCAGCCCTCCACTCTTTGTGTTTTCGAGGAGATGGCGGGTACTTTTCTCCCCAGCAGCCTTTATATTAATAGTAAACATGATATAAAACATAGACTTAGGAATCATGGGGCCCTTAAGAGAAATACAGCAGTACACACAGAGAGGAAAAGCTGCAGGCTCAAAAGTCTAAAAACACAAAGGACTGAGAGGCATTCTAGGACTAGTCAGAGGAACTACGTGGGCAAGTGACATCTTTTTAAAAATGGTTTTTACATGGTATTGGGTACCTTTTTTCAGTTAACATTACATAGTTAATCATTCTTCAGTTTAAACATTTTGTTTCTCCTGTGAAAAATGTCTTTTGAAAAGTCTGTTTGAAATACTTTTTCTGTTCAGACCAAACAGTATGAGATTTTTACTTCTAGGAAAAAGTAAAGAATTTATAGGGGCCACCATCTGGAACAGTTAAAATTTATCCCAGCAATCCAAAATAACATATCTGGATTTCATCCTTTGTCTCTTGAAGGATGTTTTTGTTCCAGTTGCTCAAAACTGGTTCATAGATACGTTTTGATAGAATTGGAATAGGCGCTACTTCACTTTTGGAGGTTGTTACTTTTCAACTGTCTTAAGTCTACTTTAAAATTATTTGTCTTGCAGTTTGCATATAACAGGTCCTGGAATTATTTGTATTTTACTCTCTCGAATTAAAGGTAGTTCATTGTTAATACAGCAATTAGTAGTTAGGGGATCCAGAATGTTAGGAGAAGACTTTTAAAAATGTTGTCCCAAGGATTTCTGGTTGATAATCAGTACATGGTTATCTCAGCAGAATTAAACCCTGTTCAGAGTCTATATCTGTGGCATATAAACCTTCAAGAATGCTTTTCATCAAATGACGCACAATTAGATCTTCCATGGAACTGTTGAAGATCAGGGATGGCCTTTAGAGTCTTACTCTTGAAGAAAGAGATTGAGTTTTCTTGTTTTTTGTTTCTGTTTTTTTTTGTGTGTGTGTGTGACTGTTTGCTCTTTTGCATAAGTAAACAATATCATATATTGCTGAAAGTGAAAGCAGACTTTCATATAAAACAGTGGTGCTGCTGATTACTGTTAGTAGAACATGAATTTTGAGTGTTTTCAGGAATGATGATGACTGTTCTAAACCCTTCAATATCTCTCTTTGGGTATGTCATGTTCGGAAGTATGCATTTGTGAAATGATCAATCAGGGTTAGAAATGTACTTGCAAGAGATCAACATTCTTCTCTTAATGAAGCCAGATGACCCTCATGGGTATCTTGGTGCCAGGATCATATCTTGACTTCTTAAAATCCACCTCAAGTTGGTATACACATCCTAAATCTTAGAGCTAGAAGAGAACTTGAGGTCATCTTGTCTGACTTCCTGCCTTCAAACAGTATTGTATCTCCCTTATTTTATGGATTAGGATCTGAAACCCAAAGAAGTTAAATAGATTGACCAGCAATATACCAGCAGTTCTGGAGAAGGAGAACCCAGGGATCTTGCTTCTTAGAGCAAAGACTATTCCTTACACCCTTAAAATCCTTTAAAATAGTGTTTGCCCTAGAAATTAAAAAATCTGAAGTATAGGAGGTTGTATAATTCTCTTTTCATTTTCTCTCACCTCCTGCTATTCCTTATTCTTTTTATTTTAAAACTATTCTGGGACTTGATATGATACATCTCTAGTTTTCTCATTTTAAGTAAATTCTTTAATATGTAGATCCCATCAGGCTTTTGTTTTCACGCTAGAAATCTGATTATAGTTATCTACTTGATATAAAAAATCAAAGGCAAGTAACTCTCATGGAGGCCTTCTTTTCTTTGTTAATTTTTAATATCTCTATTACCTTATTGCAGTCAAGATGTTACCTATATCTTACCAGAATCAGGAGGAAATGATTTAATGGAATAGAGGACCTGTCATCTCACCTGCCTCTCCTGCTTTTTCTCCTTCTAATTAACCTACTTCAAAAGGTCTAAATTATTCCTTCAGATATTTAACTACATTTACTATGTATTCAGAGAAAGTATAAACCAGTCAGACCGTTAGAAAGGGCAGTTCTTCTTTAGAGTGACTGCATTCTGGATGGTGATGCTGGAATTTCCTGTATAAACGTGGTGAGCAGGAAGGAACTGAACAGAAGGTAAGACTGGTGTTTAGGCAACCTTGGAGCTTTATAATAATTTTTGAATGTTTCAAAGACAACGTTTTGGAAACATTCTAAATTTTCAGAATACCAGATTCCATTACTTAATGGAAAACACAAACACCGAAGTACAAAACTATCAGAGCCAAGTGTAAATTACTTGTGAATTATGTGTACTGTTTGTACTTTTAGGATGTTATTAAAATCATTTGTATTCTAAAAGATTTTCCCTCTAAAAGAGATAGGTACTCATGAGTTAGATTATCCAAAGTGGTGTCTATTACTTCATTTTGGTACTGTCCAAAAGAAGGATGTTTTAGCTTCTCAACAGTTTAGGTTACAAATTAGCATACATTTTTTTTTTTTTTCTTTAAGAAAAAGTTAGCTTTTTATTTTGCAGGCTTTTCACCCTGGTTTTGATAATGGTCTTCATTCCTTAAGATAAGTATCCCTGAACACTAAAGGGAAGGAAATAATTATTGAGAGTTTTTAGAGACCGTTTTTCATTTTTAAAAATGATATCAGAGTATTGAGAATAGCTAGTTTTCTTAGATGCTGTTTAGAAGATAGAGATGGAGAAGAATATTATTCCAAGCATACATTAATGTCACCATGTTTAGTTTCTTTAAATTCCTTTGTTTAAACTTCTGATGTTTGATTTAAAAATACTTTGAAACTGCTGGATGACATATAAATAACATTTCTTAATCATTACATGTTCTCAAAAACTCCCCAAATTAGCCAACTACATTAGAGTGATTTTTGATGAGAACATCTGAGGCCAGGCGCATTGGCTCATTCTTGTAATCCCAGCACTTTGGGAGGCCGAGATGGTGTATTGCTTGAGCTCAAGGGTTTGACACCAGCCTGGGCAACATGGTGAAACACCATCTCCACAAAATATAAAAAAAATTAGACATAATGGCTTGCACCTGTAGTCCCAGCTACTTGGGAGGCCGAGGCAGCCCACCTACTTGAGCTCAGGAGGCGAAGGTTGCAGTGTGAGATTGCGCCCCTGCACTCCAGGAGCCTGGACAACAGAGGGAGACCCTGTCCTTCCCCTTGCCAAAAAAAAAGAACATCTGTAGTGAGGAGGCCAATGTATTATAAAATTTGGTATTGTATCCTACATGATTTTTCTGTCATTGAAAAATAATATTTTGCAGTAGGATGTTCAATGACTACTTATTAAATGTGTAGAAGATAATATATCTAAGAAAGAAAACTACCATTTTTGGCAGGGAGACATGGAATTTAATAGAGATCATTTTCATGTTAATAGTATATATATACTTATGAATTATACCAAGAAGTAGCCTGTTTAGAGATACTTGGTTTAGGTACTCAGAATTAATGTAGATGAGTTCCTTATAATGTGAGATATTTTTAGTCTTGGTTTTTTGTTTTGTTTTCAGTTTTTATTTATTTTGATTTGGGAATTGGGGCTGGGGACATCAAAGCCATGTAGTATAGAAAATTTCACATTACTGAAGTAAACTGTATCCACAATAGTAAGCATTTCTTCTTTTCTTGCCTTAGTTTCATGCGCCACCTATAATATGGCTTTTACTATTTTTTCTTTTTTTTTTTTTTGGCCCAAGGAATAAATTGTCCTGACAGTCTTTAATTTTAGCTATGGATTAATTAGATGTAAGGATTGTTGATTTGATTTAGTAACGTGAGACACAGTGTTTATGCCCTCATTATCTACAGTAAATGGATAGCTTTTCCTCCTTGTCTCTAAGAACAGTATTTCTTAATGTGTGGCCCATAATTAGCATTAGACATTTTTGCTTGACCACTTGTTAAACATGATTTTTTTCTAGGTAGTGTTTGCCACATGAATGTCTTGTGGAAACAGACTCCTTAATAGCGTAGCTATAATTTTCTAAGTTACATCTTTACCTGCCTTGTTTTTTTAATTCTCCTAATCTTACTAATACCTTAGCATTAGTTTTGCTTCCATTGTCAGTGCTTCCAACTTCTTGTTTTATGTGCTTTAAAATAATTATATATAGCTGAGCAGGGTGGCTCACTCCTGTAATCCCAGCACTTTGGGAGGCTGAGGTGGGTGGATCACTTGAGGCCAAGAGTTCCAGACTAGCCTAGACAACATGGGGAAACCCTATCTCTACAAAGAATACAAAAAAAATTAGCCAGGGATGGTTGTGCATTCCTGTAGTCCCAGCTACTTGGGAGGCTGAGGCAAGAGAATTGCTTGACCCCAGAAGGCAGAGGTTACAGTGAGCCGAGATCACGCCATTGCGCTCCAGCCTGGGTGACAGAGTGAGACTCCCTCTCAAAAAAAAAAAAAAAGATTATATATGGATATATCTGGTGCCTATTTTGTTACTTATATATAATTATTTAAATGGTATGGAATTTTGAAACTCTTTAAATTTAGTCAATAGTTTTATAAGCTGGTGTGATAAGTGCATCTATAAGGTGATCTTATAAATACATTTGCATTTGTTGTGTTTGTGTTTTTAAGATCACCTTATAAAGGTGTACTTATCCACCAATTTATAAAACTATCAAGACAATACCCAGTTAATTAAGAGTTTGAAAATAACATATTTTTTGGGAGGTTGAGGCGGGTGGATCACCTGAGGTCAGGAGTTCGAGTCAAGCCTGACCAACGATGGTGAAACCCTGTCTGTACTAAAAATACAAAAAATTAGCTGGGCATGGTGGCATGTGCCTGTAATCCCAGCTACTTGGGAGGCTGAGGCAGGAGAATCGCTTGAACCCAGGAGGCGGAGGTTGCAGTGAGCCAAGATCTCACCACTACACTCCAGCCTGGGCAATAAGAGCAAAACTTCGTTTCAAAAAGAATGAAAATAACATATTTTACTTGCAGTGTATAGTGTATGTATACACTATATGTATATGTGTTATAGAGTATACATAGTAATATTTGTAGTATATAGTAAAGCATTTCTAATGTTTCTGCCAGAAAAGGTAAATTGCTTGCATTCTTCTGTCTTATTGTTGTCTGCTTAATTTCTCTCACTGCTTGCCAGCGTTGAATTATGATTACTAATTGATGATACTGTTGATGAGATTGTGATTTTCTGCTGTTGATTATTAAAGTCATCTTTCTGTTTCATACTGTAATCCTAAAAGAAGGCATGTGATTGTGTTTTTCACTCCATAGCTTCTTTTGCTTTCCTGTTAGTGCATTTTCCTTTATTCTGGTTCTTTGGTTTTAAAATTTACTGTACACCTGTCAGTAGTGCTAATTTTAATTAGATCATCTAATATAATGAAGTTATTTTATGGATGAAGAAACTATTTTAAATGCTTTGTCTCTTAAGGTAGTTGTTTCACTCAGTAAAGTATAAACTTTGGAATGTTAAGCTCAAACAAGTGGCTAATATCTAAGGAAGTTTCAGCTTTTGAGACAGTTGAACATTTTTTAAAAAGGTCAGTCTTTGAGTGAGGCAAAGGAATTTGAGCATCACCACTACCCATTTTGTATTCACTTGAACTTTTCCTAGATGTTCTTTGCTTTCTTCGTTAGGTGTGGAGGGCGCAGCTTTCCAGAGCCGACTTCCTCATGACCGGATGACTTCTCAAGAAGCAGCCTGTTTTCCAGATATTATCAGTGGACCACAACAGACCCAGAAGGTTTTTCTGTTCATTAGAAACCGCACAGTAAGTTTCCATGTCAGCTTTTTCACCTGGATTATAAAAAGTACGTATGGCTTTGATAGAGAGTATGGGAAAAATAAAAAGGGAAGGAAGAATTCTATGTTTTTTTGAGACGGAGTCTCGCTCTGTCGCCCAGGCTGGAGTGCAGTGGTGTGATCTCGGCTCACTGCAAGCTCCGCCTCCTGGGTTCACGCCATTCTCCTGCCTCAGCCTCCCGAGTAGCCCACCACCTCACCCGGCTAGTTTTTTTGTCTTTTTTAGTAGAGACAGGGTTTCACCGTGTCAGCCAGGATGGTCTCGATCTCCTGACCTCGTGATCCGCCCGTCTCGGCCTCCCAAAAGTGCTGGGATTACAGGCTTGAGCCACCGTGCCCGGCCGGGAAGGAAGAATTCTAAAATTATCTGTAATACTATTACCCAGAGATAACCTTTGTTAATAGTTATTTTTCATTTGGGTATTTTAAAAATGTATATATAATTTTTGTTTTCATAAAATTGAGATCCTTCTTGGATACATTCTTGTGGATCCCTTTTATACTTCACAACCTCATAAATACACATTAAGAATATTTATTTAGGCCAGGCGTGGAGGCTCACGCCTGTAATCCCAGCACTTAGGGAGGCCGAGGCATGCAGATCACCTGAGGTCAAGGGTTGGAGACCACCCTGACCAACATGGCGAAACCCTGTCTCTACTAAATACAAAAATTATCTGGGCATGGTGGCGGGCATATGTAGTCCCAGCTACTCAGGAGGCTGAGGCAGGAGAATCTCTTGAATCCAGGAGGCAGAGGTTGCAGTGAGTCGAGATCATGCCACTGCACTCCAGCCTGGGTGACAGAGTGAGACTCTGTCTCAAAACAAATAAACAAACCCTTTAAAAAGGCATTAAAAAACATTTAAAAAATAATAATAATAATCACTTTGTCCTTCCCTCAAGATAAGAGAAATCTTTACTCTTTTCTGCTCATCTTGTTCAACCTCTTCCTCTGGTTGAATGATTTAACTTCAGTGTCTGCATAATATTTTGTCTGACAGTTGGGTTATAATATAACTACTGGACATTTGTTGCCAATTTTGCTTTATTATAATTGGACAGTCTTATGCATTCTTGACTCTACCTATTATTTCCTTATTATAGAATTCTAGAAGGAAAACTACCTTGTCAGAGAGTTATGAACACTTTTTAAAAATTTTGTACATATTGCCATATTTTTTCCCAGAAAGGCTGAACCAGTCAACCCCCCCGTTGCCCTGCCCATTTTTATTAAAACAGTCTTAATCTGTGCTCCTATAACTGGCCAAAACCATCTCTGTTCTTTTTCATTTCTTGAATTACTGAGACTGACTGCTTTTCACGTTAGTCATTTGTATTTCTTCTGTAAATTTTTCTTTCATATATTTTATTCATCAGGAATTCTTATTTAGCCATAGAGTAAGTAGATGAGGGAAAGGTGCTATTCAGAACATATTCATGTTACTCTAGGGTGATACAACGCAGAAGAAATTTACCTTGTGATTCAGCTACCTTGAATATGAATATAGCTGAGTATGAATATAGCTGAATATGAATATGAATATAGAGATGTCATTGATATGTCTGCTTTTTAGCCACCACCAGTTTCTTTATTTTAGCTATTAGATTGCAAAACCACTGCTTAATTTCGATTGTTAAATGTCATTTAGCTAGAGCAATTGATAGGTTATCCTGGGTTTTTGTAAAACAGAAAAGAACAGTGAAGATGGTGAGTTTTTAAAACAGTGAACAGAAAATTCTAAGGCTGATTTGTCTTATAATTGAGTCAGTTTCTGTGTATAGCATATCAATATTTGCTCTAAGTGGATTTTTTTTTAGACAAAATTGTCATTTGTTTGTTTGTTTGTTTTATCTGAAGAGAGTTTTCACTTTTTACTTAGATTTGAGCGATAGATTTACAGGGATCTCTGTCTTCTCTGATTCACCAAAAGTCCAGATTTGGGGAAGGGTTTCCAAACCATGTTAGATTTGTGGTCTCTGGCTGTGAAACAGAATGTAAATCAACCTCTACTGCAAGAATTTTGTCAGTTCTCTAGTCTTAAACTATAATACTTTAAAACTGAAACTTTAGGATTATTGAACTAGACTGTGACCTAAGCGTTATTTTGTAGGAGGAGGAGGAAGAAGACTTGTGTTGGGCGTGAGGAACTTGGGCCCAGTGTGCACCTGAGGAAGTCCATTTACCTTACAGTGGGCACAGAGTAGAGTATCTGTGTAGATTTGATCGTAATCCCTTAGTATCTGGTTTATTTACATATAGCCAAATTAATTTCTTCTTGGTTGAAAGTTGTCTTATGGAGCAGTCTTTTTAATTTTTAGCTAAGACTTAAATATAGTAGTATTTAGTTTGTCTTGCATTTTGCAAGTATATACTCACTTTGAAGAGAATTCATTTTAGAGCCCATTGATTGTACCATAATGTTTTTTATGTCTCATCTGTTTTTTCAGCAGTATTTGAAATAATTGACTGCTCCTTTCTTCTTAAACTCAATACTTCCTTGGATTCGATAACTTAGTATCTGATTTTTCTCCTGCCTCCCTGGGTGTCTTCTCTGATTGCTCTGTAGGATGATCCTTAACAATTAGCCATTATGTGGACTATTTGGGAGTTCTTTCTCCTCTTGCCCTATTTTTTTCCTCTGGGAATCCCTTTTCAATGCATTTGACTTCAGTTATTACCCATAAGCAGATGACTCCAGACCTCCTCTCTCTTCTGAGCTCCAGACTCTATATCCATCTATTTTATATCTCTTCTTGTTGGCTTGGAGCTGAACTCATTATCTGATTTCTTCTTTTCAGTAATTCCATTCAGTGTCTGGCATACCAGCTAGCTTAGTTGTACCAAAATGGAGATGTTGTCCTTGACACCTTTCTCCCCAGCCTCAGCATAACTAGTTGATCATTAGATTTTGTGGATTTTATCCACTTAGTATCTCTGGAGTCATATAACCCAGGTTTAATTGCCAGTTGCTCCCTGCTAGCTGTATGGACTTGGCAAGTTACTCGGTGGTTTTCTCTTTTAGGCTAAATAACCCCAGCTTCTTCAGTAATTTACTTATTTGATATGGTTTTGAGTTCATCAGTTTCTTTGTCACGAGTATAACCTCACTGTTTTAATTAAAGGAAAACCCATGTTTGGGGCCTTAAAGTTAAAAGGATGATTTTATTTATTTTTATTTTTTGAGACAAGCTCTTGCTCTGTTGCCCAGGCTGTAGTATAGTGGTATGATCACGGCTCACTGCAGCCTCGACGTCCCGGGCTCAAGTGATCCTTCTGCCTTAGCCACCTAAGTAGCTGGGACTACAGGCATGTGCTACCATACCCAGCCAGTTTTTATATTTTTGGCTGAGATGGGGTCTCACTATATTGCCCAAGCTGGTCTCAAACTCCTGGGCTCAAGTGATCCTTCCGCCTCTGCCTCCCAAACTGGTGGGATTATAGGTGTGAGCTACTGCAGCCAGCTAAAAGATTATTTTAAAGATGGTTAAATGACATACGTCTGTTTGTATGTAATACAATTTATGTCATTTAAATGCAGCTGCAGTTGTGGTTGGATAATCCAAAGATTCAGCTGACATTTGAGGCTACTCTCCAACAATTAGAAGCACCTTATAACAGTAAGTAGTGTGTTCAATAGGACTAATTTTGTACTGGATTGTGAAAATTGCTGTATTCTTCTAGGAGCCTCATGATTCCTTGATAATTAATTTTTTCATTCATATTTCCATGTTATTTCACCTTGTGCTATGCAAAAATAAGTCTTTTAGAAAACCTGTTTTCTGTGTTTTTATTCATCTTCTGGTCTTTAAATTGTGTTAACACATGAGTTCAAGAGATTGCTAAGTATTCTTCCTAGACCTGTTGTCCAGCTTTGATCCATGGAATACTTTGGCACTTCATGGCTCACTATCTGGTTTTTTTATTTTTATTTTTTTGAGACGGAGTCTGGCTCTGTGGCCCAGACCAGAGTGCAATGGTGCGATCTCGGCTCACTGCAAGCTCCGCCTCCTGGGTTCACGCCAGTCTCCTGCCTTAGCCTCCCGAGTAGCTGGGACTATAGGCACCCGCCACCACGCCCGGCTAATTTTTTGTATTTTTTAGTAGAGGCGGGGTTTCACCGTGTTAGCCAGGATGGTCTCAATCTCCTGACCTCATGATCCGCCCACCTCGGCCTCCCAAGGTGCTGGGATTACAGGCGTGAGCCACCGCGCCTGGCCTATCTGGTTTTCTTATTTCCCGCTTGCCACCAACAATGTCATGTGATGTTTTTGCCAAAGTAAATGAGTGTTATAACTAGTTTGTGGAGGTTTGGTTTTATTCTCATTCTATTTGTGGTGGAATGAAATTCTTAAAAATTCTAAATTAGACAGACACAGTGATGTGCACCTATAATCTCAGCTACTCAGGAGACTGAAGTGGGAGGATTCCTTGAGCCCAGGAGTTTGAATTCAGCCTGGGCAACATAGTGAGATCCCTCTCTCTCAAAAAAATTAAAAATTAAATCAATACAATTCCAAAGTATGTGTTATACATTTTGGCCTGCTTCACAGACTAATAGTTCTAAGAATCACATTGATTGATTGATTGACAGGGTCTCCCTCTGTTGCCCAGGCTGGAGTGCAGTGGCACATTTCACAGCTCACCGCAGCCTTGATCTGCCAGGCACCATCATGCATGGCTAATTTTTTGTTTTTTATAGAGACGGAGTCTCTACAGTGGTTTCTGAGATCTGATCTAGCCCGGGCTAGAGTGTATTGGTACAATCATAGCTCCCTGTAGCCAGGAACTCCTGGGCTCAGGTGATCCTCCTTCCTCAGCCCCCCCGAGTAAGTAGGACTATGGGCATGAACCATCATGCATGGCTTATTTTTTATAGGGATGGGGTCTTGCTGTGTTTCCCAGGCTGGTCTTGAACTCCTGGCCTCACGTGATCCTATCACTTCAGTCTCCCAAAGCCACTAGGATTATATGCATGAGCCACCGCACCCAGCCTTAGAATTACTTTTTTAAAGGCGTCACATGACCTGAAGCTTAATGGAAAAGATGTTTGTAAGGACTTCGTGATGGAGAAATAGAAGAGTTAGAAGAATATTGTTTAAACTGCTGAAAATAAAACCATGTTTTTAATCCGCTTATTCTGTAGGTGATACTGTGCTTGTCCACCGAGTTCACAGTTATTTAGAGCGTCATGGTCTTATCAACTTCGGCATCTATAAGAGGATAAAACCCCTACCAAGTAAGGACCTCCTACCTGGCTGATAAATTTTACATTTTTAAGTTATGGTTTCAGGACTGTATATTATGTCTATGATGTTAGGATTTTATTTTGAGTTATAAGACTATATTTAAAAATATTTCCAAGTTTATCTTCTTATAAGTCAAGTTTAATAAATAATAAAAAATAAAGTCTGAATAAATGTGCATTTCCCTTAATTTCTAGTTTGATAGCTACTTAGTAAAAGATACTGGATTTCCAATTTTAAAAAAAGAATAAAACAGTAAATTTGTTAAAAATGAGAGGAGTTCATTTTGAGGTTTTTCTCTCATTGACCCATTCTTTATGTTGTCAATAGTTGCTTTTTTAAATGCTTTAATCATTTTTTCAAAAAGAAATACTAACTTAAGACTACAAGGGTAGAGGTTAAGGGAAATAGCTTATATGCAGAATGTGTCCTAATATAATAGTGAAGCAGATTATTAACAAATTAACTAAGAATCACAGATACTGAAACACATGCCTGAGGTAATGAGAAAATAAATCTTAAGATAGTGGATTTGATTTATAAATGTTCGACACTGAATTTGAATTCATAAGTTTCAGCTGTTTGTTCATTTGTTTTCAGGTAGGTTCCATATTTTGAAAATAACTCTCTGAATTTTTTACTTTGTAAGATACTATAATATGTTAAGAACCTAGAGGTTTTCATGAAATAAGACTGTAAGTACAAACTTTTATACCTACAACAAAACATTCTTTTTTTCATTTTTTGCTTTTAGCTAAAAAGACAGGAAAGGTAATTATTATAGGCTCTGGGGTCTCAGGCTTGGCAGCAGCTCGACAGTTACAAAGTTTTGGAATGGATGTCACACTTTTGGAAGCCAGGGTAAGAATTTCCTTTTGAGTTTAGAGGCTTGACCTGTTGGAAACATGGTAAGCAAATTATCTGTTGCAAATTAAGGAATTACACAACTTGAACTAAGTCAAATTGATTTGTATAATAGAGTATTTTGGATAGTGTTATTTATATTTTAAAAACACATTTTTTCATATGAATGCTTTGAAAAGTACTCTGTGAGGAGGGTTTTAGAGTATTTCTTTTCCTGACATTTTCAGATCATTGTTTCTTGTAGTTAGGTCTTA
The DNA here is from genome assembly GCF_000951035.1 of Colobus angolensis palliatus. NCBI lineage: Eukaryota > Metazoa > Chordata > Mammalia > Primates > Cercopithecidae > Colobus > Colobus angolensis. The sequence continues at coordinate 790,579 of NW_012115600.1, forward strand.
AATTTGGGGCCTTCATGGACATATCCTTTGTTAGGAGGCAGTTATTTTTGGTGGTGGAACAGAGTGAATTCCCTATTTTTGTTAAAGAAAAAAAGCTGCCTCTCAGGCAGGAACCATCTTTTAGAAGCCAAGATACTGGTTTTTTTCTTGTTAGTCCTAGAGAGAGAAATGGAAACAGGAGGAGCAATAAGGATAATGACACACAGTAGGAAAAAGAGCATCATATTAGGATGCTACTGTTCAAGCTATTTTCATGAATAATTTTTGAAATCTAATTATCTTCTAATGGCTTTAAACTGCTAATTTTTTTAAAAGAGTATGGGGAAATTGAAATTAAATATTTTCCTGATATACTGTTATTAAAAATTTTATATATTCAGAAAACATTTTTGTGCACTTTGTACATTTTGTATTGAAAAATACAATAAGGAATAATAGGACCATTATGATTCCTACCCATGAGGAGTTTATAATCTAGTGCATAGGTTTTTGTTTTGTTTTGCATTTTTGTTTGTTTGTTTGGAGTTCCAGAGTACTCTTACATTATTTATAATCAATAAATTATCACTAGAACTCAGCCATACTTGAAAATCCCTGGTCAGCAGTGATAAACCTGGGCCTATTTAGGGATGAAAGGTAATGTGAACAGGCTATATTCAGTATGGACTCTCTGCCCCTGGGCATAGGGCTGCACTGGAGAACCATTTGTCAGAAAAATTATCCTTCAGATTTTTCCCAGCTAACTTTGGGGATCAGGGTGTAAGAGTCAGATTACAGTGGTAGAAAGTTGGTATTTAAATAGTGTTGGGATTTCTGAACAAATATTTTCTATGTGGGTAGCCTCGTTCATCCTGTACATTAAAAGGTATTATAGACAGCCGGGTAGAGAGGTACCTGTGACTAAATATATCTTCCAACTGTCAAGTTGTTTTATATCACATCATTTAATTCTGTGTCATTTAGTTATATGACATTTAATTGTATGTCATTTGTTGCCTGCTTCTCCTTCAAATAGTCTTCAAGTTAAACTTCATTTGTTCTTTGTGCCCATAGCACTGTTGATTGCATTCCATGTAAACTCTACATCTTTATTTTTAAATTGTAGAAGACAGAGCCATGGTATATTACTATGCCAGGTTTGTGGTTAAAACACAATTGATGATTTTGGCTATTTAATTTCTGAAACAGGATCGTGTGGGTGGACGAGTTGCCACATTTCGCAAAGGAAACTATGTAGCTGATCTTGGAGCCATGGTGGTAACGGGTCTTGGTAAGTAGCTCTTGGTTTGTCCTATAGTACATGGTCTGAGACTCATAAAATAAAAAAAAATTTAAAGCCAGAGATGCAGTTTTAAAGTGTATTGGTTTAGAATAGTTATCTTCTGTTAGTGAGAGGTATAGCAGTATGTGGAAAATGTAAATTGTACGTATCTTTTGACCTAGAGTACCTTTTTCTAGTTCTAGGAAATTATCCTATGAAGATAAGTAGATAATGTGTTTGAAGCTTTGTGTGTGTGTGTGTGTGTGAGAGACAAAGTCTCGCTCTGTCACCCAGTCTGGAGTGCAGTGGCGTGATCTCCTCTCACTGCAGTCCCCTCCTGGGTTCAAGCAGTTCCCCTGCCTCAGCCTCCCGAGTAGCTAAGACTACAGGCACATACCACCATGTCCACCATGCCCAGCTAATGTTTTTGTATTTTAGTAGAGGCGAGGTTTCACGATGTTGGCCAGGATGGTCTTGATCTCCTGATCTCATGATTAACATGGCATTGTTTTTGTTTGTTTTGAGACGTGATCTCGCTCTTTTGCCCAGGCTGGATTGCAGTGGCATGATCTCAGCTCACTGCAACCTTTGCCTTCCATGCTCAAGGGATCCTCTCACCTCAGCCTCCCTAATAGCTTGGAGTACAGGCATATGCCACCATGCTTGGTTAATTTTTAATTCTTTGTAGAGGTGAGGTCTCACTATATTGCCAGGCTGATCTGAATTCCTGGGCTCAAGCGATCCTCCCAAAGTGGTCTCGAACTCCTGACCTCAGGTGATCCACCCACCTCACGGCCTCCCAAAGTGCTGGGATTACCACCATAATCCTATATGGGCATTAGCCAGCATGCCCATCCTTGGCATTGTTTTTCATAGCAGAATATTAGAAACCACAAATTAGAATATTATACCACGAGCAATATACAGCCACTGAAAATCATGTAGCTCCGTATTAGCGTAAAACGATGTCCACAATATATTGCTAAGTTGAAAAGAGATTATAAAACAGTACTTACTATGATCCTTTTGTGTGTGTCTGTAATTTTATACACTTAAAATCTAGAAGGATCTGTAATAAAATGTTAATTAGTGGGAATATGGGTAATTTTTTTGCACTCTTCATGTATCGTACATATTTTTACTTGGAGTGCTTTTTTGAGAAATAATTTACGTACTGTAAGCTTTTGAGCATTTTTTGAGTAAAAATATTTTTTACTGTGAGGTTTTCTCTCTTCGTAGGTCTATTGAGTTTAATTGCTTGAGTTTTTTCTAGGAGGGAATCCTATGGCTGTGGTCAGCAAACAAGTAAATATGGAACTGGCCAAGATCAAGCAAAAATGCCCACTTTATGAAGCCAACGGACAAGCTGTAAGTCAAGGACAAACAGAACTTTCAACATTTCTTTGGTTCAGTTGAAAACAATTTTAGGAGAATGGTATGGATGAGCATGTACATATGTACACATACAGAGGTGTATATATATAAACTGAGGGTAGAGATGATGTGACGTTATTCTGGTTGTTTCTTAACTCTGAGCTATGTAAGAAGGGATTATTGTATGTATACACACTTACCTGTCTGTTTAACATTTATCTTTAGATATTGAATGAAGGCTAGCTAGACAGTTAATCTTTTTATTTGGCTGTGGCCCCTTACTCCAAGGGACTTGTGGAATTGAAACCTGATTCTTCGTTTTTTTTGTATTGTGCCTTCCATCATGTGCTTTAGCTCCATGTGTTCTTTATGACTTCAGTTTTGTGTTTATAGGCTAATATTTTTGATGGGCTAATAGCCAAATGGTGGTACTTACCCACATGCTTAGATAGGCTAAAGTATATTTGTTGACCAGAGGCATAGGAGCTTCCTATACTCAGTATGACTGTAGCATGGAACTGATGAATTGTATGGGGAATTGAACAGTTTAACGACTTTAAGATAGGCTTAAATTACATCAGTCAGTCCTAATTTTTAAAAGTGAGTGAAATTCAAGTTTGTATTTAGCAGAAATTTTAGTGATTCCCTTTATCAAGATGAGAGCCCACACTTCTCAGGATATAAGCACATACCATCTTTATATTTGGGGAAAAGGGCGATTTCCTGTGTATACAATGGGTTTAGCTACTGTTACTAAAAGTGGTAGGATCCCAACTCTTGAATTTTGTGTGATATGTCTCAAGGAACATCCTCACTTATTCCTATCTACCTTAAGGCTTTATGGGGTTCCTATCAAGAGAAGGGCAGACTCTCAGGGAATGCTTTGGTTTCCATCCCCACCATCATGGTCCAAATTTCCCACCAGTACTTGGGTGGGGTGGGTAACAGGAAGCTTCTTGCAGAATAAACTGAGCAGAATGAGAGAGAAAGGATGAAGTAGAGATTAACTCAACAATTGAGTAAACTTCTCTTATTCTACCAAGATCTGTAAAGGATATAGAGATGAATAAGGTAGTCCCTGCTATAGTGGTACTTGTACAGAAATAATTCTTTTTTCCCAACTTTTTATTATGAAAATTTAAAAACATGGACAGAAATAGAAAGAGTACTGTAGTGAACCTGTTTTCCCAATCTTGTTTTATCTGTCCCATTCCTGCACTTTTGAGTCCAGGGGAAGTCTGGAGTATTTTAAAGCAAATCACAAGCATAACATCCGTAAATATATTAATACCAGTAACATAAAGTGAAAGCCAAGGATTAGATAGAAGAGCAAATTGCTGTGGAAGAACCAAGGTGGCAAGAGAATGTATGAAGGTGTGAGGGAAAGGGCACTAAGAGATCTGGAGGGAAGGAGATTGCCATTTGTGAATGGCAAATCAGGATTTCAACATGGGTTTATGGAAGGGAAAAGCTTTGCAGGCAGAGGAGGCTTAAGTCTAAGCAAATAAGTCTGTAAAGGAGGATGGGATTATACCAGTGAGGGTAGAAAGATAGAAAATTTAGGGTGGGGCCATGTTGTAGTGGCTGTTACTTGCTAGGCTTGATTGTAGGTTGGAACTTGAAAGGTTTGAGAACAGGGGAAATGACATGATTAAGTCAGCATTGAAAGTATAATATTAATAGTAGGTAATAAGTACAGAATTGAGGTGAGGAGAAGCAAGGCTCCAGAGTGGCTATTACAGTCATCAAGAAGTGATAAGAGTCCACAGTAAAGATTAATCACTAATCATTGAGACACCATCTTTTTCTTTAGACTTTTCTGAATGTAGAGCAGGTTCATTAATTCTTTCTAACAGTAAAGAGAGAAGTTTTTTCTAGTAGAGATATCCAGAGAAATGGACTGCTTTCTTGGTATTAGATGAGCTTTAGCACATTTTTTAAAACACTTGTTTCTGTACCACTGCTGTCCTCAGGTGGGGCCTGCACTGGCTGCCAGTCTGTGAACTAACTGTTGATTACCAGTGTGGGATGAAATAAAGAAATTACAATGCGCCGGGCGCGGTGGCTCAAGCCTGTAATCCCAGCACTTTGGGAGGCCGAGACGGG
>NW_012115600.1:795686-805157 GCF_000951035.1 Colobus angolensis palliatus
AAATTACACTGCTAACCACACTGTTAATTCAGTTGGTGATTTTTTTTTTCCTGGTAGCAAAACTCTCAGTGAAGAAAGTGGTACATTCATTTATCCACATCTTACTAGGACCAGCCCTTTGAGTAGCACTGTAAACAGTTGTTAACCTTGTGTGTGGTTTTCAGCATTTTGAATGCAAGGATATTTTTCCCAATGAAATTGGTAGTTGTCATTCAACTCTGATATGTATAGGATTTTTCTAAGTTGATACATTTATATTTGGTGCAGTAGCCAAGTGATAAGGAATATTTTAAACCATTCTCAAATTTGGGAATGGATTCTTTGCAGCTTTGAGTTATGCTTGCCTTAGTTAATCAAACATAAGGCATGCTAGTGTTTCTGTACTGCTGTCTCCAGTTGTCTGTCTCAGAGTAAGAGTGGAAAACTGTTGACTAGTAAACTAGCTTTTTTTATTTTTATTTATTTAATTTTTTTTGAGATAGAGTCTTGCTCTATCACCCAGGCTGGAGTACAGTGGCAGTCTTGGCTCACCACAACCTCCGCCTTCCGGGCTGAAGTAATTCTCCTGCCTCAGCATCCTGGGTAGCTGGGATTACAGACGTGCCCCACCACGCCTGGCTAATTTTTTTGTATTTTTAGTAGAGATGGGGTTTCTCCATGTTGGCCAGACTGGTCTTGAACTCCTGACCTCAGGTGATCCACCCACCTTAGCCTTCCAAAGTGCTAGGATTACCAGCGTGAGCCACTGTGCCTGGCCTAAACTAGCTTTTGAACAAGCTTATAGGACAAGTACAAAGAGCCCCACTAATTTATGCTTATAATTACAAATACGTTTCATGGCTTTAGCGATCTAAAGAGAGGTCAGTAGCTTTATTCTGTTATTGTGGGAGAAGAAACTAAAGCTTATAGGTCAGTAGCTTTATTCTCTTATTGCAGGAGAAGAAACTAAAGCTCATAGGTCAGTAGCTTTATTCTCTTATTGCAGGAGAAGAAACTAAAGCTCACACGTGTGTTTGCCTAAGGTTATCATAATCAGTAAGTTCAAGAACCAGAATCCATTGCCTGGTGTTCTGGTTCAGATTCCCATACTTGTTTGACTACAGCCTGCTGACATTTCAGGGAAGATGGGGTGAGGTGAGTGTATGCACCTCTTTCTAACTGCCTGTGTGACGACATCAGCTGAGTCTCCTTCTCTGAGAGCTTTGTTTCAGTAGTTACTCCAGGAGCCAGCAAGGCCTACCTAAAGTAGAAATTCATTCAGTCATTGATTTTTCTTTAGTAAACTGTTGGATGAAATGGGGTTGGTTCTGTTTCTCCATGCTTTGTGGACAGCTTCAGTCAAAAAAAGAGTGACTTGTTGGTTCTGTTGTTAGTATATAGAAATTAATGATGTCATCGTGTAGAAGGCCAGAAAGTTACTCAGAGTTATATCACTAGTAATAATGTCTTAAGGACATATCTCCATACCCAGACATTTTGCTGCTGTAGGAAAAGAAATCATATAGCAAGTGATTTTTATTTTATGTCATTGTTTTAATCACAATCACAAGAATCCCTAAAAAAGTTGACCTCTCTATTCTCTCTCCTACGTTTGTAGCTAGTATATTGAGTTTCTGTGTTTGTTTTTGACAAGGGACATTTATTTTATGGCTTTGGATGACTAGAACAAGGACTTCCCTAGTAAATATATTAATATGAGGGATATAATATAGAGATATAAAATAATGTAGGGATACTAAGCATATCCCTCTAAATAGAAGGGATCTCCACTACCTTAAGCCTATAAAACAATCAGAGCTAGTGTAGCAGCTGCCTTCAGTTGATTGGTGATGGAGTTATACTGTGACTGACCTATGCTGTCATCAGTAACAGCTTTAACTGGACATGGAGAAGATTGGGAAATAGGGTAATTCATATTTCAGGGAACATTTTGCTGGTCTCTGCTGAGGGGACTGAAAACACGATTGGTCGGGGAGACAGTGGAAATGGCTCTGAATGTTTTCTGCATCTCCTGTACACCAGCTAGTAACTCATGGGCTTTAATTTTTTTTTTTTTAGGGTATCTTAATCAAATTCCCACAGTACTGTAGCATTCTGTATCATAAGGTCTCTGGCCATTGTGTGTGTGTGTGTGTGTGTGTGTGTGTGTGTGTGTGTGTGTGTGTTGTTACCAGGTGAGATCCACAGGGTCCAGTAACTACTTTGAAAAACTGAGCTTTGATTTTCTTCTTGGGAATGGCTCAGCTGTTAAGAGAATGACAGACAACATGTGAAAAGTAATGGGTGTCAGGTCTCTTACAAAGACCATTAACTATAGGTATATTAGGTATCTATCATAACTTAGCCAGTTTTCATTTGTGTTCTTATACAGTGGTGCTTAGGTTAGTACACTTTTGACACAGACCTGTTGGGCTTTTTGGTTTTCTTCCTTTGAAGAAACATTTTCAATATCTTTATGACAGTCTTTCTCTGCCCTTTAAAATCGTTACTGCCAATCCATGCTTGTTTATAAATGTGAAAATCTCATGCCTTCCTTTAATGGTCCTGAAGTTGCAAATAGTTTTGCCCTCTTAATTATAGTTATAATACTGACTTTGCTTTTCCAAACTGTATTTATTCATTTAACAAGAATTGACTGGACTAAAAACTGCTAGAGAGAACTACTTAGACATGTTGTGTGTGCCTTTTCCATACACTCTAATCACTGCTTTAAGGAAGTCAAAAAGATTCCTTATGGGGTGGGAGTTGAGGGAGACAACAGTTTCTATAGAATCACATTGATGATTTTGTTTTGGAGACAGGAAGATCTTGCAGTGTCGCCCAGGCTGGAGTGCAGTGGCACAAACATGGCTCACTGTGGCCTTGCCCTCCTGGGCTAAAGTGATCTCCCACCTCAGCCTCCTGAGTAGCTGGGACCACAGGCACACACCCTTACACCTGGCTACTTTAAAAGAATTTTTTGTAGAAATGGAGTCTCACTGTATTGCCCAGGCTGGTCTCAAACTCCTGGACTCAAGTGATCCTCCTGCTTCAGCCTCCCAAGGTGCTGGGATTTATAGATAAGAGCCACTGCACCCAGCCTAGAGTCACGTTGAATTTTATTTGCATTAAGGATATATTCCCCCTGTAGGGATAATAGCTATATCTCATTTCCCTTGGCTGTTGAGGAGAATCTGAATTAGAGACTCTTCAGAAGTAAATTTCTCCTTCCAGGTTTTACCAAATGAACTAATCTTAATCTTCTGCTTCACCATCATTCTAGAAGTGCTCGATGGCATGGGATGGGGAGGTGGAGATTGGCTGTGGCCTCCACTAGTCAGATTTGGCAATTACTGCTTTTTTCTGATTCTTTCTGGGGATTTCTCTGGCTAAGTCTCAGACCTTTCATTACCTAGTGTACGTTGCTGCATTTAACTCCATTCTGCTCTGCTGCTGGAGAGTTTATGAAGACTGGAAGTAAGATAGGTGTACAATGTTTTTGAAGACCTAAAGAGCTTGTTAGAATGAAACCAGAGGTAGAACTAAAGAGAGCTGTCCTTCTTCCTTTGAGATTACTTCTTGCAGGATCAAGGACCTTGTCCAGAAAGGTGTTTGGCTTTCCCACATTCTGCATGGAGTAGACACGCAGGCTTCCCTTCCCTTGGACACATTTAGAGATAGTCCATATAATCTACAGGACCAAGGCAATCAGGATTGAACCTATTTGGAACAATGAGATTCTTCAAATTCTCTTAGTCTTGAAGGAACTATTTACCTGGAGCCTTTCATAGAGAAACAAATGGTTTCAAAAAGTCAGTCAAAATCTGTTTAAAGTGATGTCCATTTTGTTTGCTTCTTAGATAGAAGGCTCTTACATTATTGGTCCTTTCCCCAAAAATGCTTTTTAGTTTGCTGTTACAAGTTCTCACTGTGCTGCAGTGTAGAAATCCACCTGCCTTCTAATGTGGTACTTAAAACCCATTGTAATCATTCGTTGAGTTTCTTTCTCGGGATACAAGTTAAGGATCTAGATTAGAATAGTCAGGTAAGATTTAAATTATTGTGACCTGTGTTTAGTGATTGCCAATATTTCAATTCCATTTTGTTGTTGTTGTTCCCTAATAATTTGTAGAACTAATAGAATCCAAGGATTCTCATCAAGGGGAAATAAATGACTTAAAGTATGGGTAGTTTGGGGTTGTCAGGGTAGTCATTTGTTAGTTCCTTTTATTGTCTGGGTATGTTAAATAGAATATTTCTAACTAGCTTGTTTTTAGAAATGATTCTAATTTAAAGGTATTAAAAACACATTTTGGTTTTCTCCCAGTCAGTATTGATTTCCTAAGGGACAAGTATTTTATGTATTATTTTCCAAATATTCCTTTAATTTCCAAGTGAAATTTTAATGTTAGTGGGGGGAAAAAGCCAGGTTTCAGAGCTATCCCTGGCTGCACTTGCAATATTTCTGTAATTGCTTAGGTAGAAAATGGATGGGGCCTGGTGGCTGACAATCTCACATAATCTCATACAACTGAGCCTCGGGTTAGAATGGTGTACCGGAGATGCAGTCCTGTCATCTGGTGTCAGTCAAATGTGGCAGCAATCTTTTGGTTTGGTTTTTGTTTGTTTGATTTTGTTGTTGTTGTTGTTGTTGTTACTGTTCTGTGTTTTTCCTTTCCTCTTTTGAGTTTTGCTTTATTCCTCACTGCTTTTTGACACTTCCCCCTCACTCCCCCGCCTTTTTTTAACTGCCTTTCTTTTGGCCATTTCTATGCCTTGACTTTCCCATTTAGTCTCTGTACTATCTGTTCCTTATTTCTCTGGTGGTTGCAGCTTCTGAGCTAACAGAATGCTTCTGTCATGCTATGTGTTTAAAGCCTTGATTTTATTGCTGTCATACAAAACTAAACTTGACGTGGCTGTTGGGCTGTTATTTACAGTTTATTTCTCTCTCTGCTGCACTGGTTAAAAGGACACTGTCAAGGTATTTTTTTCATAATTTTTCAAATCATTTTCCTCACTGTTTACAATAACCCATTAAAAGCTTGAAACCTAAATCTTTTCCTTTCAAAGATCCTCTCCATCATACATTCACACTGGTTTGTTGTTGTAGAGTTGCGCCTATATGTTGGGCTGGTGCCATTTGAGTTTTTGTCATTGAAAGCGCGTGTAAAACATTAGGTTTTTTGTGGGTGGTGTGGGTGGACTAAGGGGGAAAGTGTAATGAATCCAGTGGGCTGCTCAGCAAACAGAGGGAGGAAACAGAGGTCAAATTTGGTCCCTCTAACCTTGACAGTGTCCCTTTAAATATTTCTCTACCACACACCCTGGACCCCAGTTACTGAGCCTGAGTGCTGTGTACTTTTTCAGTATGAACTTCCCTATGTGATTGTCATCCTAGTTGCAAAGATTAAAGCTTGTCTGAAGCAAACCATCCAGTTGACACTGGAAGAGCTTTAATCTGTACCATTTGCACACTTGTGTATTGACACATTCTGCCCTATTGTAGAGGCATATGTGATCTAGTAGTCCCTCTTGCTGCTGTAGCATCCTCTTGCTAGGCATTTTAGAAGCAACACATAGAAATACCACTTTTATACTCCAAGAAAATCAGTCATACGCATTGCATCTGTGATGAATTAAGGTCTCATAACTACCTGGATTTCACATTGAAATGTAATTGTTTCCTTTTTGAAAGAAGAACCAAATTTAGATTTCCAGAACCATCTTTTGTAGCATCATTGCAGGATTTGCACTAGAAGTAGCACGTTTCTGAGCAAAATTTCGGCATTGTTTGAGTCACTCTGTGTATGACCATCACATATCACATCAGTGAGGAAAAGTAGCTGAGAAAGTAAATGAAATTCCTGACCAAAGGGTCTATCTCTTCCATCAGCTCTCATAGCTGTGTAATAAGAGCAAGCTCTTTTTTGACCGTTGAGTTGAATGAGTAATAGGTCAGAGGTTTTTGATCCACCAGTCCTAGGTACCTTCCTGATATAAATGGCACCAAGCATCCAAAGCCTGATTCTCTGCCTCATTTAACACGAACCAGAATATTTTTAGAGATTTAGATTTTCTTTAGGCTAAGGGTAATTCTTTAATTATAAAGACACCCTGATCTCTCCCATGTATAGTCTTTTGGAACTTACTGCTTTGAATGTGATTTTGATTAAATCAGTTATGGTGTCTGTCATATTTACAGTTCAAAGGAGAGTTGCAGTCCTCTTTCTTTTTGGGAGCAGATTGCCCTTCTTGCCAGATTCTTTCTGCCACACATTGGCTTATCTCATAGAGTTACTTGTGTGATCAATGAAGGAGCAGAGGCCAGGGTTCAAAATCATCTGTTGAGTTGGGAAGGAGAAAAACTGTGGAGTTTCAAATGAGAGGTAGAATATTATTGGGATGGTCTTGTCAACAGTCAGTTATCTCTGATTGTAAAAGGTTGCTCCTCCTGAGTCTTAGTGTTTATTAGAATTTACTTCCATGTTTTATTTTTGTGTTACCAATTTTAGGTTGACTGTGTAGTGAAATTCCGTGTTTTGAATCACATTTCCCAGCTGATACCAGCCCAGCTTATAACAAGCAATGCTTGCCTTAAACATATTTTTTCTTTCTCTCACTTCTGCCATGAATTCAACAATAGGATTGCATATACTGTTTACTTTGGGGCTGAATTAAGCAGTAGCAGAGGGATGCTTGTGAACTAACTGATGTTATCGGTAGGCAGGCACACAGCATGGCTTAGGATCATGGTCTTCCAGCTTGATGATCTGCTTTGCATTCTGTTTGCTTCATCCACATCAATGAGGAGCCAGACCTTCTGGTCCTTCATTTACTCATAGACTCTCTTAAGAGCTTTGTACATTCAATTCTGAACTTATTGGTGCCATAAAATATTATTACTGTGCAAAAGAACAAAAGTGCTAGTATGTTCTTATTAGTAGCCATGAATTTCATTTCTCTTTTCCCTCCTCCCACCTGAGATTCATCTTTGAGGGGAAGCAGATACCTTGGGCTTCTTATTTTCCCATCCTGCCCTTATTCTTGGAAGGTCCTCAGATTTGTTGACATAGTTTTTGTTCTCTGGGGCTTTTCTAGTGTGTTGTTTGCATGTTAGCCAGCTCAACTTAATGCATGTCAGCTCAGTGCCACTTGTGCTCCATGTGACTTCAGTTAGCACCAGTGTGAACCTTGTGGCTGTTAATAGAGGTGGAGTCCCAGTTCTGAGGGCAGAAGTGGGAGAAGAGGAAATTGTCAGGGCCCAAACATTTCATATCTCATTTAAATGGATTTGACCACTTCATAGAAAAGAAAATTTGAATCATTGTGCTCAAAGGTTTCCCCTTTGAGATACATATTTTGACTTTTATAAACTATAGAGCATTTGTGTTTTCATGGATGGATATGTTTAGTTTTATAAGGACCAACTCTGCTATACTTCGGATTTTCAGGTTCCTAAAGAGAAAGATGAAATGGTAGAGCAAGAGTTTAACCGGTTGCTAGAAGCTACATCTTACCTTAGTCATCAACTAGACTTCAATGTCCTCAATAATAAGCCTGTGTCCCTTGGCCAGGCATTGGAAGTTGTCATTCAGTAAGTACTTTGATAGTGCTTATTGTATAGTGAGTTCCATGTGTAAAGATTTGCCATTTATGTTTTAAGTTTTTCTGCAAGTCTTATTTGAGCTAGTTTTTACTTAATTTCGTGTGAAACCATTGAATCCAAAATTAAAAATTATTTGAAATAATTATATGATCCCTTAAGGTCCCTTTCACTTCTAAAATTCATTGCTTTTATAGTATTATACTGTATTTAACATAGCCTAGGAAATAATTTCCCACTAGCCTTCTTGTTCCTAAGTATTAGAAGTTTCAGTGGGCCTTGATGCCCTTAAAGGTTTTTGGTGGGCACCTGTCTTATTTTGCAAAGTTGGCTTTGAGACCAGATTATACATATTGTCTCTCTTAGGTTACAAGAGAAGCATGTCAAAGATGAGCAGATTGAACATTGGAAGAAGATAGTGAAAACTCAGGAAGAATTGAAAGAACTTCTTAACAAGGTGAAATTCTGTATTTTCTTTATAGCTGAAGAAGCTTTATTAGGAGAAAATGTCTTTAGAAATTTTAAAAGCATTTCTGAGACTTTTTTCTCTATGGAAGAGGAAGTCTGCACAGCTGGAACTCATTCTTAAGAAAATAATGACTAACAAAAGTGACTGTTTTATCTGTCAGTGTTTCGGTGTGGCATTATTGATAAATGTTACCAGAGGAAATAGATGTTTCCTCTTTTTCTGGTTCCCTTTAGCTCAGGGGTGTCCAATCTTTTGGCCTCCCTCAGTCACATTGGAAGAAGAAGAATTGTCTTGGGCCACACATAAAATGCACTAACATTAATGACAGACAGCTGATGAGCTTTAAAAAAAAAAAAGAAAAGAAAAGAAAATTCAGTGTTTTGAGAAAGTTTATGAGTTTATGTTGGGCTGCATTCAAAGCTGTCCTGGGCCACGAGTTGGACAAGCTTGGTTTAGCCATTCTAAAGCTATCCCAGTGCCCTCGGCTGAATTCTAGGACTAGCAGGAGATTAGCTGTACTGGAGCCAAGTTTCCATTGGTGAAGACCAACAAATCAGCAGCCAGTTCATTGGCATCATTACTTCTCTTGAGTTGCCACCACCCCCACCTCTGTTCCCCAGGGCTGAACTGTTAGGACTCTTCTCTGCCACCACCTTCCAGCGCCCCGGGCTCCAGAGCATTAAAGTCCAACCATTTGTTTCTCCTCACCCTGCCAGCTGCAAAGGTCACATGAGCTTAGGGAGAAAATAGCCCCTGGAGGGGGCCTTTATAGTGCATACTGTGGGTGTGCCTGTGACTGGACTCTTGCCTCACTCTCACTGTGCCTCATTTCTTCATCCGGTCTGATGAAGAGGTCTCCAGCTCACAGTCTTCATGGATTGTGGTAAGGATGAAATGAGAAGAGTGACTTAAGAACTGCCAAGTGGCAGGATACCTATAGGGTGCCCAGTCTCAGGCTTTGTCACTCTTGGCCTGTGTAGTATCATCAGAAACCTGAAAAAAGCTAACATTAAGAATGGTTCCTTAAGATTCTTTGGCCAGGCACAGTGGCTCACGCCTATAATCCCAACATTTTGAGAGGCTGAGGCAGGTGGATCACTTGAGGTCAGGAGCTCGAGACCAGCCTGGCCAAATGGTGTAACCCCTTCTCTACTAAAATACAAAAAATTAGCTGGGCATGGTAGCATACACCTGTAATCCCAGTTACTCAGGAGGCTGAGGCATGAGAATCATTTGATCCTGGGAGGCAGAGGTTGCAGTGAGCTGAGATTGTGCCATTACACTCTAGCCTGGGTGATAGAACAAGACTCTGTCTCTTAGAAAAAAAAAAGTTATTTGACCTTTTACATACTTAAAAAACACTTTATAGGACCAGGCGCGATGGCTCACGCCTGTAATCCCAGCACTTTGGAAGGCC
>NW_012115600.1:805882-825291 GCF_000951035.1 Colobus angolensis palliatus
AACCCGGGAGGCAGAGCTTGCAGTGAGCTGAGATCCGGCCACTGCACTCCAGCCTGGGTGACAGAGCGAGACTCCGTCTCAAAAAAAAAAAAAAGAATTCTAAGGACCTTGCACTGTAGCCCTGTTTTGTTGTGATAGCAGTTTTGAGGAGCCAAAAAAGGGTACATGTGATACAGACATAAACTACATTACTATCTGGAGTGATAAATTTGTGCTTTTCCTTCTTAGATGGTAAATTTGAAAGAGAAAATTAAAGAACTCCATCAGCAATACAAAGAAGCATCTGAAGTAAAGCCACCCAGAGATATTACTGCTGAGTTCTTAGTGAAAAGCAAACACAGGGATCTGACCGCCCTATGCAAGGTGTGGTATACATACAGGCCTAACTGGTTTTACTTGGAATCCTAAGAAATAGCACAGATCTGGGGAATTTTGGAAAAGAGAGCTACTAGCCAATCACAAGTGCCTTCAGTGCAATGAAGACGATTTGGTACATAATGAGCCATGGGGATTTAATGGGTTAATTTGGTTTAAGACCTGCTTGTCCTGCAGAATTCTTATCCTGTCTTAATAATCTCATCATTTTATCTTAAATCTCAGTTTAGCCGTAACAGTTTAGAGTAAGAGTATTAAACATGGACTTCAGAGTCATTTGGGGTCAAACTGTCTGATTCAAATCCCTAACTTGGAGTCTCGAGCCATGTAACCTTGGACTCCTTAATTGCCTCATCTGTAACATGGTCTTAACACCTACCTTGTAGGGTAATTGTGAAGCTTAAATAAAATTATGTATAAAATGCTTACCCAGTGCCAGGGACATGGCATGCTTATGAAATGGTACTTGCTATGATTTTTCATCCCCACTTTGTAGCACACTAATATGTTTCTTCTATTATTTTCTCCTGTGTGCGCCCTGCCTCCCCCTAATATTCCAGGCCCCCAATTGTAACTTGTCTCCAAAAACAAAAATCTCTGAGCTCTATCTAACCCCAGCCTAAAATTGAGCCACACTTCCTATACGTGATCTGAAGAGGAAATATGATCCAGACCTTATATTTTGTGGTATAAAGAAACTGGGTGGATATCTGACCCTTGAGGATAACTCAGATTCACTTAATTTTTATCAGGAATATGATGAATTAGCTGAAACACAAGGAAAGCTAGAAGAAAAACTTCAAGAATTAGAAGCGAATCCCCCAAGGTAAGGAAAACAAACACAAAAGTTCAGAGGGATAGCTTTTACTGTTCTTTCAGTTTGATTTAGAAGGAAAATTGCAAATCATAGTGAGCTTTTATTTATGTTCAGTGAGTGGTTTAAATTGTCAAATAAATTAATGTGTGACTACTTGTGAGGTTTCTAAATCCCCTGCTCCTATATTTTAATGTGTCCTAGATACCTAAACAGATTGTTTCTAAAGAGAGAGCCTTTCTCCATAAGATCTGATATTTGGATAAAGATGCAATAGATGGAAATTATCTTTTTTGAGGGGGTAGAAGGTGCTGTTGCTTTATACTTCCATAATTTGGGGAACTAGGGGGGTATTATACTTTTATTTCCACTGGGTTTTTGACAGTGAATGCTGGTGAAATGTTTTCACTTGCATCCAGCCTCCACGTAAATCTGTTTTGTTCTGTATTCAAGGATGCTGCCCATCCTTTCTTTTTTTGAGATGGAGTCTCGCTCTTGTCGCCCAGGCTGGAGTGCAGTGATGTGATCTCAGCTCACTGCAACCTCCACCTCCTGGGTTCAAGCGATTCTCTTGCCTCAGCCTCCTGAGTAGCTGGGATTACAGGTGCCGCCATCGTGCCCAGCTAATTTTTGTATTTTTAGATGGCATTTCACCTGTTGGCCAGGCTGGTCTCAAACTCCTGACCTTAGGTGATGCACCTGCCTCGACCTCCCAAAGTGCTGGGATTACAGGCATGCGCCACCGCGTCCAGCCTGCCCATCCTTTCTATAGAATCTATGCTGTGTGTAAAATATAAGACTTTTTTTTTTTTTTACAACTAATAAGCTTTTATGATATAAGGTAATTTCATATGAAGAATTCTTTTTTTTTTTTTCCCCCAGACAAATGAGGCCTACAGGTAATTTGCTTTACATAGTGAGCTTGGCACTGCTCTAGACATCAGAGATAAAGAGGTTAATAAGACAGATAAGATGCTACTTTTTGATTTGTAATTTCTTCATATAAGGCACAGCCCTGGCTTAGATTCCGCCACAGTTACTGAGATCACCTACATCACACTGAGAGAACTAGTGATATCCTTTAATAATCCTGTACTCCTTTGTTCTTTTGCAGTGATGTGTATCTCTCATCAAGAGACAGACAAATACTTGACTGGCATTTTGCAAATCTCGAATTTGCTAATGCCACACCTCTCTCAACTCTCTCCCTTAAGCATTGGGATCAGGTAAGTTTCCCTTATTGTTTTTTTTTGTTGCACATGTCTTTGAGAGAGATTGTAAGAGAAACAGTTAATTTTGTATGTGTGTTTTTAAACAGCTTTAGTAAGAGACATCATTTAAATACAGTGAAATTCACCTATTTTTAAGTGAACAGTTTATTGATTTGCCAGATTTCAGTCATAAGCCCCCATACAATCAGGATATAGAACATTCCCATCATCCTGAAACGTTTTCTCCTGCTCCTTTGTAGTTAATCCCCCGTGCTCTGGCTCCTGGCCCTGGACAACCACGGATTTGCTTTATCACTGTAATTTTGTTTATTCTACAGTTTCATATAAAGTGAATCATACAGTACATAGCTTTTTGTGTGTGATGTATTTCACTTAGTATTTTTGAGATGTGCATGAAGTTTTTGAGATTCATCTTTTTTGCCTCTATCAGTTGTTTGTTCCTTTTTATTATTTATTAGAATTCCACTGTGTGGATGCACCCCAGGTCGCTTATCCTTTCACTGGCGCCTGAATGGGCTTTTGGGTTGTTTCCCTTTTTTGACTTCTAATGAACGAAGCTGCTTAAGAATGTTCATGTCTTTCTCTTGAGTAAATATGAATGGAATCACTGGGTACTGTGGAAAGTGGATTTTTAACTTTATAAATCAGCTTCCAAAATATTTTCCAAATTGCCTTCCTGCCAACAATGTATGAAAATTCCATTTTCTCCAAATTCTCACCAATCTTGGTAATGCCAGTTTTTAAAATGTCAGCCATTCTAATAGGTATGGTAGTATTTGCATTTCTCTGATGACTAGTAATGTAGAGCATCTCTTCCTGAGCTTATGAGCCATTCATGTGTCATCTTTGAGTAAATGTCTGCTCAGATCTTTTGCCTATTAAAAAAGTCTGATTGTCTGCTTGTTGATGAGTTTGAAGTTTATTATGTTCTTTAAATTCTAGGCAGAAGTCCTTTTTCAGATTTATGTTTTGCAAGTATTTATTTCCTTCTCATCTGTGGCTTGTCTTTAATTTTGTAAATCTATCTCAGAGTAAAAGTTTTTACTTCAATTTTTTTCTTTTGAGATAAGGTCTTGCTTTGTTGCTCAGGCTGGAGTGGTGTGATCGTGTCTCCCTTGCAGCCTTGACCTCCTGGGCTAAAGTAATCTTCCAGTCTTGGACTCCCATTCCTATTTATAAACTTTTTCTTTTAAACTATGTTCTTTCTGTATCCTGAAAAAAATCTTTGTCTTACGTGAGGTACAAAGATTTTATCCTGTGTTCTCTTGCAGAAATTGTATGGGTTTAGCTCTTACGTTTAGGTCTATACTCCATTTTGAGTTAATTTTTGTGTATAAGGAAAGGTAAGTGAAGGGTTCATGTTTTTCCATATAGTTATGTAATTATTATTCCAGCAACATCCTTTTCTTCATTTGTCTTGGCGCCTTTGTTGAAAATTAATTGGCATGTAAGCATGAGTATTTAAGGTTGTCTTTTCTGTTAATTTATATGTCTATCTGTATGCCACTATCATACTGTCTTGCAAGCTCTCCAACTTTGTTCATTTTTTATTGTTTTGGCTATTTTAAAGTACATATTTTCATAACAGTTCAACTTGTCAATTTCTATGAAAATCACTTTCTGGGATTTTGATGAGGAGTGCATTAAATTTCTAGATCAATTTAGGGTGAATTGCCATCTTAACAATACTGAGTATTCTTATCCTTAAATACAGTGTACTTCTGCAAAAATGGTTTTCTTTCATTTATGTCAGTGATGTTTTATAGTTCTCAGTGGGCAGGGCTATGCCATCTTTTCTTGAATTTCAGTGTGATTTACTCTTCAAGTGAGAAATCACAGGGCTTCTTGAACCAATCTCTAAATCTGAGACTTTAACCAGACTTAAGGCAGTATAGGCTGGGTACGGTGGCTCACACCTTTTTAAACCCAACACCTTGGGAGGCCAAGGCGGGCGGATCAATTGAGGTCAGGAGTTCAAGACCAGCCTGGCCCTGTCTCTACTAAAAATACAAAAATTAGCCAGGCATGGTGGCAGTCACCTGTAATCCCAGCTACTTGGGAGGCTGAGGCATGAGAATTGCTTGAACCCAGGAGGTAGAGGCTGCAGTAAGCGGAGATCATGCCATTGCACTCCAGCCTGGGCAACAGAGCAAGACTCCATCTCAAAAAAAAAAAAGGAAAAAAACCAGTATGGAAGTAAATTATTAAATTTTTACTTATATATTTTAATTTACATTTTACATTTTCCTAATAAAAATTATTTTGACAGGCCGGGCGTGGTGGCTCATGCCTGTAATCCCAGCACTTTGGGAGGCCAAGGCGGGCGGATCACCGGAGGTCAGGAGTTCGAGACCAGCCTGGCCAACATGGTGAAACCCCATCTCTACTAAAAATACAAAATTAGCCCAGCGTGGTGTAGTCCCAGCTACTTGGGAGACTGAGGCAGAAGAATTGCTTGAACCCGGAAGGCGGAGGTTGTAGTGAGCCAAGATCGTGCCATTGCATTCCAGCCTGAGCAACAAGAGAAAAACTCCATCTCGGGAAAAAAAAAAAAAATTATTTTGACTTCTTAATCTTTATAAATAATCTGATATTTTTAGTATTTGAAGAGTTGAACTTGTTAGAGGTAAAGTCTTACGGAACTACCAGTTCCTTTATGATTTTTCATGTAAATACTAAATTAGGCCCTTGTATTCATTGATTTATCATTTGATGTTTCAATATTGTGTCTATTTGTAATAGTATAAAATTTTAAATGAGTGATTTCAACTAGAGTATTGCTGCCAGCCCAGCATTTTGATCTAATTTCCCCAAGAATTTCATGAAATTAGAAATCCTTACTAGCTTACCAAAAAAAAAAATGTTGTACAGAAAAATTTTCAGTAAATTCAGAGAAGTAAGATCATTTTGGGGATCTTTAAATCAGGTCAAATCCTGACTTTTTTTTACTGTGTGGACTGCCTTGGGCCACTCTTTATGATCCTAGATTACCTACATCTAGTTTGACTGACTTAGTTTTGGAAATCTTCCTCAACTTAAAACCTGTAAATTTAAAGAATAAAAACGGATTTTGCTCTCAGGTAAAAGAAAATGTAATCAGGACTGTGACCCTGATATCCTTCGAGTCTGTAATGTATTCAAAAGCCAGATAAATACACTTGATGTTTAATCATCTGAATTTCCTAGATTATCATTCTCCCTACCACCTCCCTACCCTAACCACCATAGGAGATCCGGACTTAGTGGTATTGCACTGGGATGATAAAAACTATCCAGAGAAGGCCAAGCGTGGTGGCTTATGCCTGTAATCCCAGCACTTTAGGAGGCTGAGGTGGGTGGGTCAGGAGTTTGAGACCAGCCTAGCCAACGTGGTGAAACCCTGTCTTCACTAAAAATACAAAAACTAGCTGGGTGTGGTGGCGCATGCCTGTAATCCCAGCAACTACTTAGGAAGCTGCGGCAAGAGAATCACTTGAACCCAGGAGTCTGAGGTTGCAGTGAGCCGAGATCATGCCACTGCACTCCAGCCTGGATGACAAAGCAAGACTCTGTATCAGGGAAAAAAAAAAAATCCAGGGAAGAAAGAAACTTCCCTAATCTCACTGCCCAAAGATTTAGGGACATTTTGGTGTTTTCTCTTCTTTCTTCAGTTTCCTTTGATAACTGTAACTAAATACTGAGTGGTTTGTTATTTAGTTTGCCTTAAAATATTGACTGTTTCCACAAGCTTGTGTTTTCATTGTTGTATAGAACTAGGTGCAAATGACACAGATTAAGAAAAGGTTGGAAACATGTTCTTTTCTCTCCTCTTTAGGATGATGACTTTGAGTTCACTGGCAGCCACCTGACAGTAAGGAATGGCTACTCATGTGTGCCTGTGGCTTTAGCAGAAGGCCTAGACATTAAACTGAATACAGCAGTGCGACAAGTTCGCTACACGGCTTCAGGTATGTCACTGCTTTACAAAAGGTAAGAGAGAACTCTCCTGAAACAGGACTGATCTTTTGTTAGGTATCAGGTACATTTCCTGATAGAGTGTTTAAACTATGACACCATAGGTAAAAACTGGCATTTACAGACAGTCGAGCCTATAGAGTCTTTGGTTCTAACTTTATCATTTTATAAACTGGGAAACTGAAGCAAGTTTTAGAGTTTCCAACTTGAGCTAGTTGGATATTATTGGTTGAGCATCCCTAATCTGAAAATCTGAAATCTGCAATGCCCCAGTGAGCATTTCCTTTGAGCACTATGTCAGTGCTCAAGAAGTTTTCCATTTTGGTGAGCCAGTGAGTTTGGATCCAATTTTGTTAAGTATATTCATAAATACCAGGATTTTGGCGCCTGGGCTCCAGTAGGACCCACCCCTTTTATTTCACCATCCGCATTTTGGTCGTTGGATTCATTTTGGCCTTTTCTATTCAGCTGGGCTAATTCGCTTACGTTTGGTTCCTAGTTCTGGAGCAGTCCTGCTAATAAGTTGGCTTCTTCAGAGATAGTTTCCCTGTGCTTGCTATGGGGATAGGCTCAATACTCATTATTATTGCTGCTTTCAGACTACATTTAATGTAAAGTGCAGGCAACTGTTGCGTTTTGAACTCCTCAAGATAGCTAGTCATCTCCCTCTCCGAGAACCCATGTGTGACTGTGTAGGCATGAGAAATGGAGACATAGCCATCAATCTTACCCCATGCTGCCCATGTCCTTAGAGTTACTGAGATCACCACAGATGTTTTGGTTTTTTCTAACAATCAGTGAAACAGTTTTCCATTTAACTTTCCCATCAGAGGCAGCTTCTAGTTGACAGTGCTGAGAAGATCTGCAGCCTTGAGCCTTTTGCAGGCAGACGGAGAACAGTGAGAATAGATGTTGTGCCGTTTTCTCTAGTTCTGCAGCCACAGAAAATGAGCATGTACTAAGCTTTCATATTTATTTTGAGAGAGAGAGAGAGATATATATATCTCTATATAAATATGGTATATAAACAGACATTCATTAAAAAATAAATGAGGAAAATGATGTTAACATAATTTCAGTACCCTCTCTGAGGTCAGCTTTGAGCTCATTCATACTCTGACAAGCTGAGGATGACTGTACATTCTCAAGCATAGCACGCTCCGCAGTTTTAGGCTGCATCCTCCAGATCTGCATCACAGCCTTCTTGTAGCATTCTTCTGTTGGTTGATAGTGAGCAACTAACCACAGTCAGAAGACATTGGTTCTGTTGGGATGAGCATTTTACTCTTTATTTTTGGTCTAAATGTACTTAACTTGAGTAAATGGTAAGGTCCTTTCATTAGTCTAGATCACCAGTGTATCAGGAGGGTAGTGTGGGGATGACAATCAAGGATTCTGAAGTTGACTACAAGGGTTTGAATCCTGGCACTTATTACCTGTGTGGCCTTAGATGTGTTATTTCACCTCTACCTCAGTTTTCTTATGTGAAACATGAAGGTAATGAAAATAGAAAAATGAGAACTGAGAGATGGATGTCCATCTGTTGTACACTAAATGTTCAGTGTCCTTATCAGTGCCATATTCATCACCACTAGTCTTTTCCCACCCAACCTCTGCAGGATGTGAAGTGATAGCTGTGAATACCCGCTCCACGAGTCAAACCTTTATTTATAAATGCGATGCAGTTCTCTGTACCCTTCCCCTGGGTGTGCTGAAGCAGCAGCCACCAGCTGTTCAGTTTGTGCCACCTCTCCCTGAGTGGAAAACATCTGCGGTCCAAAGGATGGGATTTGGCAACCTTAACAAGGTAGCTTGCCTTAGACACTTCCGTCTACAGATCTAATGTACAAATAGCAGTCTTAGTCATTTACTTGGTGAGGAGGGGGCCTTGCGTTTTTGGGCATTTGGCTATGCTCTCAATTGTGACATCAGGGCTGAGGCATGTCAGTTGATTCTCTTCAGTGTCTAAGTCTGTCATCAAGTGTCTGTTCATACGGACTTATTCTTATGGGGTCATTTCACAAACTCAAGCCTATAAACAGAGGATCGTAAATGTCATCCTAAATAATAAGAATTTCTGGGCTTATTTTGAACGCAGATTAGAAGAGACTTCAAGGAAGTCTCTTGAAGCCAGTATTATTTGGCTCCTGTCACTAGCTCATGTGCTTCTTTCTTACGGTAGGTGGTGTTGTGTTTTGACCGGGTGTTCTGGGATCCAAGTGTCAATTTGTTCGGGCATGTTGGCAGTACGACTGCCAGCAGGGGTGAGCTCTTCCTCTTCTGGAACCTCTATAAAGGTAAATGCCTTCTAATTTTAATCTTTTCCATATCCTCACAGGAATATAGAATTTGAAATATTTTGGGTTTTCTCAATATATATGCCTTAATTTCTCTCTTTATTAACTCAACAAACAATTCCTGAAATATCTTCTAGGTACTGGGGTGTAAAAATACCTGCCTTCAAGGAGCTCCCAACTTAGTGGGGATACAGTAAGCGGGGAAGCAGCCTTAGGACAGGGCAGTAGGTGGCATGACGGGCTGAACGCCCAGGTTACTGGAGGTCCACTCAGACTGGAGGGACAGGCCCAGGGAGGCTTCCTACCAGGGGAAGCTTGTGTTCTTCATTCTCAGACTGACTTGCCCCAATTCTTTGCTTGCTTCCCTTACAATGTATTTAAGAAATTCCTACCTCCTGTTCAGTTATTTTCTTCTGTAATTGGACTTAACTCTATGTAGACTTAAAGTATATTTGTACACCACCTCATTCCCAGAAAAGGCTGTAAAAAGAAGACATTGGCCTTGTCACTGCAGACACATCAGCTAACCGGCTTCCCCCCCATCCCCAGTTCTTTCCATTACTCCTCATTACCCAGTGGTGAATGGTCTTTCACACCCCAGCGCCTCTAACTTCACAGAGGGGGAACTTGGCTCCCTGAGCACATTGCTTTCTGACAGCAGCAGCGTGTCTTTTCCCCATCCAGGCTGTCAAGTCCTGTCAGTGCCAGCCTTATAATGTCTTGCAAACCTATTTACTTTTTTCTATTGCCTACCTCCCAGTCCAAGCCATTCTTACCTACTGCCTGGACAGTTACCAATAGCTACTACTGCTATTCCTGCTTCTTTTAGCGACTTTCTTTTTTTTTTTTTTTTTTTGAGACGGAGTCTCGCTCTGTCGCCCAGGCTGGAGTGCAGTGGCCGGATCTCAGCTCACTGCAAGCTCCGCCTCCCGGGTTCACGCCATTCTCCTGCCTCAGCCTCCGGAGTAGCTGGGACTACAGGCAGCCGCCACCTCGCCCGGCTAGTTTTTTGTATTTTTTAGTAGAGACGGGGTTTCACCGTGTTAGCCAGGATGGTCTCGATCTCCTGACCTCGTGATCCGCCCGTCTCGGCCTCCCAAAGTGCTGGGATTACAGGCTTGAGCCACCGCGCCCGGCCCTTTTAGCGACTTTCTGCTGCTGAAAGAAAATGTTCAAACTCCTTATCTTGGCCCATGCTAAGGTTCTTCATTATCTAACTCATCTCTACTTCCTTGTCCATCCCCAGAACAGCATATTTCGCTGTTCTCACATCCTGGAAGACACCATGCTGTTTTCTGCTTCAGAGCCTCTACATGTACTGTGGTCTAGGCCTGGGGGGGGCTGCTTCTCCCCCCACCCTCTCGACCCCACTTCCTTCACAGCCTGTCTTATTCAGCATTCAGGTCTTGACATAAATGTCAGTATTTCAGAGACTTCCGGGACACACACATCTCCACTGCACCAAATGTAAATTAAATTTACCCCGTATGCTTTTCCCTATAGCCTACTTTTTCTTCATAGCTTTTATCACAGTTAATAATTATCTGTGTAATTTTGCATCTGTTGCTCTATTGGAGTATATAGTTTACATCTTTTTTATCCCCCTCTTCTAGTAGTGTGCTTACCACCTATATCTGTTGCATAACTACTCACCAGATGGGTGACTGAAGACAGTCCTGGGCTTGGAGGGGCCTGGGATGGCTGAAAGGGAGGTAGCCATTGTCATGGAGCTATCTAAGGTAGTCAAGGTTAAGAATTCTGTGCCAAAGTAAAGGGATGCTTAATAATTCCCTTTTATTAGCAAGATCTGAAATTATATCTTCGGAACTGCAGTATTTTGTCAAGTTAGAAGCAGTGAGGTGCCTGTGAATCTTACTTCACTCTGTAGTCTGCCAGCTCCCAGTGGTTGGTTTCTGGCGACTACAGTTCCATAGGCTGTTTCAGAAACATAATTTGTCTCTTTGCATTTCATTGGTGCTGCGTGTGTCTTGTCATCAGATTTCAGAGCACCAGGAATAAGGTGGGGCCTGATAAGGACATTTTGAAGAAAGTATGTAGGAAAACCCTAGAATTATCCTTTCTGTTTCCCCAGCTCCAATACTGCTGGCACTAGTGGCAGGAGAAGCGGCTGGTATCATGGAAAACATAAGTGACGATGTGATTGTTGGCCGATGCCTGGCCATTCTCAAAGGGATTTTTGGTAGCAGTGCAGTACCCCAGGTAAGTAGATAGGTGAGGTAAGCAGGGATCTAGGGTTCAAACTCAACCAAGGTTTAATGTATTTGCAGCATGTTCTTGGTCAGGACAGTTTAAGCTAGAATTGAGGTGTGTGCCTTTACATGAATATTAATTTTTGGAGTTCATGGCCTAAGCATGGGGTTCAGAAAAGCCCCCCAGAACAAGAGCTGGGGAATCTGAAGGCCGTTAGCTACATTTCTCCTCTGGCTTTAGAGTCACACCATACCCCTGACATTTTAGACAAAATGGCCAAACTCCAGTGAGTATCTCTGGGAAGTTTTCAGAGAACCTCTTGGTACTTTTTCCTGTTCTTTGAAATACTTTAACCCCTTAGGATTCCTTTGAAGGGAAGCATATTGTGAATTTATAAAAGAGAATAAAGGCCAAACCCTGTGTAGATCTCTGGATTCATAGACAGGAAGGCAACATGGAGGCATCCTTCCTGTCTGAAGTCCTTTTGTCCACGTCTATTTTAAAGCAGAGCATTCATCACTTGATCACTGGCTCTCACATCTGTTGCCCCTCTTTCTCTCACTTATATCTCCACCCACCACTGCTTTTCCACCTTTCAAGGATTGATTTGTCCTTGGTATATCGTAATGACTTTTGCTCCTGGTTTTTCTTTTAGCCCAAGGAAACTGTGGTGTCTCGTTGGCGTGCTGATCCCTGGGCCCGGGGCTCTTATTCCTATGTTGCTGCAGGATCATCTGGAAATGACTATGATTTAATGGCTCAGCCCATCACTCCAGGCCCCTCGATTCCAGGTGCCCCACAGGTGAGAACTGGCAAACTGTCTGGGCTTATTTGGGAAGAGGCCAGGATCTCATGATGTCCCTGATTTTTTTTTCAGATTTTAGTCATTCTATCTTCGGACCTTTCAGATAACCAAGCACAGAGTTAAAAGGGTGGCACCATTTCTGATTTCTCATCATTTGGTTTTGTAAATCTAGGCAGTCTGCATTCAGAATGGAGGAGTCCAGAGTATAAGTCAGATAACATTTTTCCTTATTCAGGTTTTCCCCCTAAAAAACAAAACCATTTTTAATTGCACTTCCATTTTGTAATGGCTCACAGGATTGCTGCAAGGTCTCAATTACTAGGGGCTTCCAAGGCATTCCTGAGAAATAACCCTGGGTCCTTATCTAGACCCTTATGCCAGACCCCACTCCAAGAGCAGTAAGAATTCCTCAGTGTCATAGCCCAGACCTGCTCTGAGCTGCAAGGCTGAAGTGTCCCTGATCACCAAATGTCCTGTGCTTCAGGGTAGTGAGGCTCCCTCCCAGAAGGTACTGAGGGAAGGACGCTCTAGAATTGGGTATCTAAACTGATGAGAACACGTTAAGCATCACTTTAGGACTGGGGCTAGGTGGAGTTTTATTGTTTCATTTCTACTTGTCAATTCTGGGAAAATGTCTACTGATAAGGGAGATTCAGATAGAATGATGGATAGTAATTGGGGGGTCAGCCTTTACAAGGTCAACAGGAATTTAGTAATTTAAGTACAAGAATAAAGGTGTATGTGCAACCTGCCAATTTTCTTTTTCCCCTAAAACAGCCGATTCCACGACTCTTCTTTGCGGGAGAACATACAATCCGTAACTACCCAGCCACAGTGCATGGTGCTCTGCTGAGTGGGCTGCGAGAAGCAGGAAGAATTGCAGACCAGTTTTTGGGGGCCATGTATACGCTGCCTCGCCAGGCCACACCAGGTGTTCCTGCACAGCAGTCCCCAAGCATGTGAGACAGATACATTCTAAGAGAAGAGGCCCATGTGCCTGTTTCTGCCGTATAAGCAAGGCTCTTCTAGCAATACTAGATCCCACTGAGAAAGTCCACCCTGGCACCTGGGCTCCTGATCGGCTGCTGGAGCTCCTGATTTGACAAGGGAGGTTGCCTCCTTTGAATGACCTAGAGCAGAGGGAGGAACTTTGTCTATTAGTTTGGAATTGTGTTCTTCATAAAGACTGAGGCAAGTGCTGTGAAGTAACATCTTAGTCTCTTCGTTTTTTGTTTTTTTTTTTAATATATTTTGAGAATAAAACTTCATATAAAATTGGCCCGTCTGTTCCTTTGGGTTGGAGTTACATACAAGATGGGGGCGTTACTCCTTTGGAAATGCCAAGTTTATCCTATGACAATAGTAATATATGTTTTCTCCATGTTTAAATAAGGAAGATATTTATATAAAAGAGAAAAATGGCTTGATCAAGTCAGAAGATAAGGTAGGGGGGCGGTCCTGTAGAAGCAGTGGATTTCCTAGTCAGTGGGACTAGACTTCCCCACTGGGGAGGGGTGTGGTGGTGTGCCAAGAACATGGGTATTAGGAAACTTTGGATGAACTTTCAAGATAAAACACAAGAGCTGAAACAAAGTTTGAGCCTTTGGGAGACGACTCTGCCTTTATTCCCGATTCCCTCCATGGGTATGTGCTAAAACTTCCCAGTTCTACTAAAGGTGTTGGTGTACATTTTGGGAAGCACACTACGTAAGAGCAAGGGCTTAGGTAACAACTGGTTTAACAAATTGCCACAAACTTAGTGGCTCTTTAAAAAAAAAATCTAAAGTCCTGGATGCTTAAAGTCTAAAATGGGTCTACAGGGCTGCATTCATTATGGAGGCTCTCAGAGCGGGGAAGATCAGTTCATTTCCTTGCTCTTTTCAGCTTCTGGGGTGGGAAGGCTTGTGGCTCCTACCTCCATCCGCAGAGCACCTAACGCCAATCTCTGCTTCCATCATCACATTACCTTCTCCTGTAGTCAAATCTTTGTCTCCCTCTTAAAAGGATATACCTGTGATTACATTTTAAGGCCCACCTGGATCATCTAGGATGATCTCCCTCATCCCAGAATCCTTACCGGCAAAGTCCCTTTTGCCCATATAAGATAAAAACATGTTACATGCTGGTTCCTTACCAGGGGCTCCTGCAGATAAACGCAGTTACTACAAATCCAAGTAATGCCCCTTAAATGTGGTTTTATTCTTAGTATGAGTTAAGGGACATAATTTATATCGTTGGTCTGACTGGAATTCCAGATGAAAATGGAGAAGGCTTTTTCCCCCTAGTCTTAAGAATTGGTGACAACATGGAAAGAATCTGCACACCAGGATCAGGGCAAGTGGCGGAACCGATGAAAAGGCATGGACCTCGGCATACACCTGCGTTTGAATCTGAGTTCTGCCATCAACATTGTTACTTCATGGGGATTAGCTAAGGTATCTAATCCGGGGTAGGTCCCTTAAGAGTTTTTGTTTTTTAAACAGATGGCATAGGCAGCTTGAGAGAGAGATGACTCGATCTGGCAACAATGGGCAAGCCTGAAAATTAAATGTTGCAAAGAAATAGCTGCTGATTATAACTCCAGTTATGTGGGTCCTACGCATGTCCTTTTCTAAGCCTCAGTTAATGTTTCCAGTCCTTGCAGTATCAGTAATTGGTTAGGTAAAATACCCAGTTCTAAGCATACAATGAAATATACTAGAGCTGTGTCAATGCATAGAAGACAGATACACAGGGATGACATTAACACTCGCATCACAGACTCGCACAGAGTATATATGGAAACGAGGGAGCTTTATTGGTTACATATTGTACTGCAGAGCCAACAGAGAGCATTCGCGCCAGAGGATACATGCAGACAGGCAGCTCCAATGATACACATGCACCCAAGGAGCCCTGAGCCACTGCTCTGCCCTGGTTTCCAGCGACAGGTTCCGGCCTCCTTGGTCCCATGCTTGGAGCAGGAATGTAGAAGCTGCTGCACCTAGACTCCAAGGGGCAGGGGTGAGACCAGAGCACCTGCCTGAGCAAGTAGGTGTGGACCAACAGACTGCCCCCAACAAAGGGGCCTATAATGCAATAACAGTTTATTTGAGGGCTACCTTCTTAGCCCTCTCAATCTTTAAAATACAAAAAAATAGACTTTATTCTCTTAAAAATACATTCCATTCAGTATGTTCTGAGCTGGGAAGCAGCAGGAAAATAGGGCCCCTTTCTCCTATGATCTTGGTTGTGAGGTTTTGAGGAGAACCCTGTTCCCCACTCGGGGTATTCAAAACATAATCCCTAAAAGCAGCTCTTTCCAAAGCAATCTTGTCAGAGAAGTAACAAAACCTCCTAACAAGGTAGCGAGGGACCCAGCCTCTGGGTCCCCATTCCTTTATTGGGAAGTGGCACTGACCCACTAAATATAAAGAACTAAAACTGCCCCAGGACGACAAGTCCAAGAACATTATAGCGCCCCCCACATCCCGAACACTCCCATGAGAGGGGGTTATTTATGTGCAAGCTTGCCTGCAGCTGAGGGTGAGGTGGCATCCTTGGCCCCACTGCAGATCCCTTTAATCCACACTGACTTTTTCATTGCCACCCAAAAACAAAAAAAACAGCCGCAGCTTATTTATCCACCTTCAGCTTTCTCTGGTTTAGTATCCGAGTGGCAAAAAAACAGCAGCAGGTGGAAGAGATCAGCTGCTGGTACTAAGCCAGCTCCACTCCCTCCAACCAAGCAGCTCTATTACCAGGTCCCCCAACTCACTAGGAACCCTCCAACAACCATACACCTGCCACTAAAATTTAAGAGCCAAGCTATGGAAGAAACTTGTCATAAAAGTGGGTTTGCTGACTGGGGGCAGTGAGACTATTTGGCTTGATTAAACAACTATTCAACTACAGGTCTCCCCTCTACTTGGAGGCTTCCTCCAGGACCCCTGACGATGAGGCCTGGGTCCAAACAGTCACACCTCAGTTGCTTTCCAGAAACATGCCTCCCAACTTTGGGATTTGAGAGCCAGCCTTGCCAGCCATTTGAAGCCCAGAGAAACTGAGCCTCCAGCCTTTACTTGCTATTACAATGTTATTTTCTGCAATGCTGAGGACATTTAAAAATAAAATCTATCTAGAAAGTGTGCAGATTAAAGAAACAAAATATCCTGAAATAACTGTTACAATCAAATCCTATTGCACTCAGATTTCAAGATGACAGCCCCAGCAAAAGGGCTTCACAGCTGTCCCTCTTCCACAGGACATTTTGAGTAGCAGCAGATGTTGGTGCTGCTGAAATGTGGAAAGATCCAGACTTTGGCACCAGGAGCTATATAGCACCAGAATCCAGGGCTCCAACACCCAAACACAAGAATTATTGGCGAGATCTTTTTAAGCATGGCTTGGCGCCCTTCTGTTTCCATCAGCAGAGAAGAGCCACAGACTTAGTTTCCTATACCTTCAGTTGACCACCATGGAGGTTGATTTCCTTTGAACTCTCAAGGCTGCCAACCAGTGAAGGAGAATGGCAGGGAGGCCGCAAGTGAGGGACCGCAGCCTTCCTTGAGTGAGCTAGTTTCTGGCCAGTGAGCCAGGAGAAGCAGCAGGAAGAGATCCTGGAAATAGCATCTTGAGCATTAGAGGTGGGGATGTGGAGAGGAAAGGCAGGCCACATGACAATGCCTTTAGATTGGCAACTCTAGGAAACAGAAGTATGAGCAATAGATTCCTGTCCCTGAAAGTAAGGTAGGTGCTCCCCAAGCCTCCTCACTGCCAAATCTGATGCAGACAAGGGCAGGATGAACACTGATTCCCATGCTGAGTGAAGGCAGGGAAGACAAATTCCTCTGGAGGAAGTCTTGAGTCTTCCTCTTGCCAGGAGATTCATAGGAGATGCACAGGAACAGGAGATACACAGACTTGGGTACTTTCCATAACATCTAGACTCCTAGAAAGCCAGGAGATACTGTGTGGCACTGGACAAGGCTGATGCCACAAAGAGCCTCAAAGACCATCCAATCTAATCCCTTCACTTTGCAGACTGGGAAACAGGCCCAGGGAGCTTCTCTGAGCTCATCCCCATGAGATTAAAACATGAGGAAACTAAAAAACAAGGCCCCGAAAAACAATTGAGGGCAGGGGGGAAGAACCCACATGGATGATACCTTCCAAAAGCAAAAATCATCCCATACTATTACAGATGGTGAGAACAGGAGAACCTCAGAATACCAGATTTGGTGCCCTTAGAGATCATCCATTTCAAAGAACTCATTTTACAGACAGGGAAACTGAGGCTCCAAGAAGGCAATGACTCACCCAAGGTCACACAGCAAGGAAGTAAAGCCATGGGGAAAAAAACACAGCTTACGAGACTGCTAGTTTAATGTTTTCTCATTCTGAGGGCAATAGTGTCTGCTTCATAAAGGTAGCCTTTGAAAGAGGATCCCTTCTTTGAATTGAAAGAATGCTACAGAAAAAGCATTGCCAAGAATATACAATTCTTTTCAACTTCCCCATATGACTGGTGTAAGGAACCTAACCAATTTATTTATGTGGCTTTCTGAAAGGTTTGCTGCATTTTGAACTACATAAACCTGAGGCCCTCAATGGGTATGTATGTATCACCTCTCCTCCAACGAAGTCATCATGATGGTCGACTTGCAGAAATCCGGGGCCCACTTCTGTAGGAATGCATCAGCTTGGTAAAGTGCAATGCCTCCTCCATGGGGGACGGAGGAGGAGGAACAGGAGGGAGTAGTCTCATAGTCCATGCCTCTCATGGAGCTATTGCTTGTGGAGTGACTAAAGGGGAGTCACTTCGGGTCTGCTTTCCCCCGTGCTGGGCACTTCCTAGAAGGCAGAGGATGCTGGGTCAGGCCCAGCTTAGCCTAGGGATTTTCCCAAGGTGGAAACAATGAAGAGAGAGCAGGCGATGCCAGCAGCATTACTGGTGCTTGGGAAAGGAGATGCATGAGGCTTGCACCTCCAGGTGCCTTTGAAAGGTGAGCAGAGAGAGCTGGGGTTGGGGAAGGATGATGTCATTCCAATGGGTATCCGCATGGGTATCTGCATGCTCTGCTTCCAGGAGACTGGTCAGCCAGGGGCCAGGTCAAACTTCAACCTAAAGGGTAGTCTCAATCCTTTAGAGGCAGCACAGACCCCTTTCTGCTTTAAAAGGCTGCGGAAAAGAACTCCAAGGAGAAAGAAATGAAAGCCCCCTAGATGGCGCTAATGGCTGGTAAATCTTACGGGGTACTTGAGCCCACTGGGCAAATGAGGAGTGAAGTGGATATAGTGAGACTGAGAAATCAGAACATTAACCACACAGACAGGGGCTGTCTTAGGATCCAGAAACAACCCACCAAGGAGCCGAGAAGAACTTTTGACTCCTGTGGTGTGGTGGGGACTTTATCTTCCCCCGTTTGGGGGCCAGAATGGTCCAACTACTTGGTTGACAGGGACAAGGAGAGAGAGAGGACTCGTGCATTGGGGAAGGTTGGGCCTGGGTGACTGTCCAGCTTGTAGTCTCTGATTCCCTCTGGCCAAATGGCAAAAATTACCTGAGCCACAGCCCAGCTCTACCACAGTTTCCCAGCCAAGGCTTGTGTCTTGCCTGGTTAACTGGCCTTGGATCCTTCATGGGGCAGGACAGTGGAGAGAGCTAAGAAGCAGGAGCAGAGGGTAGACAGGAGACACCCAGCGGGTTCAGTTCTCCTCAGCACAGGGCCTGGTTGGCCGTAATTGTTCCTCGGCCCGTACTCGCCCAGGTTCTGGCAGCCCCTGTTTCCCAGGCAGTTCAGACGGATCCAGGGAGTTGTGCAGTTGCCTGTAGACACTGAGTGTACAGTCTTCCCCTTCTTCCTCCTGTGCCAATAGATAACAAAAGTGCGCTGTGGAGATCAGTAAAGTGAGGAACAAGACACCCTCACCTGCTACCACAGTGGGTCCCTTCTAACCTAGCAGAGGCAGATACAGCCCAGACAGGCCATAAGTGAACTGCAAAGATATGCTTTTGCCTGAGTACGGGCCAATATGTAAGTTCCTTGGAAATCGAGTAGACCGGGAACTCCAAGCTGCTAGGAACCATCAGGGTAGGCTAGGAGGAGGCTCACAACGGAACAGGAGCCATAGAGAGGACAGAGCCTGGAATGGGGGCATGGGACTGGTGCCCCTGAGGAGGGGCCGGCAGTCTGAGTTCTGCACATGCATGCAGGCTGCATGATTCTGGGGATGAGACCCATCCACATCCTTGGAGGGGAGCTGAAGAGAGGTCCGGACAGCTCTCTTCCTCCTTCCCACATACAAACTACCAAAAAGCTCACATGGCCGTCTCTCATCCTTTATCTCTCCTCTTAAATGTCCAAAGCTTCTGGGGCCTAAACAGCTGTCTTTCTCCCTATTCCTAGAATTCTACCTTATTTTTTTGAGATGAAGTCTCGCACTGTCTCCCGGGCTGGAGTGCAATGGCACAGTCTCAGTTCACTGCAACCTCTGCCTCCCGGTTCAAGCGATTCTCCTGCCTCAGCCTCCCAAGTAGCTTGGATTACAAGCACGCACCACCACACCTGGTGTTTTTTTGTTTGTTTGTTTGTTTTTGAGACGTTGTTTCGCTCTTGTTGCCCAGGCTGGAGTGCAATGGCGCGATCTCGGCTCACTGCAACCTCCACCTCCCGGGTTCAAGTGATTCTCCTGCCTCAGCCTCCTGAGTAGCTGGGATTACAGGCATGTGCCACCACACC
>NW_012115600.1:825681-864616 GCF_000951035.1 Colobus angolensis palliatus
GTTAGTTTTTGTATTTTTAGTAGAGACGGGGTTTCACCATGTTAGCCAGGATGGTCTCGATCTCCTGACCTCGTGATCCGCCCGTCTTTTTAATGTTCTCTTTGGTTCTCCCAAGCAAATGCAGATCAAAGAATAACATAGGCATGAGTGAGAAAGGTTAGCAGAGGAGAAAGAGCATTGGATTTAGAGACAGGAATCTTGGATTCAAGTCTTAGCTCTTCCAGTAATTCAGCTGGGTAACCTTGGGTAAGATATTTTGTGTTTCTGACCCTTAGCTTCTATATCTGAAAAATGGGGATAGTATCTGCCCCCAGGCAGATATTCAAGGGGACTGAATGACACAGTGGGTAGTGAAGTACTTTTTGTCCAGTGTTAAGTACCCTGTAAAGAGTCACAGGCTTTTCAAGTTAATAGTCATATGCTTTTTTTAAAAGAAGGGAGCACTGTGTCCAGGTCCAAAGAGTTTTTCATCATCACAGGTTTCTTACTGAAAAGACACTCCCAAGGGCTTCCCAGATGCTGTTCTGACACTCTGACCCTCACACTCACGTAAGACAGGTCGTTCTGGATTTATCAAAGCTGTAATGAGCCATACTGAACCAGCCCTGCCCTCAGACTGATGATATGAGGCAGACAGCTGTCTGGGGGGGGCAAAAGAAAGTGTCATTTGGAATTGGGTATAAGCTTATCTAAAATAGGCCCAGTGTAAGCCCCGGCTCTCCTCATCCCTGAGAGGCCAGCAGCCTGTGAAGATCTGCTAACTGAGGCAGCTGTGAACTTGCTGACCTGGCTCCCCATCGCTGTGCCCTACAGACAGGGCACCAGGCCCCCTACTGTCGCCCAGAGCTCCCCAGCCGCTGTAGCTGCTTCTTGTGCTTTTCATGCTGCTCTGAGGTCCTACAGGGAGCTCCTTTAGCTGCTCTGGCAAACCAAGGGAAGAGAAGACATATTTCCTTTTTGTGTCACCTTCATATGTGAGAGCAAAATGAAGACAACAAATTGGAAAAGGGATTTTGGAAAGTCATGCTGCCAAAAACCTTCTTTAGGAGAAAGGTCAAACCCACCTGATTTTTCAACAGTTCTTTAAGGAACCCAGTTCTACTCAGTTCTCAGGATCCCAGGTCACACAGGCCAGAGCAGAGGGGAAAAAGGAAAAGGCAAAGCAGGAAAAGGGAGAGAGAAACGAGAGAGGGGAGAGAGGCTAGGACTCACCGTGCCTGCTGAGTGGTTCCAGGCTGCGACGGTGATGGTGTCTCCTACCCGATTCCGATGGGTAAGCGCCTCTGACACAGTGAGGCTACTTTGGGTCCTTCTGGAGGAGGGCTCAGGGGCATCCCCTGAACTTGGTCCTACCCTTCGAGTGCCCTGCTCAAAAAGGTAGGCCCTGGGCTGTTCAAGTTCTGAGAAGTCTGTGGAAGACCTCTGGGTGTAGGCATTGGTATTGGCAGATTCCATGTTTTTACCTATTCGAGTTGGGGGGTCTTCTAAAGATTTCAAGTCTCGCCTACTCTTCCAGGCATTCCGCACAGTAACATGTCTGGCATCTGAGGAGCCCACTTCTGAAGGGGCACTATGGCTTTTCCACCTGATTGTCTCCGCTGGAGGTGCATGGCTATTCCTCTCCACAGGATCCGACGGCTTGATTATAATGCTGCTCCGAGAGACCACTGTTTCTGGCCTGTTCTTCAGGGGCCCATCTGCCATTCTCTCCGCTTCTGCAAGCTGCAGGGTGATGTCATGTTTGTGAATGGAGAGCTCAAAAGGGGAGCTGACATGATTGCTAAAGGATGTGAGCTCTGCCGGCCCCACCTGGATATTGCTGGTGGATGTGTGCCTCTCCCTCAGGGCCTCACCCAGAGCAGCTCTGGGGCTGCTGCTGTCAGAGGGATAGATAGTAATGCTACTTGTCACTTTGTTTGGCCCTGGTTTGGAGACAGGTTTCTGTTTCTCCAACATAGTCTCTGTTCCAGATCCTCCCATGATTTTTTTCACATCCTTATCAACAATAACAGGTTTGATGATGGCTCTAGACCGCAATGCCTCTCTGGGGCTAAAGGGCCTTTGGCTTTTTACCCCAGCACCACTGGTATCTGGGAGCTCCATGGCATTGGTGGAGGCTCTGACAGATTTCACAGATTCATTCTCTATTCCAGCATCTTTATCATTCTCAAACAGGGAGGTTCTAGGTACCCCTCGGGCTTTGGCCTTTTCTCTAGAGTTAGGCTGTGGTTTGGGCTCTGGCTCTGGAGTGATGGTTGTATTTACCAACTTGGCAGTAACAAGAGATGCTATGTCCAAGTCATCATCTGAGTCTGGCTTCTCTCTGCCACTGGATTTGATGACTCGACACCTCAAGGCTTCATGCTGACTGCTGTCTTCCATCACAACTGCTGCAGGTTGATCAACCCCTTCTCTATGTGAGACTGAAAATCCCTGAAGGATGTTCTCTTGGCTTCTAGAACTATAAGGATACTTTGATAAAACAGGAGCCTTGGAATTTGGGGAACTGGTATCGGCCTCAAGGCCACTGGCAGCCTTTTCGCCTTTAGAGAGCCCTTCTGAGGAGGATCTTCGAGATGAGGCCGGAGCTCCAATGGCCTTAGAACAGCCAGAGTTTGCAGCCTGAGCTACTTGACTTCCATTGCCAGGCACATGTCCCCTCTTGCCAAAGACAGACTCAGAGGAGGTGTCAGAAGCCTTGTCAGCTCTACCCAATGTGTCACTGGGAACAGATCCGTGGGCGGTGTCACTAAACGTTCGTGTTGTCTTCTCCACTTTTCCCTTCAGTCCGCTCTCGGTGCCCGGCTTGGGAGTCCCCTTCCACGCTTTACTGTGCTCCTGAGCAGCTGGGGGGTAGCGACTCAGCACTGAGGGCTGCTCCCTACACTTCTTCCCTTCGGTCTGGGAGGATCCGGGTGCAGATCGGTCTTCAGTTTTCTTTGTCTCCTGAGTCCCACTGTCTGTACTCGCCCCCATGTGAGAAGCTTTTGCTGCCCTCCTGTTGGCGAAACTGGGAGAACAGACCTGCCTGTTGCTCAGAGAACAGTTTTCATTGTTGAGAGCAAACTCCCTGTTCCGGAGTCGTTCCCGCTTATGCTGAGGAGATAGTTCCCGTGCTGTGTGCTTGGACACAGGAGCCTCACTTCCGTGGCCTCTAAACTTAGTCCTCTCATGTCTGCCTTTGCTGGACAGGAAAGCATCTTCCCCTTCTACCTCCCCATTTTCTAACTCTTTCTGTTTCTTGATTTGTAGCTTTATCTCCTCCAGTTGGCTGGCTAATAATTTGTTTTTATTTTGCTCACTTAGATAATTATCCTGAAGGTCGTTATTTTTGGCCTTCATTTTCTTAAGCTCTTCTTCCAACGATTCAAAGTGTTTGATTTGCGTCTTAAGTTTCTCAATCTCTTGGTTAAGGTCTTTGACTTTGTTGTCTTCCTGATTGCGGTTCTTTTCGTTTTCTGATTTGTTTCTTGTTTCATTCTCTGCCTGCTTTAGGTAGTCCAGAGCACCCTTCCTTCTTGACTCTTTGGACGGCAGTGTAGAAGAGATGCCATCCTCAATCCGAAGGTCATTTCTTTCCAGATTAGAAGCATTCCTTGTAAAATCTCGGTTCATTTTTTTGTTCTGCTCTAGTTTTTGAGTGAGTTCTTTTATCAATTTCTCATTTTCTTTCTCCTTTTCATTCAAGTATTTTCTCTCACTTACAAAGCTCAGAGTTAATGATTTCAGCTTTTCTAACTCTGACGCTAAACTCTGCTCAGTTTTATCCAAGCGGTCCTCAGAAGATTCTAGTTCTTTCACTTTGACTCTGAGCATTTCTAGCTCAGAGGAGATTTTCTTGGTCAGATTTCTCTCCTCGTTCAGGCTCAAACACAGCTGGGTACAGTCATTCTTACTCCTGCTGAAGGCCTCTTCTAGCTTCTCTAATTCAGCCATTCGTTTCTGAAGCCGCTCAATCTCAGATTTCAGCTCCCGGGTGAGGTTTTCTTCCTCTTCAAGTTTCTCCTTCATCAGACGACACAGATCCTCTGCTCTCTTAATTTCCTCGTCTTTGCCTTCAATTCTCAGCACCCGCTGGCGCAGCACTTCAATCTCCGCCAACATGCTGGAGTTGCTACCTTCTGCCTGAATCACCTTGTCCTGGAGATCCAGGAGCTCATCCTCTGCTTTCTGGAGGTTTTTTGTGGCTTCCTCCAACTCATCAAGGCGGCGGCTTAGACTCTGTAGCTTAAATCGCAAGTGGCGGCTGGAGGCTGTCTCCTTGTAGCTTGTAAATTCGGCCATGTCTACTGCCAGCCAATGTGGACTCCTAGAGGCATCCAACTCCACTCAAGGGGATGAGAAATGGTTACCTTTCTCTTGGCAACCACAATCTTCTTTGACAGCTGGAGACCATCATCAATCTATAGAAGCAAAGTAGAAAGCACGTCAGTCAGCAAATGGAAAACCTGCACGTTAGCTCCCAGTTACAGAGAAGAGCTCCTATCTGTTCCCAGTGCCTGGATCATAGTGGGGACTCAAACTCATTGAATGAATGAATGACAAACCTGCAAGAAAACACTGGTTCTTTATGGCCGATATTGAGTTGATACCTCGTTTCGCCCTAATAAAGAATGTCACCAGTAGCAGCATGGCAAAAAGACGTATAAGAAGCCTCAATTCTCATGGCAGGGTATAATAACATCATTACCACCTGCAACCTGCATAATCTCAGGAGAATCATTAACAATGTAAACTGAGCCTCAGTTTTACTTAGTGGTAAAATGCGCATAATGATGTCTACCACATTTCTCCCCAGTGTTGTTCTGAGACAATATGTGGAAGATCTTGGTAACAAAGCAATAAACAATCCTAAGATTATTTAAAAAAAAAAAAGATTATCTCTTATGAGCTATTGTGACTTAAAAGTGATACAAATTAACCCATCTGCCTTGCTATAAATGGTGAGCTTCACAATATACTAAAGCAATCTCTCCACACCCGTTTTCAACATCTCTTCCCCCAAAAGTGTATTGTAAGTGGAATTCAGGTGTGAGTTGGCCCGACCCAGCCAACAGGCAGCTTCTACAAAATGTATCCTTTGGCACTGTAAGACAAATGTCCCAGATGTTAAGGTTGATATGAAGACTGGTTTCTTTGAAAGCCATTTCACTAGGGATATATACCAAACATATAATAATACTCCAAGGAAAGAGAGAAAGGAGAAGGTTTACTTTTTTTATGTAATTTTCTCATTTTTAAAACAGGAGAGTGGATAAATAAAGGTATTTTACACAGCCTTCATGAACAGTAAGTCCTACGAAATTAAAAGGCAGACAACAGACTTCCATTTCCACCACTACGGCAAACCAGATAAACTGGAAAACCTCTAATACTATAAAACAGCTAAAAATACTGAATAAAATGTAACAATCACTTAAAATGTATAGTTGATCACACAGAAAGCAAGTGACATTCCAGCTAAAACCAGAAGAAAAGAAGACTAAATGAAAAAGAATAGTAAGTTTAAATTACCACTGAGCTGTCCTTATTAGTGTCTTGCTGATCTCCAGAACCAAGGAGTTTGGGCCCAATAGAGGTGGTAAGTTGAAAA
Organism: Colobus angolensis palliatus; assembly: GCF_000951035.1. Classification (NCBI taxonomy): domain Eukaryota; kingdom Metazoa; phylum Chordata; class Mammalia; order Primates; family Cercopithecidae; genus Colobus; species Colobus angolensis. The sequence goes on from NW_012115600.1 coordinate 831,275, forward strand.
TGAGACTTCAGTCCCCAGTCTAAAGCAAGGACTATTGGAGAACTACAGCTTCAGGATAACTAGTGAAAAAAGTCACCTCCCTGATAGAGGGAGACAGGACCTGGGCTCCATTACGGGTTAAAGGAGGATTATCCCTAGAGAATTTATAATCTTAGACCTGCTCTCACTTGAATTCAGAGTTCAAATTTATACCACCTGAGTGGTCCAGAACCTATCTGTTCTGAGAAACTAGAATAAAATGGCTATCAGCCTAGTAATATCCCTGGGAAACCTAGCTGAGCAAACAAAAGTACTCTGAAGGGAGCTACTCTCTACAGAGGTCACATAGGATTCCCACAGATTAAAGTCCAGCTGAACCCAAGCTTATAACTAAAAATTACAAAACACATAAAGATCCATCTCTTTTACTATAACTGGGCAGAGCAAGTTTATACCAAAAAGAACCAAAGTTACTAAGATTATTGGCTAGAAACCATACAGTAAGTACATTCCCATGTTTAAAGTCATAAAAGAAGGAATGAAAAAACAGGAGAAAGGAACAAGGTGCTATCAACGAAGATCAGAAGATCTGAAAATTAACCACATACAACAGCTACAAATAGAAAAGAGAAATGGCATATTAGAGGCAAAGGAAGATATGAAAAAATAGTGGTCGAGAGATATGATATTACAAAAAGCAGCACAGAGTTAAAAAGATGGAAAAGGTAAAAGAGAGGTTAACAGACAGGGGAATATATATATATTAAAAAGGTCCAAAACAAGGAATTTTAACAGGCAGCCCAAAAGGATAGAATACAGAATGGGGAACAGGTAATATTTGAAGAGCTAGCAGGTAAGAATTTTCAAGAGTTGATTAAAGATATGGAACCTCACATTCAGGAAGCAATGTCCCAACAGAAGAAAACTAAATCTGCACCTAGACACATCATAAGGATACGGAAGAACATACCACAAACAGAAAATCTTTAAAAAGCGAAAAGAAAAAAAAGACCATTGTCTCAGTCCATTTGTACTGCTGTAACAAAATACCTGAGGTAGTAATTTATAAGAACAGAAATTGGTCAGGTGCAGTGGCTCACGCCTGTAATCCCAGCACTTTAGGAGGCCAAGGCAGGAGGATCACTTGAGGTCAGGAGTTTGAGACCAGCCTGACCAACATGATGAAACCCTGTCTCTACTAAAAATACAAAAATTAGCCGGGTATGGAGGCGCACACCTATAATCCCAGCTACTCGGGAGGCTGAGGCAGGGTAATTGCTTGAACCCGCTGGATGGAGGTTGCAGTGAGCTGAGATCGTGCCACTGCACTCCAGCCTGGTCGACAGGGCAAGACTCCATCTCCAAAAAGAATAGAAATTTATTTCCTCACAGTTCTGGAGCCTGGGAATGTAAGACCAAGGCACCAGCAGGTTTAGTGTCTGCTGAGGGTTCAGTCTCTGCTTCCAAGATGACATCTAGAATGCTGTTTCCTCACAGGGTAGAAGGAATGGAACGAAAAGGGTTGAACTCGCTCCCTCAGGCCCTTTTTTAAAGATGCTGACCCCTAATATTACCTCCTTTAAGGTCCTACCTCTTAAAGTTGTTGCACTAGGGGTTAAGTTTCAACACGAATTTTGGAGGAAGCAAAAACATCCCAAACACAAAAACAATCTATAATAACAACTGAATCACTTCTCAGCAGAAACTTTTAAGTAGGTGGCAAGTAGAATGGACTACAGGGGATATGGGTGGGAGCAGGAAGACCAAATAGGAGGCTATTGTAGTAATCCAACCAAAACACAGTTATGGCCTAGACCAGGATGGTGACAATACATGCGTTCCAAGAGCACATGACCAAGACAGTTGAGAAATGGTCAGAATTCTGGCTGTACAAAGGTACAACCAAAGGATCTGCTCTTAGACTACATGTAAGCATGAAGCAAATAAAGGAATTAAGAAGCCGGGTGCAATGACTCATATGTATAATCCCAGCACTTTGAGAAGCTGAGGTGGAGTTCAAGACCAGCCTGGGCACAACACAGTAAGATCCCATCTCTATAAAAAGCTAAAATGAAATAAAATTAGAAAGTGCAGTGGCATACACCTGTAGTCCCAGCTATTTGGTAGATTGAGGCAAGAAGACTGCTTGAGCCCAGTTTAAGGTTTCAGTGAGCTATGACTGTGCCACTGTACTCCAGCCAGGGTGACAGAGCAAGACCCTATCTCTAAATAAATAAGCAGATAGGTAGGTAGGTAGGCAGGTAGGCAGATAGATAGGAATTAAGGTAGACTCTAAGGTGACTGGGCTGAATTTGTAGAGGGACAGCATTATCAATTCAAATGGAGATGACCGCAGATGGAGCAGTCTGAGAAGGAAGATGAGGAGTTTCATTTGGGACATGTGTATGAGATGTGTATTAGATGTGTAAGGGTCTACTTGAAATTCCTGTTAACGATTTAAAGTGAAACCAGTCAACAAAGTTCTATCTTTTTCTCCAGTCTTGTTCAGCTGGCTGAACAGACGAAAGAATAGAGAAACCAGAGCTGGACAGAACCAGGTCGAAGCACTGCATACCAAAGCAAGAGAAGGACAGGAGAGCAGAGGATGTGTGTGAGGGACTTTAAATTCACTCAGTATAGAAGGAGGTGACGAATAGTGAAAATATAATAGAAACTAATGAATTGAAGGGGACTTGAAGGCTTGTTGGAGTAAGGGTACCAGGTACCAGAGGAAATTAAGCCTGAAATATAGAAGACAGAAATCAGAGAGAGACTTCAAGGAATTGAAATCATGGAGGGACTGTAGTTATTGATAATGTCAAAAACGAAGGTATAATCACAGGAATCCTGTGGGGGAGTAGAGAGAAGTAGAAAACAAGATCACTGGAAGAGAGAAATAATTGAGAGGTAAAGGTGTTACAAGGATCACCAGCATGTAAGCATCACAAATTAACAGGAATAACGCTGGAAAGAGCGACGTTAAGACACAATCTGAAGGTGTTGAGAAGGTAGGGGCAATGACTCAGGGCGTCGATAGATGACAGCAACAATAGGGTATTAGGTGATGTTGTCCAGTAAGATTGCATTTAAAACTCACAGAAAAGAGTGAAGAAACACAGTCTGAGACATAAGAGAAAAACAGCCACCACTGTAGAGAGAAGAAATGACTCCAACAGTGATCCTATGAGAAAGCTCAGGGCAAAAGAAAAACAACTGAAATTGGGCCTGGAGGAGACGCCAAACGCCAATTCTCTCCAAGCCTGATTCTTCTCATGGCTGCACTATAAGCCTAGAGCCACCAGATGACATATACTAGGATGGCGAGATAACAATACAACAAAAAAAGGAGAGAAAGAAAAGAAAAGCAGGGCAAAAGAAAAACAACTGAAATTGGGCCTGGAGGAGACGCCAAATGCCAATTCTCTCCAAGCCTGATTCTTCTAATGGCTGCACTGTAAGCCTAGAGCCACCAGATGGACCTCAAGCTCAGCGCCTCAAAAAACCAATGCTTGAAGCTGTTGAAAAGACCAAGCCTCTCCCTTCCATTCAGGTCTTGCCCACCCAATTACAGCTCCCTGTCCATCACCCGGCTTCTCTGGGTACATCTTTCTCTGTCCTCTCATCTTTGCCTCTTTTGGTCCCCCTTCTCCTTTCCCCAGCCTACCTGCTTTCTCATTCTCAAAACCATAGAGGGAAAAAACCTATGTTTATGTTTTTAGAAAGAAACCTTTTCCCTTTTAAAAACTCTTGCCTTTGGCCTTCTGCCCAGTGGTACAATTAAAACCTTATCAATTTATACACAGTGTTGGTTTGGGGGGACTTAACTAAGTTTAGACCACATACCAATTTTAAATGAGTATATGATACAAAGGATCTGTGTTCCCATCACAGTCACTGGAAGACAAATGATACATGATGCATCTATAAAGTGCTTTAAAACAGCATATCGTCATAAATACGCTTAAACCATTAAACTGTGTATTTTAAAGAGATAAACTTCATGATACATAAAGCATATCTCAATAAAGCTGTTAAAGAAAACCCAGCTTATCCTCAAACTGTAGCATTCTCTCAGCACATCTTATTTATACTAGCTTATACTATAGTTTCACAATCTCTTTTTCAAAAGAAGGAAAAGTTAAACTTTAGTATAGCCCCATCTATAAATTATCATAATTCTGAATTAGGAGAGTCTGGGAATTATACCACTGTTTTATTTATTTGGCGTTTAGTGCCAATTTTGTATGTTCTATTCAAGACTCTGGATGATATCAACCAACCAGTACAGGCAATGAAAAAGCTAAACCCAGTAAATATGCAGCAAATACTTACTGGAAACACACAGAGAAAGCAGGTATTACCCACCACTACTTAAAACCCTCTAAAGGTCCTGGCTACTGTTAGGATAAAGTCCAAATTCCCCATGATGGCACCCAAAGCCCTTCATGATCTGGCCCCGCCAGCCTCTTCATCTACATCCTCACCCTCCCTCTTCCCTCTGCGCCCTCGCTAATTTGATTCCTTCTCATTTCTTCAGATCCCACCTTAGACAAGGCATCCTTCTGGAAAATTCTGGAGTGCCTTCTTCAAATCCCAGGCCAGAATCAGGGCCTCTCTTTTTCGCTTTCACAGTCTGTTGGTATGGTTCCCACCACAGAACCTATCACACTCTACTGAAGCTTTATTTACTCAATTATTCTCTCCAATTTGTTCACCACTATATTCTCAGTACCCAGCAGGGAGCCTAGAACACAGTGAATGCTGAAAATTCGATGAATTTGACTGATGAGTGAGCCTCCTAATTTTCAAATAGCTTGTCGGTCCCTTGGCAATGACCATTAACAGAAAACAGTAAGAATGTCCAGGATCTAATCATGGATTACGAAGGAGAAAACAGATGGCAAGAGTGAACAGACAGCACAGAATCTCAGGCCCTGTCGTAATGCTCTGAAGGATCTCATCCCTAGCCCTGTGCCACTTGCACAATGTCTCAACCACAGTACTCTCCCCTTGACCTGCTGGGAAGTCCTTTCTTGCAGGTCTATGCCACGCAAACAGGACACAGATATCAAAAAACCACAACACTCACAGGATGTCCAGCTCCAGTTATTGGACCAAGTGTTGGAGAAGTAGTAGAAAACATTTCTGCATCTTCCTCCACTCCTCAGAATGAGATTTCAGAGCCAGAAGGTAGCTAAAGATCATTTAGTCAACTGGTTTTCAAACTAGACTCAGCAAATCCCCTTGGGGTCATTTAGGGGAAAGAGAGCAGGGGAGATATTTTGAGCAGGCTGAACTCCAGGCTCCTTTCCACTTACTCAACCAAAGCAACTGATTTTAGCTTCTTACCATACTGGGCTTCCCCTATATGACTTTATTAAATAAAGAGTTCTACATAGCTTTTATTTAAAATAAAATCACTTACTTCATCCAATCCCCTTAATTTAGAAACAAGGAAACGGACTCAGAAGTAAATTCTGTGCTTTCTCCAGCAGTTTAGCAAAGTCAAGGACTTCAGTCTCCTGACTATATTCGGGATTCTTCCCATTATGCAAAATCACCTCCTTATAAACTCTTAACCATTTTTACAAAATGAGGAGTTCTGAGCACTACTCTATAAACTAACAACGACAAAAGAGTATAAAGGAACAAATAAGCACAACCACAAATAGGGCACTACTATACTACAGGCAATACTAAGTACCTTATATACATGATTTCTGCAGGAATCCCAGATCTACCATTTACTTTACATGTTCTTACATTACTCCATGGAGGTTTCCCCTCAATGTCTACACAGAGACAACATGGTAATCCCTGGGCATGTAAAATGCTTAGCAGAACACCTTGCACATAAGTCACAACAAACAGTAGCTAGTATTCTTCTATTCAGCTTTCACAATAACCTTATGGGGCAGGGACTCTCAAATTTTCCCAAAGTACACGGCCAGCAAGGACAGTAAGAGCAAATCTAGGTCCAATTCCACAGTTTATATTCTTTTAAGAATACTATACTGTTTAGCCAAGTCACTGATTTTCTCTATGTTTTAGTTCCTCTGAAGAAATAAAAGAATATCAACTCAATACCTTATAGCAACACTATGCAATAAAGTTAGCAAAAACACTTTGAAAAGTCCTATGCAGGCCGGGCGCGGTGGCTCAAACCTATAATCCCAGCACTTTGGGAGGCCGAGACGGGCGGATCACAAGGTCGGGAGATCGAGACCATCCTGGCTAACAGGGTGAAACCCCGTCTCTACTAAAAAATACAAAAAACTAGCCAGGCGAGGTGGCGGGCGCCTGTAGTCCCAGCTACTCGGGAGGCTGAGGCAGGAGAATGGCGTAAACCCGGGAGGCGGAGCTTGCAGTGAGCTGAGATCCGGCCACTGCACTCCAGCCTGGGAGACAGAGCGAGACTGCCTCTCAAAAAAAAAAAAAAAGAAAAGAAAAGAAAAGTCCTATGCATACCTAAAGTAAGTTTCATCAGGGAGAATCCTCCTAAAAATAGTGATTCACTAAGATCATCCCTTCTCCCCAGAGTAAACAAGGAACCAGACTGAAAATGGGGTTAAGAGGTTACTTATCTCTGACCTTTTGGCCCTAAGCATAGCCAGAGTAAGAAATGCTTTGCTACCTCCCAGATCATCCAAAAGCAAAGCAGACGCCTCTCTTCCTACTGTCTCCCTTACTCTCTCTTAAGTATGTTTATCCAGGCAAAATTCATTTATTTCGCAGACACTTATAGAACACCTGTGATGCACCCAACATTTTGCCAAGATAAGCAGAAAACCTTACCTTTGCCTGAAGTCTTCCCTGACCATCTTACATAAGATAGCACCCACCCTTTTGCGTCCTGTCTTCTATCCTGCTTTTTTTTTTCCTTAGCATATTGTACTATCATACATATACTTCGGAAGCTCAGAAGAAGTAATTAAATGTGCCTAAGGGAGGGGTCTGAGAAGGAAATTGTTTATATTACTTGGAAAATCATAGGAAGGTTTTTACAAAGGGAAGGACAGTCTCACTTTTTCATGCCAACTTCCCCTACATTAGTACCTGGCTCAGTTCTAATTCACGCTAGCAAGACACAGTGCCAACTGTCTCTCATTCAGGGCTCTTTCTATCAAAGTTCCTGAACCCAGTTCCAAGTGGCCCCATCCAGCATTTTGGAGGGTGGCTCTTCTTCCTGTCCTGGCAGATCAGGAAGGTCTGAAATAGAACATAATCAGGCCTGCCCTGCCCCTTCTCCTAACACAGCTGCCATGATTCACTTCCTGTTCCCAATAGTCATTTAAAGAGGGGTCGGCAAACTTTTTTTTTAAAGTTTGATAGTATACATGTAAGTATGCAAACTTAGTTTGAGAGTAAATATTTTAGGCTTTATAGGATCTAAGGTTTCTATTCCAGCTACTGAACCCTGACAATGTAGTGATGAAGCAACCACATACATACTGTACAGAAGTGGATGAACATAACTATGTTTCAATTAAACTTGATTTACAAAAACAGGCAGTGGGCAGGGCATGGCAGCTCACGCCTGTAATCCCAGCACTTTGGGAGGATATGGGGGGAGGACTGCTTGAGGCCAGAAGTTCAAGGCCAGTCTTAGCAATACTGCAAGACCCTGTCTCTATTTAAATAAGTTATTAAAAATTTAAAAAGCAAAAAGACAGTGGGCCTGTCTGCCAGAATTTGCCAATCTCTGATCTAAAGGATAATGGGAGCAATTTTTTTTTATTTTTTTTGTTTTTGAGACAGGGTCTACCATGCTGTAATGCAGTGGAACAACCACAGCTCACTGCAGCTTCCACCTCCTAGCCTCAAGCAATCCTCCCACCTCAGCCTCCCAAGCAGCTGGGACTACCGGCACGCGCCACCATGCCTGGTTAATTTTTCTCTTTTTTTTTCTTTTTTTTTTTTTGTAGAGAGGGGGTCTCTGTGCTGACCAGGCTGGTCCCAAACTCCTGGACTCAAGCCATCCTCCCACTTTGCCTTTCAAGCCTTCTAAAGTACTGGGATTATAGACGCGAGCCACTGGCCCTGGCCAAGAGCTATTCTCAAGCAGCTTCCGCCTGACCACTTGTAGTTACCTGTTTTAAAATCTTAGGCTGTCTAAGTCTCACCATCAAATTCTTGCACATTTCTATTTAATTACAGGGCTTACATTATTTTTCCCAGAATCACAAATTCATGTAATTTGGATATGCAAACTCAGAGTTAGGAACCCAGCTAGCATATAGAGATTCTTCATGTTGGAAAGGATTTAGTGATCATCAAGTCCAACCTCCCACTCAATGCAGACGTTATCTAGCAAGTAGTCACTCAGCTTCCGTTCAGACATTTCTAATGACAGGAATGACAGTCACTTCCTCCCAAGACAACTCACTCCATCTTTGGACATCTCTAAGGTAAGATATCCTACTTATTTTTCTTCTTGGCACATTTAACCACCTGATTACTTGTAAATTTATTTACACTGATTCTTCTTACCAGAAGTACGATGCATGAGGTCAGAAGCGTAGTTTTTTGTGTTTGTAATTTTTTACTGCTGTATCCCCCCCCCCTTAAACAGTGCCTAGTACATAAAGAGTATAAAATAGTTGTTTATTGGGAAGGAGGGAGGGAGGAAGAGAGCGAGAGAGGGAATGAACAAGCTAACAAAACAATGCTGCATTTGGGGAATTTAATTCAGCGTGGCTGACACCAGAGACACAAGGGGAAGAGCAATTAACTGGTAAGGTTTGGGTGGTAGGTTTGAGACCCCTGAAATGTTACAGCAAGTGCAGAGGCTGAGGGTGTACTGTTTGAGGAACATTCCCTTATCTCCTTTCCTTCCAAGCGCCACCAACCCACAGCCATTCCAACAGTAAACATCTTTTTTTTTTTTTGAGACAGAATCTTGTTCCATCATCCAGGCTGGAGTGAAGTGGCACCATCTCAGCTCACTGCAACCTTCGCTTCCTGGGTTCAAGCAATTCTCGAGAACTGCCTCAGCCTCCCGAGTAGCTGGGATTACAGGTGTGCGCCACCACACCCAGCTAATTTTTCTATTTTTACTAGAGACGGTTCCGGAATCACTATGTTGCCAACACTGGTCTTGAACTCCTGACCTCAAGTGATCCGCCTGCCTTGGCCTTGTGCTGGGATTACAGGTGTGAGTCACCACGCCTGGCCCAGTGGTAAACATCTTTTAATGCATCTGTTCTCTGAGGACTTCCTTTTCAAACCATCCTTCCCCACAAGAGAAATGCACCATCTTAAATTCTGTAGATGCTTCTATCACTATACCCATGATACTTAAAATATCTGTCATTCCTCTGCCGGGCTCTGAGAGCAGGGACTGTTATCTTCATTTTTCAGTCCTGGGCACTGAATACAGTGACAGGGGCAAGGTAGGAACCTTATAAATGTTTTGTAAATAAATTAATGTAATAGTTTTATTGCATTTCATACTGGCCAAATTTACATAAAGGGGACTATTTTCAGATCTAGGCACTACATTCTAGGAAAGATGATTAGCGTTTATGCCAAAGGCTGAAATGCAAGTGCCAAAGAGATCCGGCCAATGATTTAAATGAGTTCAAGGGCCTAGAAAGACTATAGCTAACAGGGGTTATGCCCTACTTTTATATATAATCTCTTAAATGTAGCCAATGAATTCAGATTTTAGAAAAGAGAAAATAAAAAGAATACCACTGTATAGTCCTCCAAAACACATATGCCTGCAAGTGGAAATGGGAAGCAAATTTGCAACCTGTATTGGATAAAGGGATTAAGTAAGGGAGTAACACAATCAGAACTGCAGTTTTTGAAAGACTGTTCTAGCAGGATAAACTAGGGTGCTATTGTAATAGTCAAGGCAAGAGATGGGATGAGGGCCTGAACCAGGACAGTTCAAATGAAGTAAAAGGGTGGGATGGATGAAAGATGACCTGGTCTGCCCAGTTCTCATAACGAAGTCCAAGATTGCATGAACTAATCTGGCAGCCACAGTACCAGTTTGTAGATTCATACTTGTTTTGTTTCCAAATAAACTGTCAAATCTCATTTTTAATAACCGAAATGTGGGGTTTAATTCTTTTGCAGGCAATGCGATACAATGATTAAAGTTTACGAACTCTGAAGCCAGGCAGCCTAAGTTCAAACTCTGACTTTACTGGCTACTAGCTGTGTGACCTTGGATAAGTCATTTGACTTCTCTATGCTTCAAAACCTGTAAGGTTATGGTATGTGTAAATGAGTTAATCCAAGAATTGCTTAGACTAGTACCTGGTCCACAGTAAGTGTCATGTAAGTTTCAGCTTAAATTATTATTTATTATTTTTGGATTTCAACTTCTTAGTTTTAATCCCTTGACTAAATATTCTCTACACTGTCTAGCCTGCAAGCATTCACTATGTAAGTCTCATAGGCATGTCTTTTCTATATCTTCATCCAAACTGACATTCAAAAACAAAATATAACCAAAAACAGCCCTGACAGCCCTGTAGAATGTCACTAAAAACACCTCTTATAGATTAACACCGATCTACTACAATTTCTGAGTGCAATTATTCAACAAGCTCCAAAGCCAGGTCAAATTTTTTTTTGTCTTGGGATCACATGAGAAAACATTAAATACCTAATTTTAGCACTTAAGAAACATTACCTTTGTAGCACATTCCAATCTTCCAGCAACCTAGGAATCTTTCCAAAAATGAAATGTGCTGATATACACCAAACTGCTATATGGTAATTATTTCTGGATAATGTGCTTTTTTTCTGTTTTTGCTTATGTCTATTCTCTAATATTTTTATACTGAACTTGGACTGATCATTTAAAAAAAATCATGGCAAGGCTTAAAGAAAAAAAAGAATTGTTATCAGCTAGCATGATTTATTCTTAATGAATACAAGCTGGCTTCTAGGGGTCACTGTTGTTCTCATTCTTTGATCAATCAATTTTAGAATTTTAACCGAGATCACTGTCAAGTTTCCAATGACATCCTTAAACCCATGTGACCCAGATGTTAACTCCAAATAAATCAAACATCTCAGATGGGCACAGTGGCTCATGCCCATAATCATAGCGCACTTTGGGAGGCTGAGGCAGGCAGACAGCTTGAGCCCAGGAGTTCGAGACCAGCCTCGGCAACACGACGAAACTCTTTCTCTACAAAAAATACAAAAATTAGCTGGGCGTGGTGGCATGTGCCTGTAGTCCCAACTTCTCAGGAGGCTGAGGCGGGAGGATCAATCGAGCCTGGGAGGTCAAAGCTACAGTGAGCTGAGATCACACCACTATACTCCAGCCTGTGTGACAGAGTGTAAGACCGTCTCAAAAAACAAAAACAAAAATGTTTAAAAAAAAAGAAAAAAAATCAAACATGTCTATGGGGAGAATTAAAATTTGAGAGCCTTCAAAATACGTCTAGAATCCATTGCTTTCTGGTTAGCCACCACTACCACCCAGGTCCAACCTACCATCATCCCTGCCCTGGACTACTGATTACTGCAAAAGCTTCCTAACTTGTCTCCCTGCTCCCATCACTGTCCATCCTTCCCCACCCTCCACAGTCTGTTCTCCCACAATAACCAGAGTAGGCCTTTTAAAACATCAGTCAGATCAAGTCACTCCCCTGCTCTAAACTCTCTAGTGCACCTCACTTAGAACATAATGCACTCCAAAGGTGTCACATGGCTAAGGCCCTACAAGATCTAGGTCCCATCACTCATCTGCTGCTCCTTCCCTACGACTCCACTCCAGCCACATGGCCTCCTTATGGGTCCTTATACATGACCAGTTACACTCATCTCATCCCTCACAGATTTTATACCTGCTGTTCCCTCTGCCTAGGATGCTTTTCCTTCCTCCAGATATCTCCCTGGCTGGACTCCTCACTTCTTTTAGATCTTAGCTTAAAATATCACCTCATCAGAGGCCTTCCTTGCTTGCTATACATAAAGAAGCGATCCCTCAGCTCCCTACCACTATCACCTTACGCTGCTTTTTTGTCTTCTTAGCATGTACAATCTAGTGGATGTTATTTATCTATTTACCTGTTTATTTATTTATATCTAATTATTCATTTTTATCTGTTTCTACCCATTAGAATACAATCCTTGAGAGCAAGGACTTTTTCTATTTTGTTTAATGCTGTATACTTGGTTCCAATAACTAAGGCATGTAGTAAGCGGTCAATTATTTTTTTGTCATCAGAATATTAGCCCCAGTATATAGCAAAATCTTTTATGCATAATAAGTATGTGTAGGCTGGGCGCAGTGGCTCACACTTGTAATCCCAGCACTTTGGGAGGCTGAGGTGGGCAAATCACCTGAGGTCAGGAGTTCAAGACCAGCCTGGCCAACACGGTGAAACCCTGTCTGTACGAAAACTACAAAAATTAGCCGGGTGTGGCAGCATACACCTATAATCCCAGCTACTCGGGAGGCTGAGACAGGAGAATCGCTTGAGCCCAGGAGGTGGAGATTTGCAGGGGCAGTGAGCCAAGTTTGCCAGTGCACTCCAGACAGGGCAACAGAGCAAGACTCTGTCTCAAAAAATAAAAAATAGGTTTGTGTAATAAGTTTTATGAATAAAATGGTTGTTCTCCCCAAAATTTCACCAAATATATGAAAACACCATTGGTTCTTCCATTAAAAGAGACCAAATACTGGCTGCCACTCGCCCAACAAGAAATTAATTTCATAACCCAGTTCTCTGAGGTAAGAGAAATGCTCCAGGGAAAGGAACAGAACAAGAATCCTGAATCAATTAACAGGGAAAGAGTTTGCCTTGAATTTCCCCACTCCTTGGAAGAGTTCTGTATTATCCCTAACTGTACCTATCTCCTAAGAGGGGTTGACATGAGAGCAAGAGGCTTTGTTAAGATTCCTTTCCTATGCCCAGTCACTGCTATGAGGAGAACCCATTTCCCACTCATTCTGAGTTATCCTATTGCTCTACTTTCCTAGGGAAGTTTTCTCTATCATCCAGCTATCAGTAGCAACCAAGACCACTGGGTCTCTTGGCCACTCACCACTCAAGTTCTCACTTCTCTCCCTTCTATTTCATTAGTGCTCTCCTCTGCCTTAGCCAACACCAACCAATAAAATATTGGCACATAAAATCTACATATGGCTAGGAAAAGAAGCTAGTTGTTGATCAAAAGGTTTTGTATTTTGCTTGGCTTTTCCAATGTTAAATCAGTCACAGCCTCAACCAAAAAATAACTTTCTCAAAAGAGAAACATTACAGTGTAATGAAAATAACCCACTGTGGTGGTGGTTCATGCCTATAATGCCAGCACTTTGGGAGACCAAGGCAGTAGGACTGTGTTAGCCCAGCAGTTTAAGACCAGCCTGGACAATACAGAGACCCAGTCTCTACAAAAAATTAGCTGGGCATGGTGGTGCACACCTGTAGTCCCAATTACTCGGGAGGCTGAGGTGGGAGGCTCACCTGAGCCCAGGAAGTCAAGGCTGCAGTGAGCCATGATCATGCCACCGCCCTCCAGCCTGGGCAATGGGAGTGAGACCCAGTCTCAGAAAAAAAGGAAAGAAAGTAACACAGGTTTGAAACCTAGTTCTACTACTTGTGTGAACTTGGAAGAGTTATTTAACCTCTCTAAGCTTGTTTCCTTGTGGTGATGACAACAGTACTTACTTCACAGGGTTGGTAGGGAGCTAACATGTCCAACAGGACTGCGCCCGACATAGAGTAAATATTCAATAAACGGTAGCTACTTCTTAAGGGTGGCCTACTTCTTTCGGTTGCTGACTTCATGCAAGGATTTTTCACCCTCATCAGGTTGACTGGTTGGTTAAAGGAGAAAACATGTAAAGTACTCAGCATAGTATTTGGTTCATAATAGGCCATCACAAATACTGACTTTCCTCCCCACTTCCAGTAGTGGCAAAATTATAGTGGCTTCAGAAACCACCCAATCCTATTGGTATGCCCAGGTTTCACTGTACAACATACTTACCATTTAGGCAATTCAAGCTTTCCGTCAATACTTCTGGCGGCTCTCCCTTTGCTTGCAGTTTTGGAAACAGTCACTCACTATCTTTCAAAGACAGTTGTCTCTTGACCTGGATAGAATATAAACAGAATAGAAGAGACAGGTAATGCATGAATCATACCAAGACTGAGGTGACCCAGAGGGCTGTCCCAAAGACTTTTACATACAATTCACCGTCAGCAAGGGGCCAAGGTAAAACCTGCATCTCGATCCTGACACTAAAGGAACCTGGCTAAGCTGGCTATGTCTCTCTCAGGAAAGTCAAGAAACAATTTGGCTGTAGGAGACTTCCCCTTCCCTATAAGATGATATGGTCCTAGGGTAGAACCCATTGTCTTTGCTTAAATTAAAACACCTAAACATTTCTCAATAGTCTAAAAATGTATATGACATCTTACAGCTAGGAAGCATCTCAGAAATCAACTACAGGTTGAGCATCCCTAATCTGAAAATCCCAGATTCAAAATGCTCCAAAATCTGAAACGTTTTGAGTGCCCACATGACTCCACAAGTGGAAAATTCCATACCTGATCTCATGTGATAGGTTGCAGTCAAAATACAGGCACACAATACTCAGGTTTATTCAATGTCCCCTGGAGAAAAATAAAATTACCTTCAGGCTATATAAGGTGTACAGGAAACATAAATGAATTTCATGTTTAGACTTCGGTCTTATCCCAAGACATGTCACTATATACATGCAAATATTTTTTTAAAAATCTGAAATCTAAAACACTTCTGGTCCCAGGGATTTCAGATAAGGGATACTCAACCTTCAGTTAAATGTCCTTGTTTTACGGAAGGAAACTAAAACTTGGTAGTGACTCATGCAATTATTTAGCAGAAAAGAAAGGATTCTAGTAAAAGTAAGATGTTCTAGAAGATAGGAAAAAAACATACGTGGGGTATTTACCAACCCTGAGCACTATGCTTTATGTTTTATATAAGACAATAAGAAGATAATGTTACCTCTACCTTACAGATAAAGAATCTAAGTTTCAAGAAGTGACTTGTCCAAGGTCTTACAGCTTGCTATTAAATGACAGAGTTTAAACTCAAGTCTGTCTGACTTTGAAAGTCCTTTCACCATGCTGGCTCTCATTTTGTTGACTTCTAGACTCGGTCCTCAAAAGAGCCCTGAACCACCCAATATCAATTAGAACTAAAAATAGAGCTTCTCTGTCTGCAAACTTACCCTCCAGTTTTGTAACAAGCAGCCTTCTACAGGAGAGTTGAAAAGCCTACCATCCCATTGAATCTTACCCCTAAAATCAGAGAAGAGATACTAGAGATGGAAAATCTGGGTCAAACTTCTTGTGTTTCTCACTTACTCTTGAGGAAAATGGAAAGGTAGCTTCTAAGCTAGTGGTAAACCTAAAGCTTTTGTACATGATCTTACATTCAAACTATCCTCCCTTCTTTCATCACAACTGCCTCTCCTGCACACCCCTGCAAGCCACCTTGTGACTGCCTTCCAAGACTATTGGTCCCTTCAATCCAACTTCCACACCTCCAGCAAAACATGCATGCACGCGCACGCACACACACACACGCAGGCACCTGCACGTGCGCAGACACACACGAATCCATCCCTGCCTCTTCCTAGAGAGCAAAAAGGCTAGAATGAAGATGGACAAATAATGAGAGTTTTTAAAAATAGTTTAAAAGATGAGGGGAACAGGAGTAACTCAAGCCTCAAGCCAATAAAATTTGGGAAAAAAATTTTTTTTGTAGTGATGGGGTCTCACTATGTCGCCCAGGCTGGTCTGAAACTCATGACCTCAAGTAATCTTCCCACCTCAGCCTCCCAAAGAGAAGAGTTACTGATAATATTGGCCAGGCACAGTGGTTCACGCCTGTAATCCTAGCACTTTGGGAGGTCGAGGTGGGTGGATCACCTGAGGCTAGGAGTTCAAGACCAGCCTGGCCAATATGGTGAAACCCCGTCGCTACTAAAAATACAAAAATGAGCTGGGTGTGGTGGCATGTGAATGTAATCCCAGCTACTCAGTAGGCTGAAGCACGAGAATCGCTTCAAACCAAGAGGCAGAGTTTGTGGTGAGCCCAGATCGTACCACTGCACTCCAGCCTGGGCGACAGAGTGAGACATTGTCTGGAAAAAAAAAAAAGAGTTACTGATAATAAAAACAGCTAGAAAATAAGTATCAAAAAGGATCTAGGCCAGGCACAGTGGCTCATGCCTATAATCCCAGCACTTTGGGAGGCCAAGGCAGGAGGATTGCTTGAGCCCAGGAGTTCAAGAACAGCCTCGACAACAACAAAGCAAGGCCCCCATCTCTACAAAAAAATTTTTTTTAATTAGCTGGGCATGGTGATGCTCACCTATAGTCCTAGCTACTTGGGAGACTGAGACAGGAGGATCACCTGGAACCCAGGAGTTTGAGGCTGCAGTGAGCCACAATTGTCCTAGTGCACTCCAGCCTAGACGACAGAGTGACACTCTATCTTTAAAAGTAATTTTTAAAAGGATCTATACCAAGGCAGCACCCAAGAGGTGGCTTAGGTGGATGTGGGGAAGCTTTAGCTCTCCACCCTCTGCTTTTAAAAAAGAATCAATGGAAGTTAAAGTAAGTGTGATTGGTATTCAAACAGTTTTAGGGCAGTTCCACAGACCTTCTGTCCTGCCCCATCACCACCTGTCTCATTCCCCCTCCCCACCCACCATAAACACACAACACCCACACACAAACACCCACACACAAACACACACCCACACACACACACCTTCTTCTGCATAGCCTAAAACCTCTCCTACATAAAAATTCTGAACCCTAAGAAATGGTCACATAAATCTAGTCTATCTCCCCTAAGGTCTCTGCAGCCCTAACAGTGATAGCAGCACCCCTGCTAAAATCTACTGTCCCAGCACCTACCACCTACTGCCAAATTTGCTGACATGTTACTAAGGCCCAGGGGCTTTTCTCTTCAAAATAAGACAGAATGCACTGCCAAAAGGAAAGAGGAACTCCAGCTAACCCTGATTTGTTTTCAACTGTCTACATTCTCTCCTGTTTCTAAGGGTAGAAGCAAGCAGCAACTGATTTCTTTCTTCTGAATGCCATTTACTTCTTGCATCCTCAGTGTACTCGCCCTCTGTCCCCAAAACAAGAGGATGACTGTAAACATCCTCAAATTCCTTAATGATGCCACTTCAGAGAGCTTTCCACCATGACAGACCCATCCTCAACACTTCCCTCAAGCATCTGTTCTGGCACTTATTGTTTGTTGTTACTGTTGGTGGTGACAGTGGTGGTAGTATGTGTGTACGGGTCTGTCTGCCTAGAAGCAGAGATTAAAGGATCCTTACAGATCAAAGTCCAACCACCTCATTTCCCAGAGGAGCAAGTGAGTCCCAGAGAGGAAACGAGACTTGCCCAAGGTTACAAAACCAGTTCAAGTGAACATTTTTGTCCCCCAAACACTTTAGTAATAGATAAAAATGTCAGTACGAAATTCTGCTTTCAGTATGACCCTCCCACAGACAACAACTATAGTCTGGATAAAACACAAAAACTATCTGAAGTGAACAAGGGCTGGCAGATTTTGAAAATAAGTTGAAAGTTGGAAGAAAGGGGTGACATGCAATGAACTCCCCATTTTTGGAGCTCTGGCCTGAGGCTGGTCCAGCTGAAGTTCCAATTAAAAAACAAACACTAGGCTTTCTGTCCTGAAGAAACAGCCCAGAGCAGCCAGAGATCACGGGAAGTAAGAAAAAACAGAGCCAGAGAAGGAAGGAGAGTCTCGGGTTCTGTGTGTAAATTCTGCCCAGTCTCTGGCTGAACCCTGAGCCATGCAAGGCAGGCTCAGGCAGGGCAGAATCCAAAGACCTCAGTTAAAGAGAAAAGAACTGAACTGAGATTTGAACTGCCACCCACTGCAGGTGTGAGAGAGTTTGCAGTTTTGAGTCTGAGTTATTGTCTACTAAACCAAAAACATCAACAGAAACCAAAGTCTCCACAATACAACATTCACAGTGTGAAGAATACAATTCCAAATTACATGAAGAACAAGAAAAATCACCTGGGCACAGTGGCTCATGCCTGTAATCCTGGCATTTTGGGAGGCCAAGGCAGGAGGATCATGAGCCCAAAGTGTTTTTGAGACCAGCCTGGGCAACACAGTGAGACACTGTCTCTACAAAAAATGAAAATAAATTAAAAAAAAACTAGCCAGGTATGGTGATGCATGCCTGTGGTCCCAGCTACCTGGGAGGCTGAGGCAGGAGGATCACTTCAGCCCAGTAGTCAAGGCTGCAGTGAGCCATGTTCACACCACTGCACTCCAGCCTGGGCAACAGAGAGAGACCCTGTCTCCAAAATAAAAAAAAAAAACCTAGAAAAATTAAACCCATTTGCAAAGGAAAAGACAATCAGCAGAGGGCAACTCCAAGACAACCCGGATGCTGAAATTCTCAGACAAAGATATTAACATAGCTATCATCACTAAGCTCAATGAGGTAAAAGAAAATATGCTCAAGGCTGGACATGGTGGTTCAGGCCTATAATCCCAGCACTTTGGGAGGCCGAGGCGGGCGGATCACGAGATCAGGAGATCCAGACCATCTGGCCCACATGGTGAAACCCTGTCTCTACTAAAAATACAAAAGTTAGCCCGGTGTTGTGGTGCGCACCTGTAGTCCCAGATACTCGGGAGGCTGAGGCAGGAGAATCGCTTGAATCTGGGAGGCAGAGTTTGCAGTGAGCCGAGATCCAGCTACTGCACTCCAGCCTGGCAACAGAACGAGACACCATCTCAAAAAAAGGAAAAAAAAAAAAGAAAGAAAATATGCTCAAAATGAAGGGGAAAAAACAGTAAGTCTCAGAAGAGAAACTGAAAAAAAAAATTTAAGTGGAAGTTTTTGAACAGAAACAGTCTCTGAATTTTTTTAATTCACTGAATGGGCTTAAGGACAGAATGGAGATGACACAGGAAAGAGTCAGTGAAACATGGAAGTAGAACAATAGAAATGATTCAAACTAAAACAACTCTGGGTCATTCTCAGTCTCGAGAAAAACTACCCTCAGACCCTTTACTAAAGTATATACAGGGATAATTTTCTGTTATCAGAAAAACTGGTATGAGAGATTAACAGAATAACTTGGGATCACAGAGTTTTCTAGTGGTCCTAAATTATATAGGAAGTAAGGGGAAAGTAATTTTATTTTTCCCCCTATAATTGCTGAAGTAGCATTCAGGATTGTTGAGGAAAAAAGTCAGGAGGGATTTTAATAGTTTTAATAGTTTTTCTGCCCTGTGCAGTCTCTTCACCAAAAAGCCAACATGATAAACAGGCTGATGGCAGGATGGGGTGGGGACCAACCAGGGGGTATGGGGCTAAGGAAGTGCCAGCAGCTTGCTATGTATGAGCCAACCTAGATGGTTTTAAAAGCAGCTGCCCTGAATGCCATCACTGAGTCGCTTCTCACATTCAAGTCACTTCATGTTGGAGTTCAGAACACTCTAGATAAAAGTGGAAGAAAAAACATAAGCTGCAGAAAACATGTCAATTTCTTTAAGGCCTGCCTTTTGCTCACTTCCCTCCTTCCTACCCCACTTGCCAACAAGAAGGAAGGAAGAGAATCCAGAGCCAGTAATCTTTTCTGACTAAAGCGGGAAACTGAGAGTAAGACAACATGCCCTCTAAGTGCAGAGAAACTTGGATGGGGAGTGAGAATCACAGGTGCTGGCCTCTAGTTCTACCACAGACATTGCTGGACCTCAGATATGTCTTTTACACTTTCTGGGTCTCAGTTTCATCAGTCAAACAAAAAGGCCAGACTGAATGATATTTAGCAATGATACACTATTGTCCTTTCCAATAACACTATGAATGACATCCCTAACCCTGCTACCTCCATTTGCCCTTGAAGAAACTATAAACAGGTCTGAAAAGATGGAAGTAGAGGAATATCATTTGATTCACTGGAGTACCTCATGCTATATAAATTATTCAAACTTTTTAAATAATTTTCCTTAAATCTTGCATTAATACTTAAATTACATCAATAATAGATCGGTACCTATCTATGATAGAGGACTGCTGTAAAATAATGTCTTTCATCTGAAAGTGCTGCTAATTCTCCCAGAACAATTTTTTAAATCTACGTAACCTTTAGGATGAGAAGACAAAAACACTCTTATCTCATATGATGAGCAAACAAACTAAGGGACCTGTGAGACTTTTTTAGGAAGCTAGTAACACACAAAACTAGAATCCAGCAATCCCATCTCTATGTGTCAGGTTCTTTTTCACCTTGCCAAAGAAACCTTACCAAAGAAGAGGATAAACAAGACCAGAATTAGAAAGAACTTACATTTTTTTGTGCACTTTGGGTGTGCTTATTAATAAATGATTGATAAAGCTAACTTGAGACTAATGTATCTATTTGAAAGCTGGTACTCAAAGAACCGGCCCTGCTACTTAATTTTTTTTTTTTTTTTTTTTTTTTGAGACAAAGTCTTGCTCTGTTGCCCAGGCTGGAGTGCAGGGGCATGATCTCAGCTCACTGCACTCTCCACCTCCTAGGTTCAAGCAATTCTCCTGTCTCAGCCTCCCGAGTAGCTGGGATTACCGGCGCATGCCACCACGCCCAGCTAATTTTTGTATTTTTAGTAGAGACGGGGTTTCACCATGTTGGCCAGGCTGGTCTCAAACTCCTGATCTCAAGTAATCCACCCACCTCAGCCTCCCAAAGTGCTGGGATTACAGGCGTGAGCCACTGCGCCCAGCCCTGCTGTTTCCTTTTCTAACCAGTGGTCCATAATTGAGACTAGGGTTCCTTGCCCATGTTTGTGAAGTTTAGCAACAGAACCACATCTAAAATTGCTATTCACCTGCTGAGAGAAAGTTGGCCAAGGCTAAGCACAGTGCCTCAAGCCTGTAATTCCAACATTTTGGGAAGCTGAGGCAGGAGGATCACTTGAGCCCAGGAGTTTGAGACCAGTCTGGCCAACAGAGCAAGACCCCATCTCTCAAAAAATAAAATCAGGCCAGGTACAGTGGCTCATGCCTACAATCCTAGCACTTTGGGAGGCTGAGATGGTAGGATCACTTGAGCTCAGGAGATCGAGACCAGCCTGGGCAATATAGTGAGACCTCGTCTCTAAAAAAAAATTTTTAATTAGCTAGGTATGGTGGTGTACGCCTGTAGTCCCAGCTACTCGGGTGGCTGAAGTGGGAGGATGACTTGATCTAGGAGACTGAGGCTGCAGTGAGCCATGACCACGCCACTACACTCCAGTGTGGACAGAGTGACACTGTCTCATTGGCCAGGCATGGTGTATGCCTGTAGTCCTAGCTACTTAGTAAGCTGAGATGGGAGAATCGCTTGAGCCCAGGTGTTCAAGGTTATAGTAAACTATGGTTTCATCACTGCTGGGTGACAGAGCAAGACCCCACCTCCAAATAAATAAACGAATGAATGAAAGTTGACCAAATCAGAAGGTGTAAAAAAGTAAAAGACCACTGCTTTTTTTAAAAAAAAAAAGAGACAAGCAAAGAGAAGAAAAAGAGAAGAGAAGAGAAAGAAAAGAGAAAAGAAGAGATGAGAAGAAAAGAAAAAAAGGAAAAGAAAAGAAAAGAGAAAAGAAAGAAAAGTTTGCCTGTGTGGAAGTGATAAGGAAAATGTAGAGTTGAGGATGGGTTTTGCTGTTATTTCTGTTTAATGAGGGTACTATTCTAGCACTGTCTGTCACATGTATGAGCTGCAAGTCTTAGGAGGTGCAAGTCACCCAAAAGTTTCAAATCTTTTTACCTTCACACTCAACTCAGAGAATGTGACTTCCCTTGTACTGACTGTTAAGTGCCCAGAGTATCAATCTAGAAGTTTTTTGTTTTACATGCATCTAATCTCCCTTAGGAGAAACGTATTTCATCTCTCTTAAAATGGAAGATTAAAATGCCCTTCTATATATTTGGTGGTATCAGGAGAATACTAAGCTGTACATATTAGAGAGCCTGAGTGAAAAAGGTTTTCTGCTTTTATTTTAATTTGAAGGCATATTTTACAGGGTCACTATTATTTCTAACCCCTGTAACAATTTTCTTTCCATTTTATTACCTCTAGAGAACTTCCCTTTGTCTCTATTCCACACTCTCTCTCCATCCTGCCTGCTGCCCCGGCAACATGCTATAAGGGAAAACCACACATGGTATTGAAAGTCAGATGTTCTGGGTTCTACTCTAATTCAGTCACATATTACTTTAAGTGATTAAACTTCACAACCTCAGTTTCCACAACTGTATATAGAGATTACATCTAAACTTCATGGGACTGTTGTAAGGATTATATAAAAATATACATTAAATGCCTAAGCATATAATGCCTGAACTAAAATATACTCTACACTTATTAATTCGATTTTCTTTTCATCACTATTCTGATTATGCCTTACACATTCTTCCTCCCCTCCCCCTTGGCACATCAGGAAGCCCCCTGGGGGGAAAAAAACACCTTTAGAAAGTAACTTGCCCAGTTACAGCAGAAATAATTTTAAATAAGTACTAAGAGAGGTGGATGGGTGGGGCCAGAGGTATAGTAAGACAGCATCCAAAAGGGCAGGGAAGATGCCCAAATCAGAATAATCAGGCTCCCTGCCAGTTCTCTGCCTCCCACCCCTAAGCTCCAAGTTCCTTCTTATAGCTGTAACTATGTCTATCTCCTTCTTTTACTAAGTCACACTTGCCAACACATCTCAAGTCAATGTCTACATTATTAAAAACAAACAGGAGGCTGGGCGCAGTGGCTCACGGCTGTAATCCCAGCACTTTGGGAGGCCAAAGTGGACAGATCATGAGGTCAGGAGTTCAAGACCAACCTGGCCAACATGGTGAAACCCCTTCTCTACCAAAAATACAAAAATTATCAAGGCATGGTGGTGTACACCTGTAGTCCCAGCTAATCGGGATGCTGAGGCAGGAACTTGCTTGAACCCGGGAGGTGGAGGTTGCAGTGAGCTGAGATAGTGCCACTGCACTCCAGCCTGTACGAAACAGCGAGACTCCATCTCAAATAATAATAATAATAAATAAATAAATAATTTAAAAAAAAACAGACATGGTGGCTTGTGCCTGTAATCCCAGCACTGTGGGAGGTCAAAGTGGGTGGATCACTTGAGGTCAGGAGTTCGAGACTAGCCTGATCAACATGGAGAAATCCCATCTCTACTAAAAATACAAAAATTAGCTAGGCGTGGTGGCACACATCTGTGGTCCCAGCTACTCGGGAGGCTGAGGCCATGAGAATTGCTTGAACCCGGGAGGCAGAGGTTGCAGTGAGCCGAGATCATGCTGCTGCACTTCAGCCTGGGCAAGAGAGCAAGACTCCACCCCAAAAAAATTAAAATTAAAATTAAAACCCACTCACATTCACACACCAGGTAGTACAGTGGACAGTAGAATCCTGAGTTCTACACACTTGTCTCTCCAACTTACTAGAATAGTTTCCTCGTTTGTAAAACAGAAATGACAATGTGTCTTGACTACAAGATTATAAGGACCAAACAGAAGAATGTATGTGAAAGCACTTTGTATACTATAAAACATGGTTACTGTTATAGGTACAGTGAGTCTACCTTTGGCCAGTTTAGGTGCTAAGTTTTACTTTAAAAAGACCTCAGTTCTATAATACTCTATTTCTGTGATCCAAGGCTGCCTATTTCCAGCTAAAGTCCTCTTCTTCCTGGCAGCTGAACATTTTATGCTGTCATCCTAATTTCACTTGATTCCCTGATTTGTGCAAGGTTCCTCAAACTTCTCTAACCAAATGGGCTCCGTGTCTCCAAAATGGTAAATAAAGACCACTAGAACTGATCACCTCTAACTGTCCTTTTGGTTCTAATATTCTAAGATTCTTGGGCCTATATTCCCAATGCACTTTGTCTGTATCTCTACTCGAGCAATTTTCTTAGTCTACTTTGCATTACAGGTTTATCTGACACCATCTCCTAAAGAAAAAGCCACACGTAGGTTGTCCTACGTTGTTTTATATTCCCCGTAGCAATTAACATGGAGCTTTATACACAAGGTACTAAAAAAGTATTAGTTGAATTGACTTGATGCTAATTTCTCATTTTTTTATATTCATCCCTACTACACCATAATTATAGACTACCTTATTCTTTTTTTTTTTTTTTTGAGACGGAGTCTCGCTCTGTCACCCAGGCTGGAGTGTAGTGGCCGGATCCTGGCTCACTGCAAGCTCCGCCTCCCGGGTTCATGCCATTCTCCTGCCTCAGCCTCCCGAGTAGCTGGGACTACAGGTGCCTGCCACCTTGCCCAGCTAGTTTTTTGTATTTTTTAGTAGAGACGGGATTTCACCATGTTAGCCAGGATGGTCTCGATCTCCTGACCTTGTGATCCGCCTGTCTCGGCCTCCCAAAGTGCTGGGATTACAGTACCTTATTCTTTTGTACTGCCATTGGCCTGGTACTGTGTGAAACACATAGTCAATATTTTTTAAGAACCTGACGTGACTAGTTCTTTTTTTGAGACAGGGTATCACTCTGTTGCCCAGGCTACGGTGATGTGGCACAATCGTAGCTCACTGTAACCTCGAACTCCTGGGCTCAAGCAATCCTCCTGCCTTGGCCTCCCGATTAGCTAGGACATAACTGAAAGTGAAAGCAAGTATGACAACTTCGATCTTAGTTTTCATTTTAAAAATAACACTATGGGTGTGACCTTAGGCAAACTGCTTCATTTCTCCAGGCCTCATTAAGATATCTCTTACAACTTTTAAACAAAGTCTGGAGAGGACGTTGAGAGGAATCAGGTACAAGCCCTTCTGAAAAATGCTAAGTTTAACTCTAGTATAGCACTTATCATTCTGTATTATAATTGTCTACTCGTTACTCTCCTATACCAAACTCTGAGCTCTTGAAAGGCCAGAATTATGTATTTCATCTCTGAATCCAAGCATGTGCACAGAACGTGGCACACAGTAACAGTTCAATGTTCAATGGCCAAACTGCTGGAAATTACAAGTGCCTATACTTACGAATACTTTTATGTATAAATGGACTTATATAAACTTATAAGAAATAATTCATCTCCCACATGTATAACCCTTTCAAATAACATTAAATAATAGTATTTTTCTTATTATCACCAACTAAAGTCCAGTTTTGTTTTTTGTTGGTAGTTTTTTTGTTTTTTTTTTTTTAAGACAGGGTCTTGCTCTGTCACCAAAGCTGGAGTGCAGTGGTGCAATCATGGCTCACTGCAGTCTCAACCCCCTGGACTCAAACAATTTTCCCACCTCAGCTCCCAGAGTAGCTGGGACTACAGGGATGTGTCACTACAACAAGCTAAGTTTTGTATGTTTTGTAGAGATGGGGTTTCATCATGTTGCCCAGACTGGTCTCGAACTCCAGAGCTCAAGCAATTCACCCACCTCAGCCTCCCAAAATGCTGGAATTATAGGCATGAGACACGGCACCAGGCTTAGGAAGTCCAATTATTGAACGCCCAGAATAATCTGAAATTCAGGATCCCTAGAAGATACCCTGACAGGAGCCTCAAAAGGGCATGCCACCTATGCTCTAAATAATATACCTCCTCATACATACATACATATATATATATATATATTTGGAGACAGGTCTCACTCTGTCACCCAGGCAGGAGTGCAATGGTGCAATCATGGCTTAATGCAGCCTTAACCTCCTGAGCTCAAGAGACCCTCCCACCTCAGCCTCCCAAGTATCTGGGACTGCAGGTGTGCACCAAAATGCCCAGCTAAATTTTTTTATTTTCATTTTTTTGTAGAGACAGGGTCTTGAACTCCTGGCCTCAAACGATCCTCTTCTCTCGACCTCCCTAAGTGCTAGGATTATAGGCGTGAGCCACTACGCCTGACAATAATACCTAATGATTATACATTATTTCATAGTTCAAAGCACTTTCACTTCCATTCTCTCAATCCTTAATAATGACCCCACAAGGAGGTATTATCAAATTTATTTTATATGTTGAAGAAACTGAGGCTCATATTTTAAATAATTTGCTAGCCTAAGGCAAGCTGATATCAGCTAAAGGAGGGCTTTCATATCTAGCCTCTCTTGCTTCAGTGCCCAAAAGAGGCAGAAACAAGAACACCACCATCTCCACTCCCCTGGCCTCTACAAACAAGGTGGATCAGACCACTATCTGCTATTGCTTTACTGAGCTGACTACCTCTTACGTTTTTCTTGTCTCTATAAAAATTAGTTGCCCAGAGTATTTTTATTATGTCTTAAGCAAAAAATGAGACCGGCCCAGGGAGAAAAATCCCCAAGACTACAAACAACCACATTCATAAGCTGCTGGCTTATATTTTTATATACAAAGCTGAAGAAATAAGGGCAAAACCTGCTCCAATGGGGAGCTGTAAACCCTACTGACCAAACAGCCCCTCAGCACTTAGGCAGGTAGTTATACACAGCTAATTTAGTTTGTAATAGTTTTTGTACTTTCTTCAATAATTTGTACTGCCTATTGTTTTCTCCATACCATTCTAAATGCCTCAAGAGCAAAGGTCACATCTTCTAGTTAATTTACATCTGTTCCTGAACAATGACCATATAGCACCCAAACCAAAATTGGTTTTTCTGGCCTGGATATTTATATAAAGTATTACCCAAATTTAAAAATTAAAATACATAGGCTGGGTACAGTGGTTCATGCCTGTAACCCCAGCACTTGGGAGGCCACGACAGAAGGATCACTTGAGGCCAGGAGCTCAAGACTAGCCTGAGCAACACAGTAAGACCTTGTCTCTATAAAAAATAAAACAAAATTAGTCAGGCATGGTGGCACACACCTGTGGTCCCAGCTACTTGGGAGGCTGAAGAGGGAGGATAGCTTAAGCCTCAGAGGTCAAGCCTACAGGGAGCCGAGATCACGTCACTGCACTCCAGATGACAGAGCAGACCCTGCCTCAAAAATTAAAAAATAGTCTGGGTGTCGTGGCTCATGCCTGCAATCTCAGCAGTTTGGGAGGCCGAGGCGGGTGGATCACCTGAGGTCAGGAGTTTGAGACCAGTCTGGCCAACATGGCGAAACCCCTCTCTACTAAAAATATAAAAATTAGCTGGTTGTTGGTGATGCATGCCTATAATCCCAGTTGCTCAGAAGGCTGAGGCAGAAGAATTGCTTGAACCTGGGAAGCAGAGGTTGTGGTGAGCTGAGATCATACCACTGTACTGCAGTCTGGGTGACAAAGCAAGACTCTGTCTTAAAAATAAATAATAAATAAATAAATAACAAAAAAATTTTAAAAAGACTTTAAGTAATTGACATTCTTCAACTGAGTAACATTTATAAAATCTACAGTTTCTAATAAAGTAACACCAAAAGACACTTAACACCTACAATGGTGCCAGACATACATTTGAGTGGGCACTCAATAAAGTTGTGCTGAATGAATGATAACTGAGAGCTTAAAATCCATTAAAAACCACTTAAGGCATAATAAAATATCCAGGACAAAAGTCAAAAGAAATGACTAGAGACTAACAAGTTAATTGGAAAAATAAGATTCTAAGGTAGTTCACTCAAAGTCATACTTAGGGTACCACAAGTGAACACTCTGGATTTAAGCACCACATTATATCTACAGCCAGAATGAACGCATTAGGGCGGTGACTTAGCACGAGGGTTCTCCCTGCTCAGACCAGCAGCATGCAACCAGCAGCAGCTTGCCCCTTCCCCCAGTTAGTCCCCTTTACCAACACCCTGGAGCACAGTCACAGAACTGCAGCAGTTAAGCCAGGCAGTACTAAAAGTTAGAAGGAAATGAGCATGCCACCTGACACTTTTCTGGCACAGGCTAAGCTGATTAGTTTAGGTTACAAAAACAACTACAAGATTCCAGTACACTGATGAAATGACTCTTCCTACAAACTAAAAATAACCTATTAAAACAGGAGTGTTCCTCAAGTATTTCTGCCCTGCCAGCAACCCAAAGTTCCATTTCCTCAAATCCTTCATTAGTCTAGTCTTATTGGATCCAAGTCTCCACACCTCCCCCATCTTCCCCACTCTTCATCCTAATGCTATGAACACAGTGAAAGACCTAAACTCCTTTCCTAACCTCATGCTTTTAATGTTTCTTTTCCAACAAGCAAACGTGCAGAACTTCCATGGCTCCTGCCTTGTGTAGAGCCACAACTGGAAGACATGCTAAGCTGCAGCAAAGAATAATGAAAAACAAAGGAAAACTGAAGGACAAGCTGCAGCATGCTCAGGAAGTCAGCTAAATGCTTTTCATTCAGGCAGGAATAGGAGGAGCCTCACCTACCTAGAAGAATACAGCATAAGGACAAATAGTGTCTAGTATAGAGCTAGACTATACTTTATCACTTTAGAACAAAGCCATCAAGTGTGTTGACTCATGTCCAAATAGCTTTAGTATCCTATAAGAATCACTAGGCTGACAGGGCAAGGTGGCTTACCCCTGTAAT
Organism: Colobus angolensis palliatus; assembly: GCF_000951035.1. Classification (NCBI taxonomy): domain Eukaryota; kingdom Metazoa; phylum Chordata; class Mammalia; order Primates; family Cercopithecidae; genus Colobus; species Colobus angolensis. The sequence goes on from NW_012115600.1 coordinate 859,721, forward strand.
CCCAGCACTTTGGGAGGCTGAGGCAGATGGATCCCGAGGTCAGGAGTTCGAGACCAGTCTGACCAACACTGTGAAACTCTATCTCTACTAAAAATACAAAAATTAGCCGGGCGTGGTGGTGCATGCCTGTAATTCCAGCTATTCAGGAGGCTGAGACAGGAGAATCACTTGAACCCGGGAGGCGGAGGTTGCAGTGAGCCGAAATCGCACCACTGCACTCCAGCCTGGGCAACAGAGCGAGACTCCAATTCAAAAAAAAAGCATCGGCCAGGTGTGGTGGCTCAAGCCTGTAATCCCAGCACTTTGGGAGGCTGAGACGGGCAGATCAAGAGGTCAGGAGATCGAGACCATCCTGGCTAACACAGTGAAACCCCGTCTCTAATAAAAAATACAAAAAACTAGCCAGGCGAGGTGGCGGGCGCCTGTAGTCCCAGCTACTCGGGAGGCTGAGGCAGGAGAATGGCGTAAACCCGGGAGGCGGAGCTTGCAGTGAGCTGAGATCTGGCCACAGTACTCCAGCCCGGGCGACAGAGCGAGACTCCGCCTCAAAAAAGCATCATTAGGCTATCTCAAGGTTGAAGTGACATTTTCAGGGTAAACAAACTCCCATCATTTAAGCCAAATAAATCAAGATTGAATTGCAGACTTTCCAGTCATACAGAGCTGAGAGAAGGACTCAAATCCTACTACTAGGAAGTGGAAATTCCAAAGAAGCTAGAAAACCCTGTCCTCAGTAGCTCTCCCTGCTCTCAGGCCCTGAGGTAAGCCAGCACTTCCTTTCCAAGGTCAAAAATTAACCATACACTTTGAACATCCTTGTGCTTTGCAACAGCACCAGGCAAATGCCACAATGCTATGCCACCCTATACAGACCTAAGACATTTGTTATTCTTGATTATTCCCAAGTGTAGTCACTTGGGATACTCATTAATGTACTTCCTAAAGATCCAACTTTCAAAGTAGTCTTCTCATGCTTATTTTTAACCTTTTACCATCTCTCTTTAAAAAAAAAAAAAATTCACATGTCTTGGAGCACTGAAGAAGAAATAAAAAAGAAAAAGAAAAAGAAAACAAAAGTTGGCTTATCTATACAATGTACACTCTCAGAAAAATTCCTCCTGGGGAAAAAAAAAAAACCTTGCCCTAAGACCACCCAAGGTACACCGTGGTAAAGTTCCAAAGTAGAATCATGCTGTGAGCAAAAGCAAATGGAAAGCTGCAGCCCTTCATCAAACAGCATTAGAACCTTCCAAGATTTGTAAAATCAAAGAATATCTGAGATGGAAAGATACTTAGGGTGCAATAATCTAGCCTAGCCTTTCATTTTAAAGATGGGGAAAATAAAGCCCAAAGAGAGGAAATGGAGTCTTGAAGCAAAGCTGGACCTAGGACCTAAGTGGCCAGACTCCCAACTCTGGTATCTTCTGCCACATGATACCTCTTCACAAGATTGACTTTAAGGGAGTCAAGTGGCTAAAGAGAGGGTGGGCAAAAGAAAGTAAACATATGGTACCAAGCAAACAAACCAACTCTCCGTGAATTCTCCCCTGCTGCTTTGTGGTGTGACCCAGGGAGACTTATTCCTCCCCCATATGCCTTAATTTCAAGAGTTTTTATCTTAAATATTATATAATTTTACTAAGAAGCAAGATATAATTATCACTCATGGCTTAATGGGGTCTCCCAACCACTATACAGGTAAAGTCAAAAACAATCGACTACTAGAACGGAAAGACTACATGAACCCTTAAACAGAAAGATTAACATCCTTTTGGGGCAAGGGGGTACATTTTTTAAAAAGATTACTCAACTAGATGGCTCCACTGAAGGAATCCACATCATCTGACTTCATATTCTGGTATTTAGACTTCGAGGAAAATAAGTTCACTTTTCTGACTCTTGGTTTCTTTAACAATAAAACGAAAGGTACAGACTTTCCATTCATTCTAATGTTCTTTCAAACTCTAAATGACCTAACCTTGACAGGAGCCCTGACAGCACAAAAAAGACAAGGTACGAAAGTGTTGAGCTTACCCAGGTTTGGAGGTTTGCCCCATCATTTAAGCCAAATAAACCAAGCTTGAATTGCAGATTTTCCAGTCATACAGAGCTGAGAGAGGGACTCAATTCCTACTACTAGGAAGTGGAAATTCCAAGGAAGCTAGAAAACCCTGTCCTCAGTAGCCCTCCCTGGGAGCTGGCAGATACGCTTGGGTATCTGCTGGCCTAGTCCTATGCATGAGTCCTAGCAGATACACTTACAACCTGACAATATCAGTGGTCCCATTAAAATTAAAATGGAGAAAACGGTGCACACTTTCTTCAAAAGTAGGCCCACTAAAACGTTGGCTGTGACCCCTGTAAGGATCTAGCTGGACCATCTGCAGATGGTTTAAATTTGCCATTGCTGATTTTTTTCTATTCCCTACCTTGATATCAAGTACTTACTGTCTTATTACTAAATAAATCATATACTTTCTCAATATCCTCATTTTCTTTGTTTTAATCTTTCATTTTAAGTGCATGTTAGACATTTAAAGATCTATGAAAAATAAATTCTTAGTAACAGGTAAACAACCAGAATTTTCAATAAACAGGGAAAAAACAACATTTGAGTGTGAGCAAGCTTTTTACTAAAGCACATCAGTCTATACAGTCAATTCAGCATTCTTCGTTCAGAGGCTGCCTCTTCCCAGGGATGTGGCTAATGGTGAAAACAAAATAATGTGAGGAAAGAGGACAAAGGTTTCATTTTCTGCTGTCTCATCGACACATCTTAATATGGAGGACACAATATATCAGAGATTAAAGCAAGAAGTTAAATCAATGCAAAAGGAAATGCAAGCTCCAATGTCAATTATGAAAAGTAACGACTCTTAAATAAGCAAGTACTTGCCTGCCTGTCTGCCTACTAAGACTGGGTTAAAGATTATTTCTATCAACAAGGTTACAAACAGTAATTTTCAACTTTTTGTATGGATATACAATTACCTGGGTACTTGTTTAAATTACAGATGCCTCGGTACCATTTTCAAATCTTCTGATTAAGTGGATCTGTTGCAGAGCCCACAGACTGCATTCTGATACAGATAGTCCACAGACTATACTTTTTAAAATACTGTGAAGTGTGTACGAGAGGGGGATAATTAGGTCTCCTGGACACATAAATATATGTCTTCTGGAGTGGTATAACCCACAGTAAAATACATGTTCCAAGGATGGCACGCAGGCCAATTTTTAACTGTACCAGACCCACTCCCCTCCTAAAGCAACTTCTGAAGTCAGTGCTCTCTCTATTCATATAAAGGGCCCTTCTAAGTAGTGACTAAAATACACTATGTTGGATCCTATTTTAGATCCTATTTTAAAACAAGCAAGGCTGGTGTGGAGGCTCATGCTTGTAATCCCAGTACATAGGGAGGATAAGGTAGGAGGATCAGCTGAGCCCAGGAGTTTGGGGCCAGCCCGAGCAACATAGTGAGACCCAACATACTTGCTTCTCCTATTTTACTTCTCTTCATGGTTCTCAGTATTTCCTGAGATTCATTATATTTTATACTTACTTACACTCTCTATTCCTAGAACCCAGAACAGTACCTGGCATATGACAGATGCTCAACAGAAGTTTAAACAGGAAGAAGGCACCATCTTAGAAAACAAAATAAGTTCTTAGTCTTACACCCTGTTCAGTTTACTGACCACACTGTCAGCTGCACCTTTCATCCTGGATGGCCATTCTTGCTTTTGATGTTTACAGAATTCAGGAAACTGAATATAGGTACCAGCCCAGAGAGGCTCTCTGCTACCTGAGAACTACTACGATTGTAATGTGCAATTTCTGCCCCAACTGAGCTACAACAGAAGTTTAAATATCTAGCCTACAGACAGATGTTCCCACATGCCTTAAACTCCACAGGAATGAGTTGTCTTTTACTATGTGAGAAGTAAAATGTAATGTTGGCAAATACCAGTGTGAGAGCTACAAGTTTCAACAAAAGCAGCACACAGTATACTGGCAGCCAAAATCACTTCATTCTATTCTGCATTAGGTCAGCCAAACACTTCCTGTCAAGACTCAGTAACTCTTAGGCCGGGCACGGTGGCTCATGCCTGTAATCCCAGCACTTTGGGAGGCCAAGGCGGGCGGATCACAAGGTCAGAAGATCAAGACCCTCCTGGCTAACGTGGTGAAAAGCCGTCTCTACTAAAAATACAAAACATTAGCCGGGCGTGGTGGTGGGCGCCTGTAGTCCCAGCTACTCAGGAGGCTGAGGCGTGAACCCGGGAGGCAGAGCTTACAGTGAGCCGAGATGGCGCCACTGCACTCTAGCCTGGGTGACAGAGCGAGACTCCGTCTCAAAAAAAAAAAAAAAAAAGACTCAGTAACTCTCACCATACATTTTTGTCTATTCATTCGTCTATGGGCAGTCATGTCTTATAAAGCACACATTACTAAGTGCTTTATATATATCACCCTATTCCTCAAAATAATTCTGTGTTATTATTCTCATTTTAGAGATTACAAAATTGGAGCTCCAAGGCACTTAGCAATTTGCAACTAATAACTAATTAGCAGGGCTGGGATTTGCATTCAGGTCTACCTGACTTTAAATTCTTGGTTTTTTCACTGTAATAGTTTAATTCTTAAGGCTTCTCCCACCACCTCCCACCCTCTGCACTAAGTCTGGCACATAGAAGACATCTGTTATTTACTGAATCCATGAGAGTTAAAAAGGATAATTTAATTCAAACTCAAGGATCTGTCTAGGATCAAATTCTTCAGCTCCAATTTTAGTTTTGGGTTTTTATTTATTATTATTATTTTTTTTTTTTTTTTGAGACGGAGTCTCACTCTGTTGCCCAGGCTGGAGTGCAGTGGCTTAAGGCTTCTCCCAC
>NW_012115600.1:868359-871142 GCF_000951035.1 Colobus angolensis palliatus
AAAGAAAAAGAAAAAAAAAATTAAGTTCATTCAAGTCGCTTTGAATTTTTAAAAAAGTGGAAAATACAGGTTTTTCAGTTAAAAAAAAAAACTGGGTTTATTTCAAAATGGAATCCATCATAACATAATTCATTACTATGGGACTCTGGATATAAAGCAAGTGAAATCATAAAAAGCAGCATAACCTAGTATACTAAGACATGGATGTGAAGTAAAATCTGAATTTATGTATTAAGTTTCAGCTAAAATAGAGATAAATGTACTTGCCTCCCCATTTAACAATCAAATGTGCTAATGCTTATAAAAACACTTCATAAATGTAAAGTGTTATACAAAATTAATTATTAGTGTTGAGCCTTGAAGACAGAATAAAAGCCTCTAAGGCCAGCATTATTAAAAGTCCCACCGTACTTGGAGCATTACAAGGTAAATATCTTAAACTCAAATTAGTTTATCCTTAAGAAAGAAAGGATGTGGTTTGACCATTACTAATCTTTTTATAATATGTCTAAGTGCTATCTCTCCAATTGGCACTATTAAGCCTCCAATAGCAGAGAACTGGGATATATACCTCAATATATTGTTTCACTTTGAGAAGGATTATAACCCTGGCCTCATTGTGGGAGAGCGACACTGGGTTCTATAACTAGATAATAATTCCCTCCTTTCATGCTAAGGCACTTATCTATTCAGAACATTAGATGTCAGATCTGTAATACTGAGTGATAAAAAATATTCCAGATTATTTATTCCAGCTATAAAAGCTGTGCTTCTTAGGCGGAGCCAATAAACATGAACAGCATAGGCCTATATACTGATTAGTCTTCCCTAAGCTAAAGAGAAAATAAACAGAAAATATTCAACAATCTTAAAAGGCTATAGCATCAGTCCTAATGAATGTCACAAAGTGCATTTATCAATGACATTGCTGAGACTGATATGAAATAAAATATTTTTAAAGCCAATGGAATTTGGGTAGATGAGAGAGTGTTTAGAAGCTACGGGGATTGTGTGCATATGGTGGGGCATATTTTAAATAATGATCGAGATAGAAAAATCTCATCATTAGACTCACCATTCTCTTATTTTCAGCCCTCAAAAATTAATGATCATTGCCTTATCAAAACCCAGATTATAAAGATGACAATGAGGCCAGGCGCGGTGGCTCACACCTGTAATCCCAGCACTTTGGGAGGCCAAGGCAGACAAAGCACCTGAGGTCAGGAGTTCGAGACCAGCCTAACCAAGATGCAGAAACCCCGTCTCTACTAAAAATACAAAAACTAGCCAGGCATGGAAGCGCATGCCTATAATCCCAGCTACTCAGTAGGCTGAGGCAGGAGAATCGCTTGAACCCGGGAGGCGGAGGATGCGGTGAGCCAAGATCATGCCATTGTACTCCAGCCTGAGCAACAAGAACAAAAACTCCATCTCAAAAATAAATAATAAATAAATAAAAAAGACAATGAGCTTCAGAATCTTGCAACACATTTTAACATGAGTATAGCCTTCTTATAATTCAACATTTCCTCCAACCCATCTCTCAACAAAATCCTCCAACTATTCCACTCCTACTAGAGAAACAAATTCCATCCCATCAAACTTTCCTAAGGAAGTAAGATCACTTAAAAGATTTTCCTCCCCGTTTCATTCATTTTCTGCATCTGTATCTATGTTTATATATGTACCATGTGCCAGAATCACAATTCCATTATATACCTACAAGTGATCATAGCAGACAATATTATAAATACTATAAATAAATAAGCAGATTTAGAATACAGGTGACTAACACATAAGTAAGATGTATAAAGGGTTATCCACAATAACTACAGATTAGTCTAAATTCCTTAATGCATCACTCAAGGCCCTGGCAAGCTGGAGGTTATCTTTTTCCTTCTAGGGACACACTGATCTAATCATTTCTGGAAGACAAATTACTTCATGTTATAACTTTGCCCAGACATTTTTCCTGCCTGGAATGCCCTCTCCAGCTCATCAAATCTATTCAAGAAATTCAATGCTAACCTCTCTTCAGTGGAACCTTTCCACACTCACTATTCTTTAACTCTACCCTTGTTGAAAACCTACTGACACTTGCTATACAAGCATATATTACTATGATAGATGTAACGTTCTTTTATACAGGACATGCATAAACATTTGTGTATGTGTTTATGTCATACTACTCCAAGTAAAACACAAAACTCACTGACGGTGCAGAACTGTCATTTCTTTGTATTTTTACCTGTACAATATTATGAATATAACAGTTATCCAATAGAGATATGTTTAAGAAAAAAATAAAAGAGGGAAAGAGAGGGGGGTATCCTTAGGATCCACCAAGTTAATAGTTTCCTTTTTTTTTTTTGTAGAGATGGGGTCTCACTATATAGCCCAGTATGGTCTTGAATTCCTAGACTCAAGCAATCCTCCTACCTCAGCCTGGCAAAGTGCTGGGATTTCAGGCATGAGCCACCATGCCCAGTCCCCAAATTAAGAGTTTCTTGAAATTAAGCCCTTATCAATGGCCTGAATCCTTCCGTTGTTTTATGGAGTACCATTTGTATTCATCAGTGGTTTCCCATCACTTAAAATAAAACTCGACAGAATCTGGCTATTGCCACCCCTCCTACTTCATCTCCTATCACATTCTACCATTCTCTCTGAGACCTCTTACTCAATGTTTCATATACATACATTGGCCTCCTGGGTCCTCACTTCAGCCAGCTCATTTCCACCTTAAGATCTTTCTACCTGGGGGCCAGGCATAGTGGCTCACA
>NW_012115600.1:872602-879687 GCF_000951035.1 Colobus angolensis palliatus
CTCCTGCGTAGCTAGTACAACAGACATTTGCTACCACGTTTGGCTTTTTCTTTTTTTTTCCAAGACAGAGTCTCACTCTTATCACCCAGGTTGGAGCACAATGGCACGATCTCGGCTCACTGCAACCTTCACCTCCTGAGTTCAAGCGATTCTCCTGCCTCAGCCTTCCAAGTAGCTGGGGTTACAGGTGCCTGCCACCACACCTGGCTAATTTTTTGTATTTTTAGTAGAGACGGGGTTTCACCGTGTTGGCCCAGGCTGGTCTCAAACTCCTGACCCTCTCAGGTGATCCACCTGCCTTGGCCTCCCAAAGTGCTGGGATTACAAGCACGAGCCACTGCGCCCAGGCCACACCTGGCTTATTTTTAATTTTATTTTTGTAGAGACAGAGTCTCACTATGTTGCCCAAGGTGCTGTTTCCCACCTTTAATCTCCCACAACCTCTAACAGACTAAATGCACTGAAATCACCAAATAACTGCTCAACAAAGGAGGACAGAAATATGGTTATTTCCTTTTCTGGCACACCCCCTCCAGTTACATCTTTAAGTCAACAAATATTCATTAAGTACCTACCATGAGTCAGGCAGTGAGCTAGGCATCATTCTAATTTCTTACTTTTTCGATTTGTCATGCTCATCAATGATATTCTGAAAGGTCAAACACCTGGCCATAAGCTAAAGAAGCCTTGACACCACCACCCCCAGTCGATCTCATTTTATTGAACAAAGAAATGCGACTAATTACAGCTACCTGCAGGGCACCATATAAACGTACTAGTTACTCTTTATGTCAGGAGACCACACAGTAAACTTTACTGTCCAATTCTTAATATGCGTCAGTCTCTCATCTACTATTGTTCTTCAAGAGAACATGTCTTTAAAAAAAAAAAACTGTAAGAGACATTCCTGAGAAATCTGGAGACATCTGAATATGGGCTGATTAAAAATAAACAATTTTTTAGGTGTGAGAATGGTACGGTGGTTGTGTAGCAGATTATCCTTATTATTTAGGGTGACACATCCGCAGCTTGTCAAATTGTTCAGAAAAAAATTTATTGTGATATATATAGAGACACAGATACTAACAGCTACTTAAGTATAATAAGGCAAACAGTTGATAATTACTGAATTCCAATGAACATTCTAATAAATATTCTATCAACTCTTCTATGTTTGAATTTTTTCATAAGAAGTTGGTGAGAAGAAAATGTTTAAGAAGATTATTATGTGCAACTTTCTGGCTATAACTACTTGATGGTCTTTAATACAAGCTTTTACATATAATTAGACCAAAACTGATGCAGAAAATACTACAGGACTCAGAAACTGAACCACTAAAACACAAGAAATACTGACATAAGAAGTAAGGAACCCAAGGCAAAAACCTGGGCAAAAGCCTAGGCTAAGTCCCTTCTTCTTAACCAGCCTTGGGTTCAGAAAAGAAAGACACTCTATTTTGAAAGCCCGCTTCTAGAAAGCACAACACATGCAGACCCAATCTTTCAGCCTTATCCTTCAAGGAGATAAGTCTATGATGGGAAACTAAACTACAAAATCACAGTGACAATATATACGAACAGAGCTTTCTAAGTTCACAAGCATTTTAAAAATATAATTTATTATTGCTTTATTACTTAAGCAGATATTAAGAACTATAATCACAACCACCAATGTAATAATGGATTCAATCCAAGATTATCAGTGGATGCTAAAACCATTTGGTTGGAAAACAGTATATTCATACTCTCTCAAAGTCACCATAAAGATTTCTTTTTTTTTTTTTTTTTTTTTTTGAGACGGAGTCTGGCTCTGTCACCCAGGCTGGAGTGCAGTGGCCGGATCTCAGCTCACTGCAAGCTCCGCCTCCCGGGTTTACGCCATTCTCCTGCCTCCGCCTCCCAAGTAGCTGGGACTACAGGCGCCCGCCTCGTCGCCCGGCTAGTTTTTTGTATTCTTTAGTAGAGACGGGGTTTCACCGTATTAGCCAGGGTGGTCTCGATCTCCTGACCTTGTGATCCGCCCGTCTCGGCCTCCCAAAGTGCTAGGATTACAGGCTTGAGCCACCGCGCCCGGCCTACCATAAAGATTTCTTACAAAGGGAAGTAGGGATCTTTACAATGGAGAGATAAAACTTACCATCAACAATAATGAGACAGGCTGGGCGCAGTGGCTCATGCCTGTAATCCCAGCACTCTGGAAGGCCGAGGCAAGTGGATGACTTGAGGTCAGGAGTTCAAGAACAGCCTGGCCAAAATGGTGAAACCCTGTTTCTGCTAAAAATACAAAAATTAGCCAGGCATGGTGGCGCACACTTGTCATCCCAGCTACTTGGAAGACTGAGGCGGGAGGATCACTTAAACCTAAGAGGGGGAGGCTGCAGTGAGCCGATCATGCCACTGCACTTCAGCCTAAGCAACAGAGAGAGACCCCATCTCAAAAAAATATAAATAAATAAATGAAGAGACAGACTGACATTATACAACTCCCAATACGACACAAGGGGAAGTACACAGCAGCATCTATGTAATATTTCTTCCCAAAAATGTTTACCCTGAATCTAAGTATAAGACAACAATCAGACAAATCCGATTTATGGGACATTATAACTGGCCTGTACTCTTCCAAAGGAGAATGTTATTAAAGATATACACACAAACAAGTTAGAATGGACTGTTCTAGATCAGGGGTCTGCAAACTAAAGTTTTATAGGAACACAACAATGCCCATTTGTTTATGTATAATTTATGGCTGTTTTTCCCTCACAAGAGACAAGATGGCCCACAAAGCTGAAAATAGTATCTAGCTCTTTACAGAAAAAGTCTGCTGACTCCTACTCTAGATTAAAACAGACACGAGCCTAGGCACAGTGGCTCACACCTACAATCCTAACACTCTGGTAGCCCAAGTGAGGAGGATCACTTGAGTCCAAGAGTCTGAGACCAGCCTGGGCAACACAGCAATACCCCATTTCTATAAACAATTTTAAAAATTAGCTGGATGTGGTGGTGCGCGTCTGCAGTCCCAGCTACTCATGAGGCTAAAACAGGAGGATCACTTCAGCCCAGGAGATGGAGGCTACAGTGAAGTATGAACACACCACTGCACTCCAGCCTTGGTGAAAGAGTGAGACCCAGTCTCTTAAAAAATAAACAAGGCCAGGTGTGGTGACTCACCCCCGAAATCCCAGCACTTTGGGAGATCAAGGCAGGAGGACTGCTTGAGCCCAGGAGTTCAAGACCAGCCTGGGCAACATGGTGAGACCCTGTCTCTACAAAAAATTTTTAAAAATTAGCTAGGCATGGTGGCACACACCTGTGGTCCCAGCTACTCGGGAGGCTGAGGTAGGAGAATTGCTTGAGCCCAAGAAGTTAAGGCTGCAATGAGCCATGATCAGGCCACTATACTCCAGCCTGGGGGACAGCATGAGACCCTGTGGGAAACAAACAAAAATAGCAGTGGAAATTAATTGCCATGCTTTTTTTTCCAACTTTTAAGTTCAGAGGTACATATGCAGAACGTGCAGGTTTATAACACAGATAAATTGTGTGCCACGGTGGTTTGCTGCACAGATCATCCCATCACCCAGGTACTAAGCCCAGCATCCAGTAGCTGTTCTTCCTGATGCTCTCCCTCCTCCCAACCCCACCATGCTTTATTAACCAATGAAAGCGCAATACAAAAACTCAATCCCCTGGAGTATGTTTCAAGAAGAATCCATGTAACAAGGAACTATCACCAACAAAACAAATACCAATTCGCAATTCTTTGGGGCTAAATGTGTTCTGAAATTCAAAATTTTTCAAACTTTGGAAACTTAAGGACTGGGGTAGCACCCAACAGGCAAACACATTAATATTTCTACAGTTAAATATGTGAACAATCCTAATAAAAGGTGAGATAAAGATTATAAATAGCCTGCTTCAATTCAGGTCAGGTTTTGCCAGGAAGCAAATTACTTTTTTCATTTTTAAATGCATTTTGGCTTTTAGAATTACATACAAAGAACTATGGACTCCTTGGGAATATTCTACACTTGTATTCAAATCATTTAATCAGCCTACACTAGTACCTACTTACGGGGTGGAGTTGGGTAGACTTCAGAGATTTTCCAAGAGAATTGTATTTGTGATTCCAACATAGTTGCATATTCCACTGAAGATTTGGAAAAACCACATTAATATGAACAAGTGGTTAGGAACAGGCACAGTACTGGAATAAATCATTTTAATCAGGATTCAAAGCAACCAGAGAGAACATGGGTTGGGACAGCGTAAAAGCACTCATGCTGGACCAGAGTTGCTATACATATATCATAGGTAGCCAATTCAAGAGTTTAGAAATACATGTAACTGTTTAAGGCTGCGAATAGGTCCTCAAAGGAAGGGAAGATGATTAAAATTTTAAATTATGCATCAACTTATACCTAAAATATGTAACAAATGTATGTTGGTTTTATTTGATGCTACAAATTATTAGGGATCAGAATCTGGAAACAAATTACTATAATCCTTAGTTGAGAAGGTGGTAAATTCTTGATATAACTCCTTAACCAGACTAACTTAGTAACCCATGACAAAGTAGTATACTGGAAATAGCAGTGAACTGAAAGTCCAGGAGACCTCAATTCTCATCTCAATACCTAATTATATCACCTGACCCAGAAACACAGTAGACACCCAGCAAATGGGTTGCTAAATCAATGAACTTTTTTGTGCCTCTAATTCATCATTTGTGTCACAGAACACTGGATTAAAGAAATTTAGGCCGGGCACGGTGGCTCACGCCTGTAATCCCAGCACTTTGGGAGGCTGAGGAGGGCGGATCACCTGAGGTCAGGAGTTCGAGACCAGCCTGACCAACATGGAGAAACCCCGTCTCTACTAAAAATACAAAATTAGCCAGGCGTGGTGGTGCGTGCCTGTAATCCCAGCTACTCGGGAGGCTGAGGCAGGAGAATCGCTTAAACCGGGGAGGCGGAGGTTACAGTGAGCTGAGATCACGCCACTGCACTCCAGCCTGGGCAACAAGAGTGAAACTCCTCTCAAAAAAAAAAAAAAGAAAGAAAGAAATTTAAAGGTCTGGTTTAGCTATAAATTCTTAAATAAAAATGCAGGTGTATTCAAATGATGAGAGTTGGTCAGAATTAATTACGACTAATTTTAAAGAAACAGACATTACAGGTGGCTCACACCTGTAATCCCAGCACTCTGGAAGCCGAGGCGGGCGGATCACAAGGTCAGGAGATCAAGACCATTCTGGCCAATATGGTGAAACCCCATCTCTACTGAAAAAAAAACAAAAAATTAGCCAAGCATGGTGGTGCACACCTGTAGTCCCAGCTACTCGGGAGGCTACGGCAGGGGAATTGCTCGAACCTGAGAGGCAGAGGTTGCAATGAGCCAAGATCATGCCACTGCACTCCAGCCTGACGACAGAGCAAGACTCCATCTTAAAACACACACACACACACACACACACACATACACACACACACAGAGGGTCCTTCATTAAAGAGGAAAAAACAAAAATGAAATTTTCCAGCAAAGGTAAAACAGCATTACATAGGTTCTATGGTGAGAACAAATGAGAGGGAGTATAATATGATCTATAACATGTGTCCCCCAGGACCTTATCAACTCAAACTTTAATACTGTGTGACCTAAAAGATTAGTCCAAATCATTCACTTTACAGATGAGAAAACTGACTCTGAAAAAATTACATTAATATGACCAAGGTCATACTCTCTGGCAGCGACAATGACAGGACTAAAACCCGAACTTCCCCAGCTCCTGGTTAAATGCTTACTTCCTTTCTTGTAATCAAAGGCTTCTAGAACTGCGTAACAACAATGGTGCTATCTGTCATATGGCAATCACTTCAGTCAACATATGCTCTGTCAGAACCTCTAGTTCCACTATATCATCTTTATACATGGCATGGGCAATGAACTCTAGGCAATTAAATAAAAAACCCACACAGAAAGTATTTCCAAATCCTATATCCAGTAAGAGACGAGTATCCAGAATACACAGAGAGATACAGAGAGCTTACGACTCAATAATGAAAAATAGCCAACTAAAAATCAGAAAAGGATTTGCACAGGCATTTCTCCAAAGAAGATATACGAATAGCCAATAAGCATACGAAAAGATGCTCAACATCATTAACCGTTAGGAAACTGCAAATCAAAACCAAAGTGAGGCTGGGCGTGGTGCTCACACCTGTAATCCCAACACTTTGGGAGGCCGAGGCGGGTGGATTACCTGAGGTCAGGAGTTCGAAACCATCCTGGCGAACATGTCAAAACCCCACCTCCACTAAAAATACAAAAATTAGCCGGGTGTGGTGGCGGGCACCTGCAATCCCTGCTACTCGGGAGGCTGAGGCAGGAGAATTGCTTGAACCCGGGAGACGGAGGCTGCAGTGAGCCAAGATGGTGCCACTGCACTCTAGCAGGGGCCACAAGAGCAAAACTTCATCTAAAAAAAAAGATGACACTTCATCCCCACTAGTATGGCTATAATAAAAAAAGACAGACAATAACAACTGTTACGAGAATGTAGAGAAACTGGAACCTCATACACTGCTATTGAGAATGTAACATGATACAGACACTGAGAAAAAGGTCTGGCAGTTTGTCAAAAAGTCAAACATAGAGGTACTATATGACCCAGCAATTCTGCTCTAGGAATTATACCCCCAAAAATGAAAACTTATGTCCATACCAAAACTTGTAGAACAAGTATTATTTATGACAGCCAAAAAGTGAAAACAACCCAAATGTCCATCAACTAAGAAACAGATACACAAAATGTATTATTATTATTATTATTTTGAGATGGAGTCTCGCTCTGTTGCCCAGGCTGGAGTGCAATGGCGTGATCTCAGCTCACTGCAACCTCTACGTCCTGGGTTCAAGCGATTCTCCTGTCTTAGCCTCCTGAGTAGCTGGGATTACAGGTGCATGCCATCACGACCAGCTAATTTTTTTTCTTTTTTTTTTTTTTTGTATTTTAGTAGAGACAGGGTTTCACTGTGTTGCCCAGGCTGGTCTCGAACTCCTGAGCTCAGGCAATCCACCCA
>NW_012115600.1:880492-883459 GCF_000951035.1 Colobus angolensis palliatus
AAAATATATATATATATATACACACACATACACACATCATATGTATATTTTGTATAAATAATATGTGTGTGTGTGTATATATATATTTTTTTCTTTTTTTTAAACACACATACACATAGACACCAAAGCGTACTTCCCACTCATTTCCCATCCATGTCCTCTCTGGTTGGAAAAAGTAAAATGCCAACACAAGATGAAAGCATCAAGATCTCCATTGAGTAAGGCATGTACTATAAAGTGGGAATACAGAGATAGTCTGATCTTATGATATTCATAGTCTTATTATAAATAAAGTACGCAAACAATTACAACACAATGTGTTAAGTGCAACAACAGATGTACAAAGGGCAGAAGGAGGTATAGTTGACCCTTTAACAACATGGGTTTGAACTGCACAGGTCCACTTACAGATGGATTTTCTTCTGCCTCCACTACCCCAAGACAGCAAGACCAACCCTGCCTCTTCCTCCTCAGCCTACTCAATGTGAAGATGACAAGGAAGACCTTTATGATGATCCTCTTCCACTTAATGACGTAAATATATTTTCTCCTGCTTATGATTTCCGTAACATTTTCTTTAGTTTAATTTATTATAAGAGTACAAGTATATAATACATACAACACAGAAAATATGTAGGTTTAATGCAGTGGTTCACACCTGGAATTCCAACACTTTGTGAGGCTGAAGCAGGAGGACTGCTTGAGGCCAGGAATTCAAGACCAGCCCTGGCAACATAGCAAGACCTCATCTCTACAAGGAAATTTTAAAAATTAGCTGGGCTTGGTGGCATGTACCTATAGACCCAACTACTTAGGAGGCTGAGGTGGGAGGATCACTTGAGCCTAGGAGGCTGAGACTGCTGTGAGCTGTGGTCACACCACTGTATACCAGACTGGAGGGCAGAGCAGAATTCTATCTCAAAAAAAAAAAAAAAAAATGTGTTAACTGTTTACGTTATTGGTCAACAGGAGGCCATTAAGTCTTGGGGAAGTCAAAATTACATTCAGGCCTTGGAGAGAATAAGGGCTGGGTGTATTTTCAAGCTGAGGGGCCATCCTACTACCACCCCCGCATCATGGTGTTTCCTTCAGGAGTCCAAGAGCCTTGCCATTCCTCTTGGTGCTTCCTTCAGGAGTTGAAGGGCCTGGCCATTCTTCTTACTCCTGTAGTGGCACCTATCCAGGCTCTCTGCTGTCTTCTGACTTAGGGCAACTACAATCATGGCTGACAAATGGTAGCCACTCACATGGGTGGGAGAAAGGGTACTACACATATTACACACATGTACTACACATATTACACTTACACCAAGCTTCTGGCCACCTCTTGTGGCTTCAAGCAGAACCCCAAGCAGCTCATGATCACCTGAATCTTGCAGATGCACAACTGGGGGACCACACCCTGTCCTTGAACTCCTGGGAGCTGGTGGTACTACTGACTCACAATGCCATCTTCAACTACCACTGCAGTGCCTCGTGGGACAGTGGCACGGCACTGCTTGCCTGGCTTCTCAGAGCCTGGTGCCAGCGCTAAAAGTCCTTCCTACCCTTTGAGGCCACCAAGCTGCCTTTCTAGCCCTGGACCACCATGGAGGTGGGCATCTAGCTGGTGTGCAAGACAGGCATGCTCGACTGGATCTACTGTGAGCCCTTCTCGGCCTCCTTGACCCCTTGTCCCCTTCTCCCCCTCACATGAGCCGGTGGCACATGTGAGGCCCCCTGAGGGCCTACAGCAGTGTCTGCTGCTGGCAACACCTGCTGATGGCAGCACCCTCAGAGCCGCATCTCTCCCTGGTCACTCTGCTAATGGCTATGATGGAGCTCCAGACCATCTCTGATGTTGGCCTGCTCTGGCATCAGAGCCAGCCAGGCCACACCAGGCTCATGCTGGAGCCCAATCCAATGCTCAAGCACCTCACAGGCTGGCTCCTTAGCCACAGTGTGACTAGGGAGAAGGTGGATAAAGCGCTCACCAAGGTTCTCCTGGAGCTGTATGGCAAAGAGGCCAAGTACAACCACAGCTACCTGGTCTGCGGACTGGGAGAGGAGCAGTCCCTACCACCCCTCTACTCTGACCAGGCCAGCGGGCTGGAGCCACCCATGTGTGACAACTAGCCTTCAGCCTGGCTCTTGGAGAATGGGACACGGCCTGGCCCCACATTCCTGGAAGGTGGGGAAGAGAGGAAGGCTAGATTTCAGGAAAGCTGCTTTCTGCTTTGAGTTCAGGGGAGCCAGGCAAGGGAACCTGGGACCTTGTAGGGAGACAAAAAGCCTTGGGCAGTGCCCTCCCAGTGTATCCCTTGAGCCTCCTGTGGGAAAGCCACACCCTCATGCCATGTTCAAGGGACCCAAGAAGACAGGTGTGTTCTTGCCCTCAACCACTCACATGGGTATCACTGGTCAGAGCCGATGAGGGGAGCAAGCCACATCAGTGGCCACTTGGAATGAGTCTCTGGTGTCCCTGGAGGCAATGAGAGCAACCAAGTACATAGTATTCAGTGTGTTACATTTTGGCCCGGGCAGCAAAGTGGGTGGGCACAGCGGTGTAGCCATCCCTCTGCCACATGGGCCACCACAGCACTATAGGCCAAGCAGAGAGGCCTCATGGCCCATAACATGAAATCATCTTGAAGTTTTTACTCTAATTTTTGTGTTTTTTTGGAAACAGGGTCTCACTGTCCCCCAGGCTGGAGTGCAGGGGCAAGATCATAGCTCACTGGAGCCTTGACCTCCTGGGCTCAAGTGATCCTCTCACCTCAGCCTCCCAGGCAACTGGGACCACAGGCACACACCACCATGCCCAGCTAATTTTTTTTTTTTTTGAGATGGAGTTTAGCTCTTGTTGCCCAGGCTGGAGTGCAATGGTGTCATCTCCGACTCATTGCAACCTCCGCCTCCCGGGTTCAAGCAATTCTCCTGCCTCTGCCTCCCATGTAGCTGGGATTACAGGCATGTGCCACCACACCT